>NW_022987565.1:565371-867871 GCF_902827165.1 Trematomus bernacchii
GAGAGACAGAGAGACAGAGAGAGTCAGATACATACTTGAAAAATTGTTCTTACAAAAATGTGATAATTTTATTGATAAGAATAAATGACTGAGTGAGAGTCAGTATGGCTTTAGGAGCAACCGATCTACATAGCATTAATGGAAATAATGGAAGAAATTACATCAGCATTGGAAAGTAAGAAATATACAATATGGGTATTTATTGAAAAAAAAAGCCTTTGATACCATAGATCATAACATCCTCATATCTAAATTGCACACTTATGGAATAAGAGGAATGGCTCAGAACTGGATAGGAAGTTATTTGAAAAATAGAACTGCCATGTGTGGAATAAACAAATAAATAAAACTTCAGTATGATTCAAGATTCAAGATTCAAGGCTGTATTGTCATGTGCACAGTAGCTTCAGTGTAGATATGGGAATGAAAAACTGAACTCTCAGGCTCCTCCAACAATGCAACATAAAACAAATAAAACAGATAAAACTAGTGAAAGAAATAACAATAGAAATGAAATAGTGCAAGAAGAGTCTATATACAAGTACATTGAATATGATTTATAGATACATAAATTGCTAGATGCAAACAGATGAATGTTTATGGAGGCAGCGATAATGTGCAGTGATATCATATATTTCTCCTCAGTCTCACGTTCAGACTCGAACCAGATGTGAGTGTTTCCACTGATACTATTTACTACAGTCATTCTGCAGCTGCTTCATTACTTTCTACTTGTTTCACTTATTTCTATAATGAAATCAGACAGTTTAGAGGCACTAACATGTCGTCAGGTTCTGCTCATGAGATTTTAAAACTGTAACACACTTACAGTAACAATGGCCTCTTTGTCTAAACTGAAGTGTGTGTGTATAAACATGAGGAAGGTGCAGTTTAGTTATTATTTCTACTGTAGAATAATGAAGTGATCCGTGTCACCACCTCCACACCTTTGACATACACACACCACACACCACACACACACCTTTCTCCTACAGGAATCTTTATCGTGATCTGACAGAGTTTCTTTCAACAGCAACCACACCCAGATTGTGTGTGTGTGTGTGTGTGTGTGTGTGTGTGTGTGTGTGTGTGTGTGTGTGATGATGGCAGATCTACAGCGTGAAAGCGGGGTCAATATTGACACTGACTAAGAGATAGCAATATATCGATTCACAGCACAACCCTGTCATAAAGTAATTGCTTATGTGTGTGTGTGTGTGTGTGTGTGTGTGTGTGTGTGTGTGTGTGTGTGTGTGTGTGTGTGTGTGTGTGTGTGTGTGTATGTGTGTATGTGTGTATGTGTGTATGTGTGTATGTGTGTGTGTGTGTGTGTGTGTGTGTGTGTGTGTGTGTGTGTTTGTTTAAAGAATGCCAAACATGTAAAATGCTTCAGAAAGAGAGATTTAGACATGTAATCAGTCTTTAAAATTAAAGGAATGAAAATACTCACTGTAATGTCTTGTGTGTTTCAGTGTGTGTGTGTGTATGTGTCTGTGTCTGTGTGTCTGTGTCTGTGTCTGTGTGTGTGTGTGTGTGTGTGTGTGGTTGTGTGTGTGTGTGTGTTTGTGTTTGTGTGTGTGTGTGTGTGTGTGTGTTGTAAATGATCTCACATGTATCGGCAAAGTCAAATGGACAGATGTTGCCATGGCGAGGGGAAGGGAGTGGTGTGAATCACCTGGTTGTCAATGCCAACAAACTGACATTACCTAAAGGACTGTAATTAAGTTCAACTCTGAGGTAATTGAACTTCCCAAAAGCATGGAAAGCATTTACAACCAGCTCCATCTCCTCCAGCTTCAACATTATAGGATGGTTTACTTTGAATTGTTGTTGTATGTTCATTCAGTTTCTATAGATATGCTAATCTACAGTAGAAGCTATGTGACTTTATTTTATGAATGAATTCAGTTAGTTAAATGTATAAACCTGGAGAAATATAAGAGATGGGGAATCACCTGCTGCTGAAAAGAGTTCCTGACAAACACAACATTTTCCTAAAGTGATGTCCAAGTCATAAAATATAGTTCTGTTTTGGATCAAACCAACCCAAAAAGCCTTTAAAATGACCTCCATCTCCACCAGCTGTAACAGTAGAGTGATGTTTACTGAACTGTTCACTTTAAGACACACTTTTGGTAGTGTAAAATGCATGCTTACTACGTGTTGTACTATGTGTTTTGACTCTATTTTATGAATTCACCCAGAGTGAAATGAGATGATGCTTGAGGAACATACTGGAAATAACTTTGGCTGTTTGTAGTGAATTAAGATGGACTGTAAGAAAACTATATTCAAAGAAAAGGGAACATTGCTTAATTTCCAGTTATCTAATTATGAGACAATGAACACAACATGTTAAAGAGCGCCTCCTTCATAGGAATACATCATACAGAGTGTTTTGTGTTTAACAGAACAGACACAATCTTTGCCATCATGCTTGTTTTGTAGGTTTTTCATCATTGTATATGTTTTGTTCGTTTAGTAGGCGAATTATGCATTTTCTGTACACATTTCTGTGTGTTTTTGTGGTACATTTTGGTCTTTTTGCTCTGAATTTTGCATTTGTTTAGTCCTTTTGAGTCTTTTCTTGTTTCCTTTGCGCCTCCATGAATTTTCTGCTTCTCTCTACAGTTATTTTGTGTTCCTACGTTAACATTTTCTGTAGGTGTTTTTGCATTTCTGTAGTTATGTTGTGTCTTATTGTAGTTGTTTTGTGCTATTCTACATCTCCTTACATTATTCTTATTTTTTGTGTTTTTTTATAAATCAATATATTTCTAGTCGTTTGATTTGAATGATTATAATTAAAACAGATATCCCCATCCTTAAAGCACTACACTGGCTACCCGTGGAACTGAGGATCGAATTCAAGGTCTCCGTCCTCACCCACCATTGTGTCCATGGAACTGCCCCTCCCTACCTCAAGGAACTCCTCACCACCCATACCTCCTTGCGGACCACCCGCTCCAGCAACTCCAACCTGCTCAAACCCCCCAGGACTAAGCTCCGTACTATGGGAGACCGGGCCTTCTGCTCGGCTGCTCCCAGTCTGTGGAATGCTCTCCCCGACCACATGAGAGCACCACAGACCGTGGAGGCTTTTAAAAAAGGCCTCAAAACCCATCTCTTCAAAAGAGCCTTTGCCTAGACCCTTTTACCACCCTTTTATTTTTTTTATTATTGCTTTTTATTAATTCTACCGTGTTGTGTCATGTCTATTTATACTGTTCATGCTCACTGCTTGTAGCACTTCGGGATTTGAATTCGAATATGAAGTGCTTTATAAATGGAACCCATTATTATTATTATTATAGATATGAAGCAGTCTAGACCAGATTCCTGGATACTGTATTCAGTGATCCATGACTCTGAACTTTTATTGTATACAGTCTTATCTCTGATGTCATATCTCTGTTATTTCAAACACTCTGAGACAATCAGTAACCTTCACATGTTTCCTGTGGAGCCGATCAGCCTCACTTCCAGTGCAGGAACTCAACAGCGCTCCAGTTTCATGTTAATGTTAATAAGTAACCTCTTTTTGTTGGAACTTATGAGCACTTTACCTGCATGACTGTTCCATATTTGACAACGTCTCCGTGGACTTTCTTGTTTTCTGTCTCGTTCTGCTTCTGCTCCAGGTTGGACGCATGCTGCAAAACACACACACACACACACACACAGACACACACACACACACAGAATAAAGTAACATCTGTTTGTGAATGTCTTTATATGCTGCGATGCAACCAAACATTAACAATGATCACTCAGAGTATTTGTAGTGGATAGTAATAACATCCTGCTCTCTGTGTTGGACATATCTTTGTAAACAACTTGTTTTGCACACATTGACATTATCTTGTTTTGTACTTGGAGGATAAAGTTGACATGTAGAAAGAAAATGTCCAAATCTGAAGAAAACATACATTTCCAAAGTTAAAATACAGTTGTTGGGAATAAAAGTAGATAATAAATCAAATGACTAGCGCTAGCACCAATGATAAATGTCCAGCTTTATTCTTGACTATTCCACAGCGTTCACAGAATGCAAAATAAATAATCTTCTTCCATGCTTGACCAAATACTTTTCCACACAGTCAGGTAAATAGAAAGTGAGTGTGCTGCTCATCGTCTGATATTTAAACCCTGTCTCCTAGTGGAAGTAGAGGAGGTTTTACCAGCGTCAGGTTTCAAATTAGTTTAGTCAACTAACATTCAGCTAAAGAGCATCGTAACAGAAACATCAAAAAGTGGTTTCTTTGCTTCAAAGTGAGTTTTGTAGTTGGGTCATTTCTACATGAAAATATGTATTTTATTTTATCCAAAAATATATATATTCTTTAATTGTATTGATTTTATTGAAGTGTTGTTATTATGATTATGATTATTATGTATTTTTTGGCAATAGTATTTCTGCTTTTTCTACCTATTTAAAGCACTTTTCTGTATAAATGAAGCTTTGCCTTGATCATTTGAATCATCAATGTAAAGAGAGAACCGTGAATCAAAGAATAAAAGACATCTCTGCATTGAACAAATGCAGTTGATAATAAACGTCTATCTGTGTGAGCAGAGCTGTGTGTGAGCAGAAGTGTGTGTGAGCAGAAGTGTGTGTGAGCAGAAGTGTGTGTGAGCAGAAGTGTGTGTGAGCAGAAGTGTGTGTGAGCAGAAGTGTGTGTGAGCAAATGTGTGTGAGCAGAAGTGTGTGTGAGCAAATGTGTGTGAGCAGAAGTGTGTGTGAGCAGATGTGTGTTTGAGCAGAGATGTGTGTTTGAGCAGAGATGTGTGTGTTACCTGTAGTTTCTGCAGCAGCACCACGTCAGCGATCTTGTCCTTCTCATGTTTGGCTTGTTTGGCTTTCCAGAACTGTTTCTGAGCCGAGTATCGACTCATGGGACAAACCTTGAACAGGCAGTCTGAAGAAACACGGGACACAAATAATAAAAAACACAGATAATATTCAAATATGATAGAAAATATATATTTAAATACAGTTCAATTCAACCCTGAAAGCACTGAAAAATCATTCAGTCTCAATTTCTTTGACACGTCACAGAAAATAATTTGAAAAATTAAGAATTCCTTTAGGTTTTATTATTTAAAAAAAAAGAAATGCCTTGTCTATTATGCTGCTGTAACAAAAACAATTTCCCAATTTGGGATCAATAAAGTACTATCTTATCTTATCTTATCTTATTTATATTTAAAGTCAAATGCACATTATGTAATATCTAAACCTACCCCTAACCCTTTCTGCCACAAGGAGTCAAAACAGTAATAAAATCTGTAGTTTGGTGCCAATTTGAAGTGTCGCTGGATGATGGGAGTCATTGCCTTCATCACCATTTCTGTTAAGATTCCTTCAGTGTTCATTGTTCAGCACGTCTTAAATATGAGCCGAATTATCCACAGAGGTGTCTTACTCTCAATAATAAACAAACAAGGCAATTCAAACTGAGAGAAACACTGAATAAAGCCGTTTCATGTTGAAATGTGTGCTTCTTCTATGGGGTGTGGTACTTGCTAATGTTTGCTCGACTTCTTTCTCTGACAACTTAAGATCCAGAAATCCAATCACTAAAATCCTTCATCTGAGTTAAAAACACCAAAACCTTAAAAGTTAAAGTAAAAAATGTGCCTTAAATATGGGTAATAGGTCAATTTATAACAGCTTAAACACTGACACATGTCAATTGGGATATTACCTTGATTATAATAACAGATTTAATCTTTGAAGTTTGTGGGATAATGTAAGTACACAACTCAACAAAATATGTCACATAGGTCTAGTCAGTTTAGATATTTTAATGCTTAAATGTGAACTATGAAATACTTTCATTTTCATTTTGAACACTATTTATTCTACATTCTTGGTGTGGGTGATTAGTTCCAGAGTGCTGATTGGTCGGTGGAGCAGCGCCTGAAGCTAATTGGTTGTTTTTGGTTTCATATCTTTAAACCGCTGAAGCGTCTGACAGTAAGTCTCAGAGAGCGTTTCAGTCACATTTATATTTTCTGCCCGACGACCAAATATGGTCGTTCTGTCTGAGAGCTGACTCCTGGAGGAACTGATTAAAAAACTGACCTGTTGGTGGTGTGAGGGAAAGTCAAGAAATCACCAACATGTATCCAGATTAAGCAACATAAATGATCATCCAATATTATAAATAAAACATTGTTTTCCTGATTCAGCTCTGCATTACCTCACAGTTAATTAAATAGCATTATAATTATTATTATTTTTGTCAATCTCATCTAATGTCTTATCTTAAAAAATAGATAACAAAAGGCATCATAGGACATAAAGCGGACAATATTGAGACACCTAAATAAAGCTGAGTGACAGGACGTACATATTGACTCTCCTTCTACAGATCCTGTACCTTAAAACTGTTGCTGTGTGTGTGTGTGTGTGTGTGTGTGTGTGTGTGTGTGTGTGTGTGTGTGTGTGTGTGTGTGTGTGTGTGTGTGTGTGTGTGTGTGTGTGTGTGTGTGTGTGTGTGTGTGTGTGTGTGTGTGTGTGTGCGTGCGTGTGTGTATGTTTGTGTGTGGCAAACATACTTTGACTGAGTGTAATCAATTGTATGTATTGTGATAATCTAAATGGACATTTAGTTTGAAAGTCATATTGACATAAGGAAATGAGCTTTCAACCCTCGCTCGAACACACACACACACACACACACACACACACACACACACACACACACACACACACACACACACACACACACACACACACACACACACCACATACACATTTTGTCAATTTACAGTTCATATTTAATTATGACTTATTTGTATTTAATTGATTTTTAACTTGATACTTTTAAATGTAAGTACCCGCCAAAAGTTCCAAAAATGTGTGAGTTGAGCTGTGACTGATCTATATGTAAACTAGTTCAACTGCTCGCAGATGGTGTGTGTATGTGTATGTGTATGTGTATGTGTGTGTGTGTGTGTGTGTGTGTGTGTGTGTGTGTGTGTGTGTGTGTGTGTGTGTGTGTGTGTGTGTGTGTGTGTGTGTGTGTGTGTGTGTGTGTGTGTGTGTGTGTGTGTGTGTGTGTGTGTGTGTGTGTCTAATGATAGCAGCTGGACTTAGATCACTCACACACATCATTTATATTTCATTCAGCACTCTGGAGGTTTTCATGGTTCTTATAAAGAGACCTGACCCAGGACCAGAATCAGGCCGACGTGTGATCTCATGGTGAGGACGGCGTATATCACATTTGGAACTGAGGACATCAATTGTCGCTATTTGTTCATGTTTTAAGACTTAAAACGAATAAATACAATTCTTCAGACAACATGTCCTCCATTTCCCTCACCGAAGAATTCAAAATCAACGTAAATATTTTCCATTTCAATAGTTTAAAAGCAGGACACTATGTTTCATTTAGGCATCATCTTGTGTCAGCTCCATCAAGCACACTATCACTTTTAGAGTGTCAACCTTGATAAAGCTTATAGTTAGGGCTGGCTCAGGATTTAATAGAACAAGTTCCTTAGTTTTGCTGCTATAGGATTAGACTGTCTTGGGACTTTCACCTCTAATATTATAATTCTCTTTATCTCTATATGCACTCATCTCCCAAACATGCATGTTACTAACTAGATCGATCGGCGTCAAAAACCAGGTCTGCTCCTGTTTCTCTTCACGAATGGATGCACATTATATATTGCATTTTATTATTTGTGGTATAAAGAGAAGGGTCTAGACCTGCTTTGAAATGAAAGTGCAATGAGATCATTTCTCCTGATGATGATAAAAAAAGACATTAAAACAATTATGTTGGGAAGGAGGGGAGTGTGTTGTGTTTTGGATGTGTTTTTTTAAGATTGGAAAAGAAAAATAATCAGTTTGTTATGTGGTTTCAGTTGTCATTGAACGGGTGAATGATGATTCAACTACTGTTTTCTGTTTAGACTTGGCCCCAATAATAAAACTGTTAGGGATATTTCGACATCACTAAATAGAAACAGGTTGCATAAAAGGAAGCTCTCTATGAGGAGATCAGTTGTGACATGTCCTACTGACGCACCTGACAAACACAAAGTTAACGTAACTCATGTATGACCTGCTGTGTTTGTCAACTATAAAGTGACACACACACACACACACACACCTCTGAATTTCTTTGGAGGATTCTCAAGATCTCCAGCAGCCGGTTCGACCACACAGCGGTCATCTACCAACCTGCAGAGAAAAACCACAGAAGAAGAAAAGTCTGTTAGGTGATTCCACTTAAAAACCCATATTATTATAGAGATAATTCATTTTTTTTAAAACACCATATTACCAACGTTAAAAACATTTCTAAAGTGTATGTATTCGTCACGTTTCCTCTGTGACCTTTGTCTCAGAGGAAAAACACAACAAGGAGAGAAAAGGATAAAAAATGCCAAAAGATGTATAAAACACAAAAGAAAACACTGAATGAAAAAATATATGAAATCCACATTATAAGGAGGAGCTGACAGTGATGCAGTCTGCAGGAAACATTCACAAAACTGATCTTAAACCGATCTTTAAACCTTAAGGCCGCTACACACCAACCTGAGACCAAAGAACGCGTACCGAAGGCGTCCCGACTTTTACGTCCGCTACGTCGCCTGCGTCGGCTACGCCGCCCGCCTACGAACACACCGCAAAGACTTCAGTTGACGAGTGGCAATAACTGTCCTTACCAGCAGGCAGCGTTAGTGTGTATTCGTCATTCAAAAGAGGCAACAACCGGAAGACAGACGATACACCGAGAGAAGGAGAACAGGCTGCGTGATATAAACAAACAACAAATAGCGTCTGGGTTCCATTTTCACTCTCTCTCGTCGATCGAAAACATGTAAACATAAAAAAGAAACTCTTGCGTCCGGGTGAGATGAAAATGAAAAAGATTAACTGTCTGTGTGTGCCTTCTTAATCGTTTCTTTTGGTCCCTCACTTCCGCTTCGCTTCTCATGCACTGATTCGCTAAAGCTGAACAGCCAATCAGAGTGATTTCTTTGTCCCGACTTTCTTTGGCCTCCCTCCATGTTGAATCGGCCGCGGGAGGTGTGAAAATGTGCCGTAAAGAGACGACGGTGCGGGACACACCAACCTGAGTAGGGCGCCGCGAATGCCCGACTGCCTCTGACGGCCTCTGACTCCCAAAATCGGGTTGGTGTGTCAGGGGCTTTAAAGATCGATAGTTTGATCACCAGCAGGGTGTGAAGGGACTTTAACGTGTGAAAACGTTCAGAAAAGAGTTGTACAGTCCTTTTTCAGAGGACAGGAAACAACCCGCTGGTGTTGGTGACTCCTAATCTTTATTTACACACGTTTTCTAGATGATGTTTCCACTCTGTTGTTAAGTGAGAATTTAGATGGACAGATAAGGTTTGAGAGACTGTGAGGAAGGCAGGAGGGGAGGTTTTAAAGAGAAGAAGGCCTACTGTGCTGTTTGGGGGTTTCCCTTTCCTCTAGTGTGTTATAAAGCTTTGTGTGCATGTAAATGGTTTGAAAAAGGCTAACATCCCTGTGTTCCCTCCCTACACACTCCCTTCCCTGCCTGAAAAGCCTCCATTGGACTACTTTGTTTACTTCAGGAACATAATGACATCACTATAACACTCTCGCTTTTATTGGCTAGCGATCCAACACATTGTACGTGATAGGCTTAATCCTAAATACTAATATGAACCTGAAAATGAGCAGACTGGAACCTTTAAAAAGATGAAACATGACAAAAAATATTGAAGAAATTTGAGTCAAATTTGAGTGTGTGTGTGTGTGTGTGTGTGTGTGTGTGTGTGTGTGTGTGTGTGTGTGTGTGTGTGTGTGTGTGTGTGTGTGTGTGTGTGGTGTCATTAGAGTACGTAAATCTCTTTTACGATCAGTGTGTAGGCAACAGAGGGGCTCAATAGTGACTGACACACACACACACACACACACACACACACTCACACACTTAAACTCACACACACCTGGCCTCCTGGTGATTGTAGTTAATGTGTGTATGAATGGATAGGTAATCCTACTGACTGCAGGCTGTCTGCTCACTGCACGAAAATAAAGCTTCAACTGTGTGTGTGTGTGTGCGTGCGTGCGTGCGTGCGTGTGTGTGTGTGTCATGTCTTCGCAGACTCTGATTATCCTGGGGCTGGTTTTCTTCTGTCTGAACTCGAGCAGGAAAGTAAAAGTTGGACTTTTATTGTGAAGGAAACAATGTTAAACTTCACAATAAAAGCATGGTTTTGTATGAAGGATCTACACATTGAGTAGAGCTCCTTTAACGACCATGAATTAAGCATATAAAGAACTTTATGTGATTTAAAGGATATATTTTGCGTTGGCTTGATGCTATTTTAATAATTGTGTCACATGGTCATATGTTTGCATTCTGGCTGAGTCAGGGTCACAGCGGCCAATTACAAAACCAAAACCACAGCCTGTAAACAAATCAGGAGCTGCAAGTGATTCTGGGAAAAGCTCCAACATTCATATACATTACATTATCCTCTGGCAAACAGGCTGCTTCAATGATCTGTGTTCACATTATCCATCACAATACAAGACCCACAACACAAACAAAGAGTAAACAGTTAAATGTGTTGATTTCCTGCAGTAAAAATATAATAACTAAACTCAACTCAACAAGAAACAAGGCTTAAAATATGTGTAGCTGTGCTTTGTGATCGTCTTATAACCACTTTGTTGCACTGCTGGCGGAAAAAATGTACTGACTTGCATTTAATGCTGACTTGGTTTATGACTAACCCTAACCCCCTAACCCTAACCCTAAATGCAGCTGATACAACAGGCTTTAGAAATGTGTTTAACTGTTTTAATATAGTTTATTTCTCCAATGAAGTAGGAGTTTTTCTACTTGTTTGTTTTTTAAGAGAGACTAATAATACGCTTTTTATAATGTCGTCACTTTTCCTTCTTCTTTTCTTCCTGTCTCATATTTATCTTTATCGTCACATATCAATCTCTTTCTTGACTTTCAATTTCTGTTTCCCTTCTTCCCACTTTTCTTTCCCTTTCTCTCTGTTGTTTCCTTCCTTCTTATCTCTTCTTAGCTTAGCCCTCACTTTTCTAGCTGCCTTTAGTTTCCAAAGAATCTCATTTCTTTCCTTTTATCCTCCCTCATTTGTAACCATTTACAACTTTGTTTTTCTGTTTACTCTTACAGTATATCTACATTCTACCCTTCCTCTTTACATGCCTGTCTTTCAATAAGTCTTCACTTTCCAAAACACATTCCCATTTTTCCAAAGGAGTTTTTTTCTCTTTCTTCCCTCTTTCTTTTCTGTCTCTTGAGTCACTTTCTGAACAAACACAGCACGCCCCCCCCCCCCGTCCCCCCGTCACTTAAAACAGCCTCTCAGGTATTTTTTCCGCCTGCCAGGTGTGTCCCAGGTGTGTGCTGCTGATTGCTCCATTCACAAGACACACACACACACTCAGGTGTGTTGACTCAGTGAACATGATTGTACAGCTGGCGTGTTTCACAGTGTTTAACCTGATCTATAGAAATCACATCATCCACATCTGTTTCAGAGTTAATCAGCAGGGAAGTGTTTCTGTCAAACATCATCAATAACCAAGTTTTTCTGTTCATTCCTCTGAATGTGCGTCTTCCTTACATTTTTGCCTCCTTATCTCTTCCCCTCTGTCTATACACGTTTCCAAAGACTAAAACAGATCTAGTTTATTATTAAGACTGGATAAAACTCTGAAGACTTAACGAACATTAGCAACATCACTAAGCACTTCTACATTGGTTGAATTTTTCGAGTTAAAGGGCCATGTTCTGCTCATGTTCAGGTGTATATCAGTATGTAGTGTCTCCAACGTGACATGTTCACATGCTTTAATGTTCAAAAAGCTCTTTATTGTTCTCCTACTGCCTGTGCTGCAGCACCTTTTTTCACCCTCTGTCTGAAACCTGAGCCCAGTCTGCTCTGATTGGTTAGCTGGCCGGCTCTGTTGTGATTGGTCAACTGTTTAGAGATGTCCCACCCCTTAGCCTATCACGTACAATGTGTTGGAGCACTAGCCAATAGAAGCGCGAGTGTTAAATAGTGATGTCACTGAGTTCAGGAAGTAAACAAAGGAGTCCAATGGAGGTGGTTCAGGCAGGCCTTTGTAAACCATTGACATGCACAAAAGCCTATATAGAACACCACAGGAGAGGTAAAACCCCAAAAGGCCTCTTTAAAGGGGACCTATCATGCAAAATGCACTTTTTGATGTCTTTTATACATAAATATGTGTCCCCGGTGTGTCAGGGAACTGACCCAAATCTCTAAAAACGGGGGTACAATGGAGCTGATCCAGATTTGCGTCCGATATGACGTGATATCGGAAATGTGGACCCACGGCCCTATCAGAAACGTTGCTATCAGAAACAATGCCCGACTGTTTTGGACGTAATATTGTCGGTGCATGTTTACATTAGCATCGCTAACACTCAGAGCTAACCTGTACTGGAGAGCACGTGTGTGAAGAAGCTGGATATAAAAAGGAACTCACCTTGTGGTATAACCGGCAAGAGAGAAAGCCTTTGAGCTCCATAATGTTTCAGAAATAATCCTTGATAATCCATGATATGGCGTTTCATCACGGCAGCATTTAGTTTAGACAGTAGCTGCCGGGTCCCGCATGAGCTCAGACCCCTCCTTTTTTATGCTTTATCAATTTTTTTTTTTTAAAGCTTTATACCCCAAATCAGCACTTTTGAAACAGGAAGTGAAATAGAGGGATATGAGGCATGGCTAGAATGGGTGATCTGTTTTAGAGATGTCCCGATCCGATCACGTGATCGGGGATCGGAGCCGATCACGTGATTTTCAAAAGATCGGAATCGGGAGAAAAAAATCGGGGATTGGGAATTTTTTTTTTTTTTATAAAATATTTGTATTTTATTTAATGTTACAAAACAAAAATGACCATGTTCACGTCTTAAAGTCATCCTGAGGCCTTAGTTTTGGTTTAAAATGACACAACATCATGTATGTGTTGCTTCTTTTGGGCTTGTTTTCATAGACCTGGTTGCTTATTTCTCTCAAATCTGGCAACAGAGTGGGCGCAGTGTCTAATAGTAGCAGTAAGCTAACGAAAGGCTACGTTCAGCTGGTGCCTCGAGGGTCGGGACAGAGAAAATGTCAGGAGTTTGGAAGTATTATAAAATTGAAAGCGAAGGCAGTGTAACAGCCATATGCAATGTTTGCAAGGCGGAGGTTCCGCGTGGTGGAAAGAACAGAGCTACGTTCAACACGACCAATCTAATACAAACACCAACAACAACACGACGAGTACACAGCGGCCACTCAGGTAACGGCACTGAAACAACCGACACTTTCAGAGACTTTTAAAAGGAAAGAGAAACTACCCCAGAACAGTGAAAAGGCCAACAAAAATAACAGCCAAGATAGCTGAATTCATCGCTGTTACCTTTTTTTTTCTCTTAATGCATTGCATAAAGATCGGATCGGGAAAAATTGGTATCGGCAGATTGTCAAAATCAAATGATCGGAATCGGATCGGGAGCAAAAAAAGGTGATCGGGACATCCCTAATCTGTTTGGTATTTTGAGCAAAACACTTCATAGACATATTTTTTATATATTTTCATATATCTGAGACCTATGCTATTGCCTAAAAATGGCATGATAGGTGACCTTTAAAGCTTCCCCTTGGAGTTTTCATCTGAACATAAAATATGTGTATAGCATCTGTGAAACAACTATGGTCCAATACTAATACAATATTTGGGAATAAGGCAAATCTGAATTAGATTGTAATTTCTTTAACAACAAAAAACTGTCTATGGATCTCTTTTAGCATTGTAAATATCAAGCAGTTGCCAGAGCTGGGAATGAAGAACAACTAAGGAAAAAACTAGATAAATATACAACTCAATTCCACTGTAATAACCAAGGATTTATGATAGTTACGATATTCAGTAGGTATGATTTTTTTCAGCTACTCCACTAATATTTGCATCTTCTCTCTACATGTATTGAGCGTGAAATGTGTATTGTTTGGTTCATCCGGATCCTCCTCCTCTTTCATTCTGCAGGAAAAACTGATTTGAATATGGATTTGTGTATCTGAATAAGCGCAGGTGTTTTCAGTCACAAACTGAACCAGCAAGAGGAGACGGGGCTGGACATTTCTTGGTTACACTCCAAAATATTGTCATCCGTTAAATGCATTATGGCATTGCAAAATCAATGAAATTACAAACTCAAAGCTGAGTTAGTTGGAATTTAAATCAACAGATCAGTAGCTCAGAATTTGCTGGTTGCAGCTGTTTTTAAGTTTAAATATTAGTAGATACTTATTATCAACTATGACGACTCAATATCTTTGGGTTTTGGACAGTTTGTAGTAAAAATAAAGCGACAGAAAGAAGTTTATTGTGACCCAAGGAAGTAGACGCAGACATTTTATGAAAGAAACATTTATAATTGTCAGTTGCAGTCCGACAAAAATCAAACAAAGATGGTCTGATACTGATATCTCTGACATCCTGTGAAGTGTGAGCGAACATCCCAGTCATGAGTTAAAAAATATAATTTAAGTGAGCAGATCTCTTTTAAATAAGATGTAAGTTAGAAACATTATAAAGAAACCCCTTTTCCTCTGCCATGCATACAGTGAGCAGGATTAACATGTACAATGATGCCCTGCAGAACAAAAGACTGCAGAAACAGCTTAGCAAACGTGTGAAAGCATCCCACTCAAGTTAAAACAAACCACAAAGACGGCTTAAGACGTCTAAATAAAAACGTTTCGGTTTCCTTTTTGAGTTAAATTTAGGATTATGTGTTCATTTCCAGCCTCTGTAGCTGCACTGTAGCTTTATATCTACTGTAATGTTTAACTTGTCTTTTGTTGTATTAGTTCTACTCTTTTAGATGCTATCCCTGTGTCTTATTACATTGCCTCGTGTTTCCTTTGTGTCTTCTCTTGTCTTATGTAGAGCAGTATTTGAATTGCCTTGCAGGTGAAGGTTTCTGTACAAATAAACGTTCCTTGTGTGGAACATCAGGCAGATATTTAACTATTGAACCACAGACACTGACTCATCCTTAACTCCAGCTCTCAGCAGTGATATGATCCTCAGATCAACATTTATTCTCTGCAGGGAAACGGACCAGAGATCACAGAGGACTAATCCTTATGGGAAGTGAGCGTGGAGGATTGAGTCGACCGTTTTATGTCAAAAATCATTCTCAAACTTGTTTGAATTTCTGTATTCAATCATTATCTCAAAAGCTTGGAGTCGCCTGGTCAACCCCAAATCAAAATTATATTATATATTTTCGCTCAAACAGCTATGTATAAAGTCAATTACAGGGGTCCCTCAGGGCTCTGTCCTCAGTCCCCTCCTCTTCTCTCTGTACACGAACTCGCTCGGATCTGTCATTAGCCCGCATGGTTTTTCATACCATTGCTACGCTGACGACACTCAATTCATTTTATCTTTTCCCCGTTCTGAAACCCAGGTTGTCGCACGCATCTCTGCTTGTCTAGCTGACATCTCTCAGTGGATGTCTGCTCGCCACCTCAAGCTCAACCTTGACAAGACTGAACTGCTTTTTCTTCCTGAAAAAGATTGTCCCACTCAGTCTTGACCTAACAATCAACATCGGCCCCTCTGTTGTTTCCCCGACTCAGACTGCAAGGAATCTGGGTGTGACCCTAGATAACAAACTGTCCATCACTGCAAACATCGCTGCTACAACCCGCTGCTGCAGATACACTCTTTACAACATCAGGAGGATACGTCCCCTCCTGACGCAGCTTCTGGTCCAGGCTCTCATCATCTCACGCCTAGACTACTGCAACTCCCTCCTGGCTGGTCTACCCACATGTGCCATTCGACCTCTGCAACTCATCCAGAATGCAGCAGCTCGTCTTGTTAAATGTTCCCACACCGCACCACTCCTCCGCTCCCTTCACTGGCTTCCAGTAACTGCTAAAATCCACTTCAAGACACTGGTACTTGCGTACCATGCTGTGAATGGTTCTGGCCAGTGGCGGCCGGTGGTCTTTTTTTTTGGTGGGGCTCTTGACGTACCGTAAGTGACCTACCCGGGGGGTTTCCCCCCGGAATTTTTTTTCGAGAAATGACCCCTTAAATGATGACTTCTGGTGATGTTAGAGGGGGGGGGGAAAGGAGAAATCGAGGCTTAAAAATATGAGAAGACTGATCAATACCTCCATAATCTTCAGTGTGGAAAATATTATTTATCAACCTGAACATCTACTACTTTACCAGGAATTTGTGTTCTCAGAACTGGTCTGTTTTTTTCTTTCTTAAAACTGTTCATGTTTTATGAACCAACACCTTCACCAAGTAGCTTTACAGTGAACTGCATGTGAGATATAAAATTAATAGCATCTTTTCAGTAGCATTAATTATAAATATTTAAGTGGTTCAATACAAGTCACTACAGCATTTCAAACTGAACTGTGAATAAATGCAATTTAAAAAAAATAACCACAGCACAAAATGTCATAAATTGTGTTTTTTCTTTGTTTCTCTGAGGATTATTTACAAACAGGCTTATTTACATATAGCAATAACTCAGAAATGAAAAAGCTACATCGTCTAACACGAACAACCAGTTAGCATAATGATAATATATGTGTTATGTACAATGTAACTGGCAAGGCTAGAGCAAGAAAGAACATAACGTTTGCAAAAGGTTTAAATAACTTCAAGTATCTGTCTTCAGATTACGTGGAGGTTTTAGTCCGATGGGAAGCAGATTTTAAGCGACACCGAAGATAAACCAAAAATGTGGTGGAGCTGCAAACCGTGTAGTGTTGCTGGGACAGAACAGGAGCTATAACCGTTGGAAAATACATCACAGACAATGCAACAAACGTGGAGACAGAACAATCACTTCTGTGATAAATGCCCACTTATTAATAAACTTCTAACAACCATGGGAAACCTCCTCTCTACATATAAAGTGATATCCAAGCATGGGAAACAAAAGACAGCATTTACCTGTTTGCATCCAGCTAGCCAAGCCTTTCTTGTGTACCAGCTACTTGTGAAGCCTCGTGTATAAATGTTGTCTTTTTCACGAGATTGCTGCGATATATTCAAATCGGGTTGGTCCGGTCCAAGGTCTTTAAGCAACAATTTATCTGCCAAACTTCTCCTTTCGAAAGGATTGGAGATTAGCTCTTGAACAGAATTAGGCGGGGACCGAGGTCCGGAGACTCCACCTGCACATGAAGCCATCCTCATCAACTACTGCGTCAACCGGATACGAGTCACTGTCCAAACTACTCACAGACTGCACTGGGCGCTGACATTGGCGCCCGGTGACCGTCATCTTTGACGACGCTGATTGGCTGAAATTATATTTTCGCGGCATAGTTTACACGTTACAGATAGCAACAGTCAGCTGCTAGTGGCTGCTGCTGCACTGGTTGAAGGCTCCTCTCTTAGCGCCCAGACGAGAGAAGGTGCATGGGCAAGGCCAGGCAGGAAACATGTGACTTATCAGTAACTTTAGACATCGTAACACAATTTTAAACGAGATTTTATTGTAGATTATACATTTTACTGATACCAATTATATAATATTTACCTTGTTCATTAAAAATAAAAATAAAAATATATATTTTTTTTTAAACATATATTTTTTTTTTTTTTTTTAATTTTAATTTATTTTTTTTTTTCAATATGGGAAGAGGTGGGGCGGCGCCCCTAGCGCCCCTATGGACCGGCCGCCACTGGTTCTGGCCCTACCTACATCCGGGACATGGTTAAACCATACACCCCAGCACGTGCACTCCGCTCTGCATCAGCCAAACGGCTCGCTGCACCCGCACTGCGAGGGGGACCCAAGTTCCCATCAGCAAAAACACGTGGGTTTGCTATCCTGGCTCCAAAATGGTGGAATGAGCTCCCCATTGACATCAGGACAGCAGAAAGCCTACACATCTTCCGGCGCAGACTGAAAACTCATCTCTTTCGACTCCACTTCGAGCAATAAAATAAAATAAAAAACACACTTATATACTAACAAAGGACTGGCTTATCTAAAGCCTGTTGAGTAGCACTTGAAATGTTTTGGCTCTATGAAACCTGATGTACTTATATGATTCCGTTTTCTTCAAGTTTGTATCTTCTTGGTCGAATGCACTTATTGTAAATCGCTTTGGATAAAAGCGTCAGCTAAATGAAATGTAATGTAATGTAATGTAATGTAGATTGTATTTTTGTTGGTTGCAGTGGGAATGAGATATCTTTTGCATTAAAACATTATTTTTTTAACTATAAAACAATGTCTCTTCCTACTATTAAGGGAAGAAATCTCACATTAAAAAAACTCATTTTAAAAACCAAAAGGTATATGGGTCTAACAAACAGCTTTAACAATTACAACAACAGATGTATGGAAAATACCATTAACGTATTACGTGAAATAACCTGGCAGGAAACACAGTTGCTACAAAATGTTGTTTTGTGAGTTTAAACCAAAATATATTTGGTTAACAATGAGATAAAAGAGAAGGGAATCTCCACACTTAAGACACATTTCTATTTTTGTCATTTTTGCATGAAAAATTACTTTAACGATTAATCGATTCTCAGAAGTTGTTGATTATTTTGCAGTTGCTCAACTTTTCTTGCAGCTCAGGTTCATGCCTCCATCTGTTCTTTAAAGGTCTTCTTTTTCTTAGACCTATAGATGAAGTCACCTGTTTAAAGGAGGCAGTTTGTAGTGTGTGTGCGGGGGGGTGCTAATGTGTGTTAATGTCCCCCTCAGCGTGTGGTCAGGGCCCCGGGCACCAGAGGATTCCTGTTTGAATCCTGTTTGTTTGTGTTGACGCCGCAGTATTTGACTGTAAGGAAACCAGCAGGTTCATCAACTGACATCTCCCTCTCTGGCTCTCATAGGCAAATGTCTCTCTCTAGTATGTAGTCAACAGAAACGGTGGGCTTACTGAGAGTTAAAGGGAATTAATCTACTTAAAAAGTAAGAGTTAAAAAAGATGAATCAATAAATCGTCCAATATTACATTTATCGGCATCTATAATCAGTTTTAAGTAATTTATTAAGAAGAAAATGTCAAATTGTTCTGACATTTAAAGACCTGATGTTGCATTTTTAGAAACTTATGGACAATTTTCCTTTTTACATCTAGTCTGGAATCACTTAGCCTGCTAACACGAGACCACTGTTATACTGTGTATACTGTGTGTACTGTGTGTACTTTAGCGTTTTTATATATGTCATATGCTATATTATACTATAAATTACACTGCTTCTCTTGCATATTCTGGTAAAAATGCTACATAACTGCATTTCCTTGTCTCAGTACAGTACGGTGACAATAAAGTTGAATCAAATATAATCTAAAAAATGTAATAGAAATCTCATTGTGTAAATATTTGCAAGCATCAATGGTCCACTCCACGATATTTTCACAGTATCAGTATCAAGGCAACTGGTGAACAAATGTTGTCCTTTGCATACAGTATGTACCAATGACGTGCCAATAGCATCTCCCTCCTTACAGCTGTTAGCATGTGACGCTAATGCGGCTAAAATGTGTGACCTATTGTTCCATACAGGTCAACGGGAGCCAGTACAAGTCAACAAACATAAGGTAAAGGTCAAGATGAAGTTAAGAGGAGTGGGCGAAAGAACAGGAAACACACACACACAGACTGGCACATTGGAAATCTCTGTTGGACATACTCGGTAGGTACCACTTCCTTTTCCTGCCATACATAGCTGCCACTTTCTCTGTGTGTTAAAGGTTGTGTTATTGTCAGTACGTCAGAACCTAATGAACTCTCTGATCGTCTGAGTTATGAACTCATTACCTTTGTTTCAGACTAGCTTTAAGAATACTTCCAAAATACAGATTTACAGTAGGTGCTTATGTTACTAACTTTGTCTATTTGTCACTGTGGATTTCTCCTAAATTCAGTAAAAGTAAGCTTTAGATAATGTTGTAATAATGTCACTTTTTGGTTTCCCCCCTGCCTGTAGTGTGTTATATACTGTAGGTTTGTGTGCATGTAAATGGTCTGCAAAAGCTAAAATCCCTGTGTTCCCTCCAGAGTGTGTTTCTCGCCCACCGACCCCCCCCCCCATCCTGCCTGAAACTCATCCATTGGACTCCTTCTTTACTTCAGTAATATGGTGACATCACTATGTAATGCTCACGCTTCTATTGGCTAGCGCTCCAACACATTGTACCTGATAGGCTAAGGGGCGGGACATCCCTGTCTCCTCTTGCTGGTTCAGTTTGTGACTGAAAACACCTGCGCTTATTCAGATACACAAATCCATATTAAAATCAGTTTTTTCTGCAGAATGAAAGAGGAGGATCCGGATGAACCAATCAAAACACATTTCACGCTCAATACATGTAGAGAGAAGATGCAAATATTAGACGAGTAGCTGCAAAAAATCATACCGACTGAATATCGTAACTATCATAAATCCTTGGTTATTACAGTGGAATTGAGTTGTATATTTATCTAGTTTTTTCCTTAGTTGTTCTTCATTCCCAGCTCTGGCAACTAATACCAAAAAAATACCAAACAGATCACCCATTCTAGCCATGCCTCATATCCCTCTATTTCACTTCCTGTTTCAAAAGTGCTGATTTGGGTATAAAGCTTTAAAAAAAAAACTGCAACTGCTTGATATTTACAATGCTAAAAGAGATCCATAGACAGTTTTGTTGTTAAAGAAATTACAATCTAATTCAGATTTGCCCTATTCCCAAATATTGTATTAGTATTGGACCATAGTAGTTTCACAGATGTTATACAAATATATTAGACGATTATGTTTAGACGAAAACTCCAAGGGGAAGCATTAATGAGGCCTTTTGGGGTTTTACCTCTCCTATAGTGTTCTATAGGCTTTTGTGCATGTCAGTGGTTTACAAAGGCTAAAGAAGGAGTTTCTCCCCCCCCCCCCCCCCTGCCTGAAACACCTCCATTTGACTCCTTTGTTTACTTCCTGAACTCAGTGACATCACTATTTAACACTAGCACTTCTATTGGCTAGCACTCCAACACGTTGTACGTGATAGGCTAAGGGGCGGGACATCTCTAACTGGTTGACCAATCCCAACAGAGCCGGCCAGCTAACCAATCAGAGCAGACTGGGCTCTGGTTTCAGACAGAGGGTGAAAAGAGGTGCTGCAGCACAGGCAGTATGAGAAAAATAAAGAGCTTTTTGAACATTAAAGCATGGAGACATGTCACAGTAGAGACACTACATATTGATATACACCTGAACATCAGCAGGAGAGGACTCTTTAAAGTAGAGACACTACATACTGATATACACCTGAACATCAGCAGGAGAGGACTCTTTAAAGTAGAGACACTACATACTGATATACACCTGAACATCAGCAGGAGAGGACTCTTTAAAGTAGAGACACTAAATACTGATATACACCTGAACATCAGCAGGAGAGGACTCTTTAAAGTAGAGACACTACATACTGATATACACCTGAACATCAGCAGGAGAGGACTCTTTAAAGTAGAGACACTACATACTGATATACACCTGAACATCAGCAGGAGAGGACTCTTTAAAGTAGAGACACTACATACTGATATACACCTGAACATCAGCAGGAGAGGACTCTTTAAAGTAGAGACACTACATACTGATATACACCTGAACATGAGCAGAGTATGTCCTCTTTAAGGCACAGCAGCATTTCTCTGACCTGTAAACTCTCTACATGGTCAGATTATTAAACCTGCTGAAGTTACAGCGTCCTGGTGCACTGATCTGCTCTCAGACCAAAATAATAAACCGGTGGACTGGGAGAACGCCAGAAAAGGAGATCAGTCCAACTTCAGTGTTACTGTCAGTTTATGGTGTGGAAGCAGAGATCATGAAGCACAGCTCGGTCAGCAGATACCTGAGCTTTAGCATAAAATCAAAACAAAAGCTACAAAAAAATCTGCTAAACATGAAGTGTGCAGGAAACCGTATTATATTACTCTGTCTTATATGTGCTCGTGCAAATCATGCAGTACTTAATAGTATTTACATTGTGTTCCTCACCACGTGTTAAACTAGTTGAACAAGTGAAGGGGAAGTGTGTGTCATATACTGTAGAACAAACACAGGTCTTTACTGACATAATGTACCAACACAGGCACTAGGGCTGCACAATTAATATACATTTTATTAAAATTGCAATATGGACTAGTGCTCTTTTCAAACACAGTAAGCACAATAAGCCTGGTGTCCATTTATAATAATTAATATCATGGTGAAATGTTCCTTTACAAATATATACTTTCAGGGCTGAAACAAGAGCATTTGCATGAACAAATAATGGAGTGTTTGCCTATGTCCTGATGGGATGTAATGTAATGTAATAATGTTGAAATGTGCCTTCAATTATTGATTTTCTGGTCAAAACAAAATATCTATATTCTTAGTGGAGCTTTTAATAATATATAATGTTGTAATAGCATGTATCAGGCCACAGAAGGCCAACAATGTAAAGAAAAATATCAGTAATAAAGATCCAGAGTCTTTTAAAGGACAATGAGTTCACAGTAAAGAGTGTGTGTGGATTTAAGTGCATTGAAACACACCTTAAAGGAAAGTCCTCCATACACTTATAATAATTACAACTGCTATTCCTGGCTGGTACATGTACTTTATTTAGTTATTATGTTGTTCTACTATAAAACTTGATATGTACCGTCCCCTTTGCTGTAACAATGAAGATTTAAGTGCATGTAAAACAGACTTAATATCATGAAACAATACACTATTAAACTTACTTAAGCCATTTAAGGGACACTGAGTTCACGGTGAAGAGTGTGTGTGTAGACTTAAGCACATGTAAAACACACTAGAATGTCAACTGTCCACATAACATGTTGGAATGTGCTTTAATTATTGACTTAATGGTCTAAAACAACAGATGTAGATTATTAGTGAAGCTTTTACATACAAAATTATAATATAATAATAATATAATAATAATAATAATAATAATAAGGATTTTAAGAAGTATTCAGGCTACAGAAGGCCAACAAAGTAAGGAAATATGTATGAATTATTAAATATTTACAGTATTAAGTATTTAAGTGCATGTAAAACAGACTTAATATCATGAGGATCCTTTTTTTCTATCTTCTTATGGGATTTAATATAGTAATGTTAAAATGTGCCTTTCATTTTTCACTTTATGTTCTAAAACAACAGGTCCAGATTCTTAATGGAGTTTTAGGTCAAATAAAGGGTTTTTAAGTAGCATTAGGCTACAGAAGGCCAACAAAGTAAATCAAATCTATATTACAAAAATATTAATAGATTTAAATGCATTTGAAAAATCCTTTTAAAGTCAAATGTCCATTTATAATAATCATTTTCATCTTGAGATGTGTCTAGTAGAATATCCTTAGAAGGATAAAACAAGTCTCCTTATGTAATCTAATGTAGTGTAATAATGTTAAAATATGGCTTTAATTATTGACTTTCTGGTGCAAAACACCAAATATGAAATGTGCCTTTAATAGACCTGTATAAAACAAACCATTTAGAGTGTTTACATGAATAGACAACGGGGTTCTGACTGTCTTGACATGTGACACTGACTCAATATTAAAGCACATGTGTAGCTACATATAAAGTACATTGTGTGTGAACATCTCCACAGTAAACAGTGCACGGGGATCACCACAGGGTGCACGCGGACAGCCACTCACCCCAGGGTGCTGATGAAGCCGTTCACCGTGCCCTCTGCGTACAGGGACACGATATCCCCGATGTGCAGGAAACTGGAGGCAGAGTCAGACATCCTGAGCTGATCCTGGATCCGCGCACACACTCAGGTTCAAAGTGTCTCCCCTGTCCTCTCGCCTTCTCTCTCCGTGAGAAAACTACAGAAACTAGAACCTCTTCATGCAGCTGGAGGCTTCAACTATTAACATTCAACCTGTGTTCTCAGTCCGCCTTCACACACTCACTGCCGGGTTCTGACTGCATGACAGCAAACATGGAGGAAAAACTCTGTAAAAAGTTCCGAAAACATTCAAACAGCAGCTCCAGAGAGGCGGGAACAGCGGAGGGATCCTGCACAGAAACTGCACATATCCCGAAAGTGTCGTAGAAATCCTCAGTGTGAGTTGCACACACACAGACACACACACGCACTCAGAGAGAAGTAAGACGACTTCACTGTTCCCTCCCTCTCTGTCAGTGTGTGTGTGAGTGTGTATCGAAGACTGCTAGAAACCAGGAAGTCAGCCGAGGTGTTGATAAGGCTGACAGACAGCTTCAAGAAAGTAAAACCGCCTCAGGGCCAAACACACACACACACACGCTCCTGCACACACACTCATGCACGGGCAAGCCCCTAAGGCACGAGTACACACGCCCCCCCTAAATAACCCAAAACAAACAAGTTAAGTGACATTTCCAGAAAAGAAACAGATATAAAGATTATATTTTAAAAGGTGCAAAGTTCGTTCAGTTGATGTTTGACCTTGACAATGACAAATTAAATCTTGCCTCAAAGTTGCTTTACATGCTTTTTCCTGAGCTTTTCACTCACAGATTTCATCGTTGGGTGGAATTTATAGCAGAAAATAACATATTATTATTTTCTAGATTACTCCTCTGGTCCATACTGTTAGAACACTTTATTACACACATTTTGTATTTGTTGTTCGACATATTGTAAGAGTTCAAGTGGAGTTTGCTGCTTTTTCCCGGAGCATTCAACCAAATCTAATCTGAAGATCTGGCCCTTTATCTGCAACTCTCACGTTTTACATGAGTTTTAGATCTAAGCAAACTGACAAAAATAATACTTAACAATCTTAAAACAAGAATTGCTTCTTGATTTTTTCCATGTATTCTTTGTTTCTGATATTTAGCATCTGTGGTGTTAAAGGTACCATGTGTATTGACCACCAGTAGTGTCAATACACATGGTAGTTTTTCTGTTTGTTATGTGCACGAGCTGCAAGATCCTGCTATCGGTGTCATGCTACAGTTGGTGTGTGCAAAGGAATGGATCATTGTGTAAACAAAAAACTATTCAGGAGGGGGCAAAGATGTAAACCATCCTCAGGAACAGCGCAGAGAGATAAAGCTAATTTGACCCGGTGGCCAAAGCGTGGAATTACAATTTCTGAGGGTCATGCAGCTCAACAAGACTTTCCCCCGATTGATTCACATTGAAAAAGAGCCGTTTGTAAATCAGCTGTACGTCAAACTGTTGTTGACTTACAAAAACTACAATAAAGCTCAATAACTTTACGATTTGTTGTTTCCTTCCTTTTTAAAATTAGTTTTTTTCTTATTTGTTTATGTCTTTTCAAAGTGGATTTGAAAACTTGTCAGAAACTCTGGATTTATTTTTTCTCAGCAGCTTTAAGAGCGTAATTTTGTCCGGAAGTGTTGCTCATCTATTGGGATCTGGGATTGGAATTTGACATTTTGAATTTGAATTTAAATTAGAACCTTTAGTTGGAATTAGTGCAGCAGTTCAGCCAGAAAGGATATGACATACATTCATAATTTACTGTGTACTAACTTATTTTCATACTTTATTATTTAGAAAAATCCCATAAACATAATTTATATATAAGTATACTCTTTTGCCTTTTATCTGGAAAAGGTTGGTCCGCTGACTCAATGTGTCAAGAAGATCACTGATTTATAATCATATGTGTTGTATTATTAAATATGTTGGATGATTGCAGGACGCATTATTTTATTTCAAGAACACCATTTTATATAATGGAGATTTAAAGTAGTTGGTTAAACAAAAAACAATGAGCTGAAACTTTCAATTTGTTTAGTTTTAAAGTGAAATTGTTCATCTTTCGTCCTCATTTTACAGGTTTTTTTCAAGTGTCTCTTTTGAACTGAACCTAAAAGTGTTGCATCATGAGACAACTACAAACTCCTATGTCTCAGAAATAGGAAGCGGCTTCTTTAAAGGAGGTTGATTGCAGAAGTTTACGGTATTTCAAAGTAAACCACCATTTTCTGTGAGAAAAAAAAAAGTAACTTTACTAGACAGTTTTTCAATGTTTCCATCTTCTACATCTCAGAGGTAAATGTTGTACTTATACAGCTTTATAACTTGAACAATTATTATACTTCTTGACCAAATAAAGTCTTTAAAATCCTCTTGGATCAGCAGGAGAAACATCATCTCAAAGCTGAGAACAGGGCAGTTTTTCTGAGAAAAACATAAAAATGTGACTTTTTAGAGATGTGTGGTTCTCACAGGACAAAGCTACGAACATAAGATTATAGAATTTGATGCATTGCTTCAGATTAACTAGCAAACATTATACAAATGAGGTAAAAACCTCTACAGTAGTCATTTATCACATGAATGCAGCAATAACATTACAACAGAAACATCACATAATATAAAACACTGACAGAAAACCTTTAACTGCACAATATACTTTTACTTCAAGTACTCATAATACTTTTTGCTGATGATACTTTTACTTAAGAAAGGTTTTGAATGCTAGTAATTTACTAGTAGTGGAGTATTTTCACAGCCTAGTTACTTGTATTTGTACAGCAGTAGGAGCCAAATACCACTTCAACCACTGGACCAACCCAAAAGAGTATGACACAGACTGAAGTGTAGATGTTGTGTGTGTGTGTGTGTGTGTGTGTGTGTGTGTGTGTGTGTGTGTGTGTGTGTGTGTGTGTGTGCGTGTGTGTGTGTGTGTGTGTGTGTGTGTGTGTGTGTGTGTGTGTGTGTGTGTGTGTGTGTGTGTGTGTGTGTGTGTGTGTGTGCGTGCGTGTGTTTGTCAAGTCACGCTGAGTTGACTTCCTGTTTCAGCCTATAAAGCAGCAGGCAGCGGTCTGGTACACTCACAAGTTGAAGGGATGATGGTTAGTTTCTTTTTTATGCTGTGGTCACTGTTCAGGAAACACACACACACACACACACACACACACACACACACACACACACACACACACACACACACACACACACACACACACACACACACACACACACACACACACATAAACCAACCGAGGGTGGAGATTATGGTATTTCCAGCAACATAAAAACCAAATCACCATCCACCGAAACATTTTTGTCAGAGGATTATAAAATCGGTCGTGTGCTATATGTTACAACAGTTTCTCAATTAGTAGTCTACTTGCTCCACCTGTCCACATTTAATATATGAGCTGTGTGTTTCGTGTGTGTGTTTGAGTGTGTGTGTGTGTGTGTGTGTGTGTGTGTGTGTGTGTGTGTGTGTGTGTGTGTGTGTGTGTGTGTGTGTGTGTGTGTGTGTGTGTGTGTGTGTGTGTGTGTGTGTGTGTGTTTCTGTGTGTAGTGTCCATGGGGAGAGTAGGTTGTGAAGGTTTCCGTGGCGATGGAGAGGAGAAGCCAACAGCATTTTTGTTTTTGGAGAGGCGTAAAACTTCCGCCGGGTACAAGGAATAAATCTAGAAGACTTAGTCTCTGTGTGTGTGTGTGTGTGTGTGTGTGTGCGTGTGTGTGTGTGTGTGTGTGTGTGTGTGTGTGTGTGTGTGTGTGTGTGTGTATGTGTGTGTGTGTGTGTGTGTGTGTGTGTGTGTGTGTGTGTGTGTGTGTGTGTGTGTGTGTGTGTGTGTGTGTGTGTGTGTGTGTGTGTGTGTGTGTGAGGCATTCAACCACACTGCTATACTGTCAGCCTCTTTTCTACTTTAGAATAAAAACCTGCTGAACTCAGTGAAAGACAAAGACTTAATTTCACTGTGGAAAAAGTTCTCAGACAATGTTGTAATTTAAAGAGTCCTCTCCTGCTGATGTTCAGGTGTATATCAGTATGTAGTGTCTCTACTTTAAAGAGTCCTTTCCTGCTGATGTTCAGGTGTATATCAGTATGTAGTGTCTCTACTTTAAAGAGTCCTTTCCTGCTGATGTTCAGGTGTATATCAGTATGTAGTGTCTCTACTTTAAAGAGTCCCCTCCTGCTGATGTTCAGGTGTATATCAGTATGTAGTGTCTCTACTTTAAAGAGTCCTCTCCTGCTGATGTTCAGGTGTATATCAGTATGTAGTGTCTCTACTTTAAAGAGTCCCCTCCTGCTGATGTTCAGGTGTATATCAGTATGTAGTGTCTCTACTTTAAAGAGTCCTCTCCTGCTGATGTTCAGGTGTATATCAGTATGTAGTGTCTCTACTTTAAAGAGTCCCCTCCTGCTGATGTTCAGGTGTATATCAGTATGTAGTGTCTCTACTTTAAAGAGTCCTCTCCTGCTGATGTTCAGGTTCATATCAGTATGTAGTGTCTCTACTTTAAAGAGTCCTCTCCTGCTGATGTTCAGGTGTATATCAGTATGTAGTGTCTCTACTTTAAAGAGTCCTGTCCTGCTGATGTTCAGGTGTATATCAGTATGTAGTGTCTCTACTTTAAAGAGTCCTCTCCTGCTGATGTTCAGGTGTATATCAGTATGTAGTGTCTCTACTTTAAAGAGTCCTCTCCTGCTGATGTTCAGGTGTATATCAGTATGTAGTGTCTCTACTTTAAAGAGTCCTCTCCTGCTGATGTTCAGGTGTATATCAGTATGTAGTGTCTCTACTTTAAAGAGTCCTCTCCTGCTGATGTTCAGGTGTATATCAGTATGTAGTGTCTCTACTGTGACATGTCTCCATGCTTTAATGTTCAGAAAGCTCTTTATGTTCTCATACTGCCTGTGCTGCAGCACCTCTTTTCACCCTCTGTCTGAAACCAGAGCCCAGTCTGCTCTGATTGGTTAGCTGGCCGGCTCTGTTGTGATTGGTCAACCGCTTAGAGATGTCCTGCCCCTTAGCACATACACTGTTTACTCAAGTAGTGTAAATAAGTTTTTAAAAAACTCAATTTTTACAAGCTGAATAACACGAAAGTGAATAACACATTAATTCATAAGTGATTATTACACAATATCATAAAATGACTTTTTCTGCATAATACTGCATACTTTTGGGTACTTCAAGGATATTTTTATATGATAAAATTAGATGTGGACGATAAACTTTAACATTGTCTTACAGTGAGAGCAGAGGAATGTAAATAAAGCTGAACGTCTTTGATCGTTCGACTGTGACCGTCCTCCGCCCGCTTACTCAAACAAAAGGAGCCAAACCCGAAATAAAGGTTGTGCAAAGAAACCACAGAGAGAGCTCACGCAGGGAAGTCTTTAAATATCTTGAAAATGAAGGCAAAAATTATACGTTTATTAACATTTTGACCACAAGAAGGAGATTGTATTAGGAACATCTTTGGGTTGGAAATGTTGACTTATTTACAGTAAGACATTAATGTTCAACAATAATGAATGATTAACTTAAACTAGCCTTTTACTACTGTCAGTTAAATACACCCTACTGTATATTGTGTGTACTCTAAAACTAGTTTCCTCTTCACGTCCTTTCCTCTTCTTACTTCTCTCTCAAACTTCTTGTCCACAGATCTCTGTTATTTTCATTTTAAGACTTAAAGCTCAAGTCATTACATTTCCAGGAATCAGGATGAAGAGAGTTCAAATGTATTTTGTGTTTGTATGTGTGTGTGTGTGTGTGTGTGTGTGTGTGTGTGTGTGTGTGTGTGTGTGTGTGTGTGTGTGTGTGTGTGTGCGTGCGTGCGTGCGTGTGTGTGTGTGTGTGTGTGTGTGTGTGTGCGTGCGTGCGTGCGTGTGTGTGTGTGTGACACAGTTGGGTCTACCTTTTGAAGTGATGGGGGCTGTCGCTCGGAGGATGGACAGATTTAGAAACAGACAGCTGTCTAAATAGGGAGAAGATCTAAAAGCGAAGAGGGGAGATTTTTCCATCTGAACTTCAAAAACACAAACTTCTTTAAGAGGTCACACACTCAGACGAGGTCGCATAACTGGGGCGAACACAGGGAGGAGAAAATAAAGAGACAACAAGGTGACAGAGGGGTGAAAATGACAGTTAATAATAAGGACATGTTTGGGCTGTTTCAACTGATGAAAAGTGGCTGCACTCTATGGTTGAGTAACATGTTTATCATGGGGACACATTGCATAAACTATTCGGGCAACAATAAGATGTTTGCAGATATTATTTTAGACAAAAGTCGTCCTTATTAGGATTTCAGTTTAATTCAGTGTAGTTTGATTGTTATGAGTCCATAGCACACTTTGATTTAACTAAAGCAGTTCCATCAACTCACAAATAGCAGCTAAAATAGGATTGTATATATTTTATTATGTTGCTCTTTAAGATATTAAACTGATAAACAGAATGTTGTTTTCAACATATAATAAACATAGATTGTTTGGAATTTCAAAATAAGAGCGCAGCTAAAAGATGGTGATATGTATTTTCTGAATGAAATTATATTGGCATGATTATCATGTATAGATACATAAACATGTATTTATAAACCCCTGTAACTCAGCCCCTTTGTCACTGCTGATACATCTGACAGAATCTGAGTTAAAAATACATAAAGTGAGTGATAACTGACATCACAATATCATTTACACTAATTACAACTGGACTGAATAATTTTGTATCCAAATCGTGGTCATAGATTTGTGATAAAGTCCCGTAAAAAAAGTGAATCTGTTCTTAAATATGACGACTTTCTACAAATAAACTGTCTTTTTTCCTTGAAGTAAAACATAATAATGGTTTTAAGCACCCGGTCCTTTGGGCATTATGTTGTTTATGTGTTTGGAACCTTTTGTATTTCTGTTTATTACTATAAAGTGTGATATTTGTGTGTGTTTCTGTGTCCATTTATAGAGGAGATGATGAGTTTTGCTCTGTTTTGTTTCCATTGACCTGCGTGTATGACTTATAAATAACTTGCACCTTGGAGCTAACTTTGAGTGGACAGCAGTGGACGCTGCATCCTGTCCCATTAATGATAACTGTGATTGGCACTGAGAGGTAAACACATGAAGTCTGACCTGTCAGTGAAAGTGGGTTACATCCCTCGTGAACACAGCAGTTTGCGGGTGTCTTATTTTTTAGGTCATCTCAGAGCTGCAGCGAGACGATTCGCTCCAAAGCAAACATCTAACGTCCGCTCGGGCAGATTTAGATCGGATTTAAGGGAAAAGTTGGAATTTCACGCTCTGCTGTTTCACACCGACATTTTCCACAGACTTTTAACCCATATACGGTGTGTGTGTGTGTGTGTGTGTGTGTGTGTGTGTGTGTGTGTGTGTGTGTGTGTGTGTGTGTGTGTGTGTGTGTGTGTGTGTGTGTGTGTGTGTGTGTGTGTGTGTGTGTGTGTGTGTGTGTGTGTGCGTGCGTGTGTCCACTGACCCCTGTTGCCCTCCATGTCTTTCCTCTGCAGAGACTGACAGCCTTATATAGAGCTGCAGCAGCGGAGCAGGACACTGTCTCCATTCCCACCATCCTCTCACCTGATTGGTTGATGAAGGAGACCCCTGCAACCTGTTGATGATACAGGAAGATGATACATTTGCACTGTGATTAGGAGAAAGGCAATTAAGTTCATCTCAATTGCTGTATCTCTATTTGTTTTCTTCTGTACTTAAAGAGTCCTCTCCTGCTGATGTTCAGGTATATATCAGTATGTAGTGTCTCTACTTTAAAGAGTCCTCTCCTGCTGATGTTCAGGTGTATATCAGTATGTAGTGTCTCTACTTTAAAGAGTCCTCTCCTGCTGATGTTCAGGTGTATATCAGTATGTAGTGTCTCTACTTTAAAGAGTCCTCTCCTGCTCATGTTCAGGTATATATCAGTATGTAGTGTCTCTACTTTAAAGAGTCCTCTCCTGCTCATGTTCAGGTATATATCAGTATGTAGTGTCTCTACTTTAAAGAGTCCTCTCCTGCTGATGTTCAGGTGTATATCAGTATGTAGTGTCTCTACTTTAAAGAGTCCTCTCCTGCTCATGTTCAGGTATATATCAGTATGTAGTGTCTCTACTTTAAAGAGTCCTCTCCTGCTGATGTTCAGGTGTATATCAGTATGTAGTGTCTCTACTTTAAAGAGTCCTCTCCTGCTGATGTTCAGGTGTATATCAGTATGTAGTGTCTCTACTTTAAAGAGTCCTCTCCTGCTGATGTTCAGGTATATATCAGTATGTAGTGTCTCTACTTTAAAGAGTCCTCTCCTGCTGATGTTCAGGTGTATATCAGTATGTAGTGTCTCTACTTTAAAGAGTCCTCTCCTGCTGATGTTCAGGTGTATATCAGTATGTAGTGTCTCTACTTTAAAGAGTCCTCTCCTGCTGATGCTCAGGTGTATATCAGTATGTAGTGTCTCTACTTTAAAGAGTCCTCTCCTGCTGATGTTCAGGTTCATATCAGTATGTAGTGTCTCTACTTTAAAGAGTCCTCTCCTGCTGATGTTCAGGTGTATATCAGTATGTAGTGTCTCTACTTTAAAGAGTCCTCTCTTGCTGATGTTCAGGTGTATATCAGTATGTAGTGTCTCTACTTTAAAGAGTCCTCTCCTGCTGATGTTCAGGTGTATATCAGTATGTAGTGTCTCTATTTTAAAGAGTCCTCTCCTGCTGATGTTCAGGTGTATATCAGTATGTAGTGTCTCTACTTTAAAGAGTTCTCTCCTGCTGATGATCAGGTGTATATCAGTATGTAGTGTCTCTACTTTAAAGAGTCCTCTCCTGCTGATGTCCAGGTGTATATCAGTATTTAGTGTCTCTACTTTAAAGAGTCCTCTCCTGCTGATGTTCAGGTGTATATCAGTATGTAGTGTCTCTACTTTAAAGAGTCCTCTCCTGCTGATGTTCAGGTGTATATCAGTATGTAGTGTCTCTACTGTGACATGTCTCCATGCTTTAATGTTCAAAAAGCTCTTTATTTCTCTCATGCCTGTGCTGCAGCACCTCTTTTCACCCTCTGTCTGAAACCAGAGCCCAGTCTGCTCTGATTGGTTAGCTGGTCGGCTCTGTTGTTATTGGTCAACCGCTTAGAGATGTCCCACGCCTTAGCCTATCACGCACAATGTGTTGGAATGTTAGCCATTAACGTGAGTGTTACATAGTGATGTCACTTTGTTCTGGAAGTAAACAAAGGAGTCCAATGGTGACGTTTCAGGCGTGGAGGGAACTTAACTTAATTGCCAACGACTGACCGCACTTCAATCACAGCTACTGCATTAATTTGGTCTCAACTTCAAATCTGTGAAGTTTTCAACTGCATCAGACAGATTGGACAGACAAGATAAAGAACCTCCTCTGTTTTAGTTTCCTGCTGCAGAAGGTGTTTCCAGGAACATATTTTACTACCTACAAGGTTAGAACCATACCAGCGCTGCTGTTCTGCTGGTGAGTAATTGCGTTAATGTCTTCAGGCAGGTAGCTGCACGCCCTGAGATACTGTCTGGCAGGCGAGGAGCATTCACTTGTATGTCAGTCAGCAGAGTTATTTGATCAACTTAATGCTGGATCTACGGACAAAAGAGTTGAAAGCATTAATGATATTAAACTGAGAGTTAATTTCCTGCTGATTATTAATGTTGTGTGTGCTGACGACAGTGTACACAGTAAGTCCTTCTGCTTGGAAATGTGCTACAGCCATAAACTGCGATATTCTTACAGTTTACATGTTCACTAAAACAAAGACAATTTTATTTTTTAGAGTAGGGTCCTCACAGTTGGACTTTCTAGCACGTTTTATAGCCTGTTGTTCAGATTAAGTCTGCCGTAAAATTGTTGTATTGGTCCATTTCAACCTGCAGGAGTTTCTGATCACTTGGGTTGCATGATTTACTGCAAAAGATGATCAAGTCTGGAAGAAAGATATCTCCTCACATCTTTACTGCAGAACCTAAATCACCTGACAAACAGCCAAGAAGTCCTTCACTGATTGACACTTAAAAAGCCATTTGTTTACTGTTTTGTATTGTTTAAAAGAGACCTTATTGTTTCCCTTTCTTCATATAGGTACATTTAATTCATGTCACAGGTTTATCTGCATTTACATTATTATTGTTTTAACCAAATGCAAAGTTTATGTTCCAGATGTACCAACTACCGCCACAAGGTGGTGCCTTTGAGTAACAGTAGTCACAGTAGAGGCACATAATACAAATATGAAACTGAAAATAAGCATATTTTCTCTTTATCATGTCTTTCTTTCTCATCAAAGATATCAGAAAGATCTACTTCAACTGCAAAAAGAGATGCATTCCTGAAGCCCATGACTCTGATAACTACAAACTAAAAAACTGATAAGGCTCAGTCTAGACGTAGAAGAGTCAGATACTGAACCACAGTGTGACTTTAGATGGTGAAGATTTATCTTAGGGTAAAGCGTCTAATGCATATGAACTGAAGCCGGATCTTTATAGGACTTACCTCTTTCCTGAGGCGTGATGAACGCTGGAGAAATGGAGGTGAATCATGTCAAACAGATGAATTAAAAGCTTATAACTAAAATAAAGATGAACTATTCAGACCTTGTGGTTAAATGCCATTGGTTTATTACTTCAGGCCAAAAAACGGGAACCTTCAGAGAGAAAGATCAGAGCTGTAACACCTGACATAAACCTTAGACTTTACATAAAAAGGCACATATAGTTTTACAGCCTACGGTTTTCAGGCCTAGAGTTTGGCGTTTTGGACGTCAACTTCCTTCATGAACTTTCATGAACTGAAAACATCCTGTGAAAAGGTTAACGTTTTAGCGCTGAAACACGGACAACACCCCAACCGGAGGTTCAAGACCTGTCAATCACATACTGTGTGTGTGTGTGTGTGTGTGTGTGTGTGTGTGTGTGTGTGTGTGTGTGTGTGTGTGTGTGTGTGTGTGTGTGTGTGTGTGTGTGTGTGTGTGTGCCTGTGTGTGTGTGTGTGTGTGTGCCTGTGTGTGTGTTTGAGGAAGTTGTTTGCACAAAGACCTGAAAGCATCCTTATAGCATGACCTTTTAAATACAATAAAGTTCTCTGTTTTGTTACAGTCTTAATTTGTGTGTGAATTGCTTCAAACCTCCCGACCCTTACCAACCAAAAGAGGTCTGATTATGTCGCTTGAACAACAACTTACAATCTATTTTTTAAGCTTCAGCCATCATTCTCATTTATTAAGCTGGAGTCATTATAATAAAGTAGAGGTTTGGATTGTGGACTGTGAATTTGTCACTTCCGTATTTTGGTCATTATCACAGTATTTGTCACCATTTATATTTTTTCTCTATATCTTATAGTTTAAAACTTTTCCCTGACAGTTTTTACACCCTTTTATTAAAGTAACATTTTTGGTGCAGGGCTTTTACCCTAACTAAATGCTCAAGGAACTGGAGGTGGTTCTGCTGTCAATCACAGTTTCACTAACACAGAACAATATCGACCTCTAGTGGTGAAAAAAGCCACAGCAGTACATAAGCACAGATCAGTGACCAGTCAAAGTAAGTAGCTACACATAATACAATATATAACAGCAAATAGTGTTCTAAAATATCACAAAGAAAGAAAGTTTCCAAGTGCATACCTTCTTGCCTTTTTCACCTCATTTCCAAATGAACATCTGGATCAGGAAAAGTCCCAATATTCAAAATCTCTCAATGTAAATGCTCCTAGAACACATTGTAATCAGATTTTAAACCATCAGATCACACTTTGATGAGCCTGATGTTATTTTACATTCTTTATAAATCAACAAATCCCAGGAAAAGACACAAACCGGCAACATGTCTGAGCATCTCAATACTGTTCTGACTTCCAGTCTTTGGTTTTAAGCACCAAGCCCATTGATTCCTACAGAAGGAGATAAAGCTTTAAAAAAAAATATATATATATATCCTTTTTCAGTATTTTCCCATTATATTCCCTTAAGCAGCTGCACGTTGCAATTTATATCAAATCAATTGGAAAAAGGGAATTTGTTGGGGACTATTTTCAGCTGTGAATGAATCCACATGGTGCCCTAGTGAGTGGTTGTGGCAGCAGGACGATGTAAATTGGATTGCGTCAAAATAAATTACAGTGTGCTTGTTCACAATGAAGGAACATGTTACCCAGTGCAGCAGTGAGGCTCATTGATGTGTTTTTAACAGCTTTTGGACAACAACAGAGCTGTTTGGGCCAAAGGAAGAAGATATAACATGCTTTGATACACCCAATACTTGTAGGAAGATACATCGACTGTGGGTTTAGGTCTGAAAATAAGTAGGCCTATGATGTCATTTAAGGATCCTCAAACAGAGGAAGTGAAGAGTAGTCCAAAATCTGCCCTCACCCCGAAAAAATGTTCTCACTGGGAAACTGGTTCTCACACTAAAAGTGGTTTCATCAGTATTCCAGGCAGATGGGTTTCTTTTAATACAATCATCTGGCTCTGGTTCCCAGTAAAACCAACACTAGACCACTAGGGGGCAGCAGAAAGGAGAGTGTGTTTAAATGTGTGTGTATTCTGGTGTTTGCGTGTGTGTGTGTGTGTGTGTGTGTGTGTGTGTGTGTGTGTGTGTGTGTGTGTGTGTGTGTGTGTGTGTGTGTGTGTGTGTGTGTGTGGGTGGGTGGGTGTGTGTGTGTGTGTGTGTGGTGTGTGTGTGTGTGTGTGTGTGTGTGTGTGTTTGAGTTAGAGAGAAAAGTGAAAGCCAAAAAGAGCAAAAGAAAGTATGCATGCATGATCGTGCAGACAAATGTGTGTATTTGTGTAAGTGCCAACCTTGTTTGTATGCTTGCAGGCCTGTCACTGTGCGTGTGTGTGTGTGTGTGTGTGTGTGTGTGTGTGTGTGTGTGTGTGTGTGTGTGTGTGTCTGCATGTGTGTGTGTCTGCATGTGTGTGTGTGTGTGTGTGTGTGTGTATGCATGTGTGTGTGTGAGTGTGTGTGTGTATGTGTGTGTGTGCTGACAAAGGCTCCATCCAGCCATACTGCAGATAGCTGCTTGTTCCCAGAGACCCTCAGAGCTCCAGGACGCCCAGTCTCTCTGCTATCTGCAGCCCAGACACAGCAGCCCCGACACGGACACGGACCCTCGCCCTACGCCCCCCCTCCTGGAGCTCCAGTGCCTGTTTGGATTACTAATGGATGGGAAGAACACAGTCCAGTTTTAAAGTGGGAAACCTGGGGGTATTGACAGTTTAAAACCACAAGCCTGAGAAGAGAAGAGAAGAGAAGGGAAGAGAAGAGAAGGGAAGAGAAGAGAAGAGAAGACACCTTCATCTTTTCTGGACTACAAACCAATTAAAAATCTATTGGACGATCTAGCAAACATCTGCATTTCTTCATCATCTAGAAACTTTCTGAAACGTTGGTAGACATCTAGCAACCAGCTGCACACTTTGGTGCATTTTAACCTTTTTTCTTCCCTGGAATTGTCGACTTTACTCAACAAACGTCAGTCTTGAAGTCATTTTCCAGAATCTCTGAACTAGAGTTGCGTCTCTCTGAAAGGTACCGTAGAATTTGCTAAGCATCAAGTTGGTCATTTGGTTCCTGAATATTGGCACTTTTTGGGAACTTTCTTGGCATTTTAATTGAAGCTCAGCACCCAGGTCTGAAGTTCAATAAGAAGAATCTTAAGAGGAATCATCCACATTAAATATTTGGATCATGGCCCCTACTCTTGCTTTGTGGTTGGGCCTTTTTCTGCCTCTTCTGTTGACGGACGCAAAGACCGTTCAGCAACCTGACAGTCAGAGCGACACCCTCAACAAACCCTCATCCCTCGTCAAACTGGAACCACTCTGGATCTCCAAGCAGCTCAAGACCGGCGAGGCCCCCAACAAGAGCCTCCCACTCCCAGAAATGCTGGATCTAGATGTGGACCAACCCCGCCGCCTGGCCCGCGGCGCAGAGGAAGAAGAACAACAGTCCACCTTCAGCCAGTCCTTCGAGAACGACTCCGTGACGACACCACATGACACGGCGTTTGACAACGGGACTAAAGTAGCAGCAGGAGACCACGTCCACGGAAACACCTCCAGCTCGGACCCCGACGCCCCGGGACTCTTCAACCCGTTCTACCCGCTGGCGGAGGGCTCGTACGCGGCCTACGCGGTTCTGTTCCTGGCCGGCCTGGTGCTGGCGCTGGGCGTGGTGGGAAACATGGCCGTCATGTGCATCGTCTGGAACAATTACTACATGAGGTCGGCCTGGAACTACCTGCTGGCCAGCATGGCGTTCTGGGACTTCCTGGTCCTGGTGCTATGCCTTCCTGTGGTGGTTCTCAACCAGCTGTCCAATAGGAGGATCCTTGGTGACATCACCTGCCGCATGGTGCCCTATATGGAGGTGGGTGGGGCTTATGAGGAAGTAGGAGGAGCAAGAGAAAGATTGCTTGAAAGTCATTTTTTGAAAGTGTTTTGTTCCATCTAGGCAGAACTGAACATACATGGTTTTTAATACAGACAGAAAGTTGAATTGTACCTCTTTGGATGGAGATATGCTAACAGTTCAGTCATCAGTTCAGTCAATATGCTAAGCTTGACTATAAACGGAGTCTTATTGTAATCTGAGATAGCAATTTAAAGAATGGCGTTCTGGGACTTCCTGGTCCTGGTGCTATGCCTTCCTGTGGTGGTCATCAACCAGCTGTCCCATAGGAGGATCCTTGGTGACATCACCTGCCGCATGGGGTCTTATATGATGGTGGGTGGGGCTTATGTGGAAGTAGGAGGGGCAAGAGGAAGTTTGGTTGAAAGTAATTTTGTTTAAAGCGGTTACTTGTGGCGGGTGAAACAGATTTTGGCAACGGTTTTTTCATCTACTGGTCAATTCTGAGATTTTTTAGGGTGGAATGCAACAGCAATATTTTTATATCATAAATGAAATGCAGCAAAAATGTAAAACAAATATTATTTTTGGTTGGAAGTCTTGCTGTTTGCTGTCCCGATGCCAATAAGTCAAAGAACTGGTTGCCAAATGTAAATGGCCATTTGGCAACCATTACTTTTGGTCCCTGTAAATGATATATATTTTTATGTAATTGAAAGGTATTGACTTAAGTGTGTATGTTAAAGTGCCCAAACATCTAATATGACACAGTTTTGTTCTAAATGTACAACAGTTTACTTATCTGTATTTTTGTGATATATGAACTATTGCTAAAGAGCAGAGATTCAGTCGTTTTTTTGTCAGTTACCATGGAGACCTGGTTCTTTGTCTGCTGGGGCGTCCTGCTGCTGCCTTCATGGTTTGACAGGAACAAATTTGGGGTGAAACTGTGTTTGAATGATCTGTGACCCTTTGCTACAGGCGGAGGCGGAGTCTTCAGTTCAGAGAATGTTTGACAGTGTTTTGGTCCATCTTGGCAGAACTGAACATACATGGTTTTTAATACAGACTTAGGTTTGGGAGTTGATGAAAGTAGAATTTCACCTCTTTGGATGGAGATATGCTAACAGTTCAGTCATCAGTTCAGTAAATAGGCTAAGCTTGGCTAAAAACCGAGTCTTATTGTAAGCTGAGATAGCAATTTAAAGAAATTACACTCTTAAATACATTTGTAAACTTTTTAACGGAAACCAATGCGATTCTGCTGAGTGCACAGACATTAACTCAGTAGTGAGGGACGGACTAATGTTGTTGGATGGGTCTGCATATGGGATTTTTTGATTATAAGACACATTAAATAACACCAGACTGATCCTTTAATTTCCTCATGTGGTTTGATTGATCACATTCTGATAGCATTGGGTAGAGAGAGTGTGTGGCACTTTATCCCTTTGAATAACAATCATAGAGAATTTGTACTGTAAAAAAAATATACAAAAAGGAACAAATAATGTCTGTATTTGGACTCATCTTTCTGGCCATGATAGGATTTCCAAAACATTGGTGCATGGATATGAAGCTGTACCCTGTGAGTGTGGGGAAAAGTCCCATACTGTAGTTGTGAAAGCACCATAAAGCTAAAACCAGAACATAGAGCTCACGTGCTTTTGGTAGCACTGCTTTCTTATATTTAAAGTTCTACTTCTAACATCACTCCCTAATACCAAAACAGTCGAATATAATTTCCAAAATGTTGAATTTTCCAATCCTTGTTTAGTTTACCGATTTTTGTTTGCAACAAGGGTCTGGCAGATCAGACATGTTGTGAATATACATTTTATGTTAATATTGTTTGGATTTTGTATTGTATTACCTTTCTACTCTACTCTATATTTATATTTCATGATTTTTGCAATATTTGTTTTAATTTTTCAGTTTTGCACCAATACACCAATTCAAGCACTTTAGAAGAAGAAGACATACTTTATCCTCAGAGGGAAATGTCTTTCTCCACTCTGTTGTGTTTACACACATTACACACAGAGGGGAGGATATACATGCACACACACAACCATGTGCAGAGGAGAGGTGGCAAAGCAGAGAGGCTGCTAGTTATCCGGCGCCAAGGGAGCAGTTTCAAGGTTAGGTGCCTTGCTCAAGGGCACCTTGGCAGTGGCCTAGGAGGTGAACTGGCACCTCTCCAGCTACCAGCTTTCTTCCTTCTTTTTTTGGGTCAAACGGGACTTGAACCCGCGACCCTTCGGTTCCAAGACCAAGTCCCTACAGACTGAACCACTGCCACCAGATATAGGAATTTGCATGTCCTTGTGTTTAAAGTAGCTATATAAATAAACTTGCCTTGTCTTACCAAAGCAAATACCTTCAAAACAACCTCCATTGTTCTCGTCCTCTCCTGTAGACCGTGTCTCTGGGCCTCACCTCCTTCACTCTGTGCGCTCTGGGCATCGCTCGTTTCCACGCCGCCACCTCCTCCTCGCAGCCCAAGGCCCGGCTGATGGAGCGCTGCCGCTCCATGCTGCTGCAGCTGGTTCTGGTGTGGCTCACCGCTCTACTGCTCTCCAGCCCGGAGATCTTCCTCTGGCAGCTCACCCAGTCCGTGTCCCCGACATCAGGCCTGCTGGTGGACTCCTGCTCCATCACACCTTCCTCCCCTCTGTCCCTCTACCTGCCCGACTCCCTGCACTCTCTGTTGCTCAAGTATCACCAGGTGAGAACATAACATACACAGGTTTAACTCACACGAAGAGTTTTAAAGGTCGCCTATTATGCAAAATCCACATTTTCATGTGTAAAGAGACTCTGAAAGTTTCAGGAAAAAAGATTCTCTCACTTTTTGTCCTGATCCATTTATATAAAAACCTGTCTGAAAATGAGCTGATCAGATTTTGGCCACTTTATGATGTCATAACGATTTTTTGGCTTGTGTAACCATTAGCCAATCACCAACCAAGGTAACCCCCCCCCCCCCCCCCCACCTTATCACCTGAATCTCCTCCTAGAGCACCTTTGAGTTATTTTTAACCAAATCTCTCTCAGAGGGGCGTGGGGAGTGGCTCCTTATTTTCATCTAAAGTAACAGACAGAGAATCAGCACTTTTGAAACAGGGCTGAAACAGAGGGGATTATGGGATGCTGCAATGATCTGTTTGGTGTTTGGAGCCAAACACTTCAGAGACATGTTTTGTATATATCTGAGACCTATAATACATTGATGAAACACAGTATAATAGGGGACCTTTAGGGAACTAGCTCACCAAAGTAGTTCTGGAAGTAGACCTGACATCTTCCATCTCTTCATTGGCTCAGTTTCTCTTGGGATTGAGTAAAAGATCTTTATTGTGACTGACATTGAAAACAATGAGCATACTCAGAATAGACCAGAAATTATAAAATAACAAGGTTTCTTTAACTGTCACATGAATCAATTAGAGATATGAATGCTTACTGATTTACTTTTGAAAGTTGATCAAACAATCAAATTATGTGGCGAGTTTAAAAGTCAAATTGTATTCTTGACTGTGCAAAAAGTTCAAAATAGTAACCTAAATTCTGGTAAAAATGCTGGATTTCTACGGAGCTCTCAAATCAAAGCTCTTTGAAGTTCAGCAAAATGACTCAACTCTACGCCAAAGTACTTTACAGAACCATAAAGTACCAGATCGTACCAGAAGTTTTCCAAAATGCTTCACAAGGTCATCAGATGTTTGCTGTTCTCTGTTGCAGGGGCGTATGTGGTGGTGCTTCGGCTGCTACTTCTGCCTGCCCATCCTCTTCACCGTCCTCTGCCAAATGGCCACCCGCAACGTCAACAGCGACTCCAGCTCCACCCAAAAGCAGCGCAGCCATGACGACCGCTCGACCAATCAGAAGCACCAGCAGCACCAGGCGTTGGAGCGGCAGCTGAACTGCACCCTGCTGGCATTGGCGGTGGTTTACGGCGTCTGTGCTCTGCCCGAACACGTCTGTAACATCACGCTGGCCTACGCAAACATCTCCATCTCCGAGGAAACTGCCTCCATGCTGGCTCTGTTGCATCACTTCCTGTTGTTCTTTAAATCATCAGTGACCCCGGTGCTGCTGCTGTGTCTGTGCAAGGTAGGTCAAGCTGTTAAAAATAAAGTATTGTTGACTTTAACGGGCCCCTTTTGGTCCTCTTCAACCAGAACTGATCATACACAGCTTTAAGACCCAATCATGTAACTATATGTAACTATAAGGTATGGGACTTCACTGGTGCATTTAGCGGCCATTCTACATAGTAGTAGTACCATCACTTGCACAATCACACGTCCCAAGTAGAAGGGACTCTTAACAATATTGGGTTTTTGCCGATGTCCCATTCGCCGATTTCTTTCAACTTATTACAAATTGGCAATGCAGATACCAAAATACTCACATATTGTTCCATCTAATTGCAGAAGAACACAAGGTCTCTCCTGTAGATATGAATGTGATGTACACTGCTTTTAAGACCAACACATTAACTGGGCAAAATAAGAAAACAACTAAATGAAGTTTAACTTAACACCAATGTATGCCGTTGCCGATATTTCCTTGTATAGCCTTTGTCTGCCAATACCAACAACATGCCAATAACATCAGGCATCCCTAGAAACTTTAAAAGTGATATCTTGTGTACCATCTTGCTTGGGCATGTACTCAGAAAAACGTCATGAGATCACGTCCGAGACAAAGAATCTTGGGCAGATGGATAGGCAACCCTCACTTTGTCAATTACTTTAGCGGTGTGGCTTCAACAGACAGACTTGACAACTATTCCTTTAAATATACTGTTTGGTGTGGTAGAAGGTTGGTTGCATTAATTGACCAACCTTTGCAAAATTGATGCTCACTATTTTTTGCATTTAAACATCAAACCTCTGGCCTGTTCAGATCCAGCTGTAATAGTTAGAGTGGTTCACAGTAATATAGTTCTTTGAAAGCCATTAACGGACAGCTCTGACTGCTTGTCGTTGTGTTCCAGGCTCTCGGTCAGGCCTTCATGGACTGCTGCTGCTGCTGCTGTCAGGAATGTCAGCCGAACGCGACTCAAGGCTCACCAAATATCAAACTGAAGGCGGCCAATGAGACGTCCATCTTCTTCGACAAGGCTAAAGAAACCTCAGCCATCTTGTCGATCTCCAGCTAGAGCTATAGCATCCAACATCTCCTCTTCCATAAAACAACCTATCTTCTTTTTTATCCTCAAACTCTGTTTCTCTTCTACCCTAAGGTTTCCTTAACGCTTCAGTTTCCTTTATCCTTTCTTCTCCACAATGCTTGTTGACCAACGACCATCTTTTCTTCATTTTTTTCTGTCCTCTTTCCTTCTCTCAGAGTTTCCATTTGTATGATATTCCTTTATGGACACAGTGTTACCCCTTTCAGCTTCCTGTCTGTGCAGGAAGTGATGCTTAATCCGTAGTGATTATTAGAAAACTTGCTGTTCTTGCACAACCACCTGTTGTAAAACCAGGAGCCCGTTTCAGGACCCTCCGAAAGGACACTTCCCTCCAACTGGTGTAAAAATGTATGATAAGAAATATCCTGGATATCTTCTTTGGTTGGTCTGAAGCTGAAAGCAATATTTCTATAAGGAAGATCTACTGTGTAAAGGCTAAATGAGTAGTTTCAAACTGTGATGGAAGATTGATGAGGAGTAAAAAGAATCTGCTTTGAGGTTTAGTGCCACACGAACATATTTTGGTATAGTGCAGAATCAAGTGAGTAACTTCTTAGTTTTGGCTCTGACTATTAACCTAGTTTGCTGAGAAGAGTGTACAGTTGACACATTTTCAACCTGTGGGGCCATTGATCATTGGTCCATCTGTCAAACTATCAATAAAAAAGAGGTTGACATCTATGAAGAGCTATTAAAAATAACTGTATGACAACTATTTCCACTGGCTGGCGTGAATCCGGAAGAAACCAAACCTCCTAGGGTAAAGGGGACGAAAAACATCAACAAACGTCTAATTTGAGAGATCATGAAACCACCAGTAAGTGGGGTTGTCCATGTCCGTTTGACATCTTTTGCTGTGCGCTACTTGTGTAAGATGTCAACCCTGGTCAGAGTTCAGATAAAAAATAGTCTCTATGTAACAACAATCAACCAATCAGAGCTTTGTGAGCATGATTATGAAAGAATATGTCTTGATCTGTTTGCAAACTATGGATGAAATGGACGAAGCTGAACTGTTTATAGTCAAATTATTTTTACAACTTGTGTTTCTGGGAAGAATAATGACTGTTTTCAGAAGGAAGTGAAGGGGGGGAAGGGAGGAGTTTTGAACAGGACCAAGACCTTATAAGTGCTGATGCGGTGTCTTTGTACAGGAAGTTAAACTGTGTAGTACATTTTAAAGCATATTAATATGTCTCTAGCACAGTCTTTTCACTCAGACTGTCAAACAACTAGAACAAAACGAAGGAACAGAAGTTATGAATGTAGCTTGTTTTAATGTTAGATCTACAACTAATTGCATCTCTGTGTGAAGGGAATAGAGATAGTCATTTTTCTATGTCACAAGAATGTGTATGCCTTTGTAATGCTCAGTTTCACAATGTAAAATCCATATAGGTATGTGTCAGAGCCGCCTGTGCCTTAGTGCCTCCTCAGCCCTCAGCTAAATCTACCGAAATCAACGCATTCAGAAACAAGAGTAGAAGTCTGACTAACTTTGTATTCAACAAACATATCTTTTACACTGAATAGTTACTTTGTATTTGAAATTCCAATATGGAGAAAGAGCTAGAGCGTCTGGGTGCTAAAATTCACTGTTTGATATACAGCACTTTTACAGTGGCCCCGATCTACAGAAGGTCAAGATGTTTGTTTCCAATTTTGCACAAAAGAAACAAGACATACTAACAGCTCGAGTCCCACTGGTGTCGTGTTTGAGTTCCTTGTAAATGTGAATGAAGTTGACATTGAGTGCCCTCACAGAACAGATTAACTTTAGTGCCTGTCTTATATTTGTCTTTTTAAGTGTCTCTGAAGGTTGTTTTTATCTTGTGAACAAGGCATAAACCAACCATTGGGATGTAGAGGTGGTAATTTATAAATAAAGCTGTGCAATTTAAACTGGATTTGTCTGGAGAATTTATTGATGCAATATTGATGTGACTGAGCAAGCTGACAATAACCGTAACATGTCTTTGTATTCATTAGTTCTGCAAGCAAGTAACAAGTGGAAGAAGCTATTTTGGGTGTATAGGTCAATTTATTCTTACAAAAGACAATGTTTTGTGATTTCCCGCTTCTTTTATGACTAGGTTGTGAAACTCCTGGTTGAACAACTGTGTTAGAAAGTATCTGGTTCTTTGATAAGAAGCCGGTGATCAAAGACACCAAAGGAGAGAAGTCAGATGACCAAGGTGCTTTTGGGTAAGAAATATCTGAACACTAAGCCTAACAATCTGTCCCGTTTTTAATCATAATACTGAAAAGATTAAAATGGGTGTAGTCGAGAGTTGGGATAAACAATTCTGGACCAGCGAACCCTTTGCAACTCAATATGATTGCTATCTTCAGCTATGCAGAAGACACGCTGTTTTACTTTGAACATTTAATATGGTCTAGTAGAGCTGATGATTAAAGCAAGTTATTAACTATATATGCCAAATATTCTATAGTTAAAGGTGGGGTAGGTAATTTTGGAGAAACCGGCTTGAGATCGCTAGAATTTGAAAATACACAGCCGGAAAAAATCTGCCACTTCCTTATAGAGCCCCTCCTCCAACACACACGAACGCGCACATGACCAATGAGGGCACGAGATAAGTTTGTACACAGATGGAAGGCTGACAGGCAGGTAGGCCATCCAGTTATTTTAGCCGGGCCGGCTAAAATGATTGGTCGTGCTTTTTACAGTACTACGGCTTCCACAGTTGACATTTTTTTATGGATTTTTTTGTCAAAGCACTTAAGATATTCATTGCTATCGGGATGTTAAGAGCATTCCATGGAATATAACAAAAAGTGTATCTCGAGCCGGTTTCTCAAACTTACCTACCCCACCTTTAAATACATAAGAATAAAAAATGGCAATGTTAAAAATTGGATGAGGTGTTATCATCAAAGACAAAAGAAACAAGATCATTAATGTCTGAATGTAACTCAATATGTGAGTTGAATGGACTCAGATATTGGCTTCAGCAGCAAAAACACTGGATCAAACCGTTAATGAAATAAAACACACAACATGAAAAATGTGCTTTATGCAGAAGCTCATTAAAGCTTTTTGTTGTGTGTCTGTCATGTCGTTTTAAACGGTGTAAAGGAATCCCTCTCCGCTCTGAGAAGAGAAGATTTTCTCTCTGCAGAGCGGCTGCTGCATATCAATGACCTCACTACTGTCCCGTTGCCATGGGATCCCAGCCCAAATTCGCACACACACAGGGACACACACGGACACACACACACAGTTCTGTTAATTTAGAAACTCAAACTCTATTCTAATCAATGTGAGCCCCCCCCCCGCCCTCCATCCTTGTCTTCGCCTCGTTACCCCCGACAACCCATGAAGAGGATTTACAAATTTAAAGGAAAATGATTTCTTCTGTCCTGCTCTCCACAAAATGATGCAAAGACTATTTAAAGAAACTTCTGGCACAAACGTGATCACTGTCAGACAGCCCTTTCTCAACAATAAATAACCTGAATAATAAAATGGCCCATTTCAGAATAATTAAGATCATATAATTGATGATCTGGATTCAGTTGTGGCATCGAAAAACCTCAACTGTTTACAGAAATAGGTCAGAATGTATAGAAGTCTATGAGAAAAGGACAAAACATCCGGCAAAACCTCAACAGGTTGTCAGATTGTATAGAAGTCTATGAGGAATGTACACTGCTTATGACTTGATTTATTACCATGTTTAACACTTTTTCTAATAAATGTTTGGTCCCAATGGCTAGTTTTAGTTCTTTTTGAATGCAGCATGATGTTAATTTAGTATATTATGGTCACAATAAAGCAGGGTATGCTTTGGGGCGGGGCTACCTGTACCTGGGACGTGTTTTTATCTCACTACTCAAACTACAGTTTTCAGTTCATGAAAGTATATTTTAACAACACTGAAAAGAATACCTTTGAAGCATTTGGTTACACTTAGCTCCACCTTCCTGTGTCCCAAAAATAACAAGATGGCGACGGCCAAAATGCCAATCTGGTGGTTCTTTTACGCATAGTGGAAGCGCATGGACACCAGAATTCATTCAAATTTTCTTTAACAGTTTTCTCGAAATTCTGTTTAATTTGCGATACTTTTCAATGGAAACCTGACCAGCGATACTCCAGGTAAGTGAGAAAATAAGTGTTATATAGTTCAGGTAAACTGACATTTTAAAAAGTGAATGAGAGGAAGAAGTAGAGAAACAGAGAGAGATTCATGGAGAGCTGGAGGAACAGAATGTTTCAGGAGGTTGGTGATGTTGTTCTCATTAGTAGTGATGAGAGCTCGCCCCTCTGATACAAACTACTGAACAGACCACCTCTGTTCACTAATGAAGCCACACACACACGCAGAAACACACACACACACACACACACAGGGGCGACTAGACCACCATTGGTCATGCGAGAACGTCTCTAGGACAGACTGGATGGGAACCAACTGTTACGTAACAGAAAGGTCACAGGTTCGAGTCCCACATCTATCTGTTAGGTGAGTCTACGCTTCACATCCACTTCTCACTTATCTTTATAGATCTCCCTGACTTAGTGCCGGAGTACGCCAAAACATCTGTGAGCAAAATTAGACAGATTCTCTCAAATCAATCAGGAAAGAAGACCTTAATTGGGAAAGGTTGGCCAAAGTGAGTTTTACCAGGAAAATAATTCATTAGAATCCTCATTTAGAGTTTGTCCATCACTTATCAGCAATGTGGTTCTGCACAGATGCAAACAGGATGTCAACAATTCGTATTTGGCTATCAAGCAACTCTCCAAATATGTCTCATAAGCAATTGAACCACTTCAGCTCAGCTTATCAGACACTAGCCACTCCCTAAGTTTGTTTTTAGACAAAAATACAAGTGACTGACATGATTGTCATATTCCTTATTTCTAATGCAATATAAGTTGAATTTAGCACTGTGACCACGGCGGCACATGGTCCTGATTTTAAATGATTGTGGATTTATTTGGGAATTTGGAAAACTGTGACGGTAAAAACGAATTTCCTCTTTGAACTGTTTACTTTAAAACTGTGTGAACGTTTCAGAAGAAGTGTTGAACCTCTCACTCAGCGTGTGAATCCAACTGATATGAAGCACTACTTGTGTGTGTGTGTGTGTGTGTGTGTGTGTGTGTGTGTGTGTGTGTGTGTGTGTGTGTGTGTGTGCGTGTGTGTGCATCGTAGCCCTCTCATCAGCAGCGCATTGTGAGTGAATGAAGAGCGACAAGTGTGTGTGCGAGAGTATATATGTGTGTGTTTCTCCCTGAACACAGGCTCAATGAACACAAACTAATCTGACCTGAATGTCTCACACACACACACACACACACACACACACACACACACACACACACACACACACACACACACACACACACACACACAGAGTACAATGTTGGTTTTGTTCTGTGGGAAAACTGATGAGGGAAGGAGTGAGTGGAGAAGAGGGGGGAGGTAAAGGGGGATACTGTTGCCATGACAACGAGCATGGGGTCCCCGATGGAGCGCTAGGTTGACTCTCACTGGGAGCGAACACACACACACACACACACACACACACACACACTGGAGGGACCACCTTGTACTGCAGACAGGAAACACTGAGGCCTTCTTCTTTGTTGATTCGTATAAAAGTAGTCCTAACACACACACACACACACACACACACACACACACACACACACACACACACACACACACACACACACACACACACACACACACACACACACACACACACACACACACACACACACACACACACACACACACACACACACACACACACACACACACACACACCCTTACTTCACACTGTGAAAGAAAGGTTTTACCCACTTGTTGACAAGTAGCACAGAGGAGGAAGAGGAGGGAGGGACTGAGGATGGAGAAAGGATGGATGAAGTTTTTATCAGTGCGATCACGTTAAAGCCCGACGACCAGCTTCTATTTTCTCCTCCTTTCTGGTCTTTTTTTGTCCGTCTGCTTTTCAATCTCTGAGAAAGTTGAGCTCCACTTGCTTTTTTTATACTCTCCTCTGAACTGTCAATTAGCCACCATTAAAAAAAGAAAAAGGAAACCCTCTGAATGATCAGAGAGCGGTCACTGGGATGTGACATAACCTTCCTCTGGTGGCCATGTCCAGGCCGGCAGCCACAAAGAAGATGTTCAAACATTGATGCTGTTTTTAAATTCATTAAGTAATTCAATATTATTCATACAGTCACTCACAAGAAAACAAAGTAAGTTAAAGCAGAATGGCAGAAAATCAAGTTATGTGCCCTCCCGTGATTTATCCAATTACATCCATACAAGACCTAAAAAATGTTTTTGTAAAATACCTACAAACTTTATGATAAATAACTTTCAAAATGTATGAAAAGAAAATGAAAAAGAAAAGAACATTTCAATTCTTAAATGAAGAAGTCAGGTATCAATAACTACATCAAATAATACGACAATACCAGAATGAAAAGGTAAAAAGGAAAGAAATGCTGAACAAGGGACTAATCACAATACTATATTATCCTTTGTTTTATTTACTTGAGAGATGAGGAAGAAGAAGGAGAAGAGATATGATGAAGAACATGATGCATTGTTGAAGATTAAACTAGCCATAACACAACAGCAGTGAAATGAATCATACACATTCATAAAGCAGTAATTGATATTGATCCAAGAACATCATTTATAGCAGAAAAATTCTGATGCGCCGGTGAAGATGGCCGCATCGTCTTCGTGCTCCTCTCCAACTTTGCCCATTTTCGTATTTTGTACATATTTCTTTTACTTTTGCCGTTTTACTTTTAACATGGTTCGCAACATGCTAGCCGACCGCACCTACTCTGCCATACAATATAGCAGAGAGGAACTTCTTCAATTGCGAAACTTCGTGGACAATATTAACCCTCCGACAGACAATGGAGATTCACCATGGCTACCTGTTGCTGTTCTACCTGAGAGACGCAAGAAGAAGACAAAGCGGGGATGCCGGGCCGGGTTGCTGGTCAAACTGAGAAAACGTGAGAATCGGCCCCCTCTTCCGAGTATTCTTCTGGCTAATGTTCAATCCATTGAAAATAAGCTAGATGAACTCAGAAGCCGGATTGCTTTTCAACGGGACATTAAGAACTGTAACGTGTTAATTCTCACTGAGACTTGGCTCAACCCCGCTATCCCGGACTCCGCTATTGTCCCTGACGGATTCTCTATTTTTCGTCAGGACCGGACTGCAAACTCGGGGAAAAGTAAGGGAGGCGGTGTGTGTGTAATGACTAACAACAACTGGTGCTCAGATGTGAAGATTATTTCATCGGACTGTTCCGCACAGCTAGAGCACCTCATGATCTCATGTCGGGCCTTCCATCTGCCGAGGGAATTCACATCTGTTGTGATAACAGCAGTGTATATCCCGCCGCAGCCACTCGCCGACAACAACACGGCACTCGATCAGCTGTTTGGGTTTATTGATAAAACCGAGACTTCACGGCCAGATGCGGCGTTCGTTGTGGCCGGAGATTTCAACACCGCCAACATGAAGAAGGTTTTGCCAAAATATTACCAACACATCAACTTCCCGACGCGCGGGGGAAACATACTGGACCATGTTTATTCCCCTTTCCGGAATGGATATAAGGCTCTCCCTCGCCCTCCCTTCGGCAAATCAGACCATATCTCACTACTGTTGTTGCCTGCTTACAAGCAGAAACTTAAAAGGGACAGACCGATAACAAGGACAGTACAACGATGGAGCGAGGAGTCAGATTCAGCACTGCAGGATTGCTTTGCATCCACAGATTGGAGTGTGTTTGAGGACAATAACATCAACACACACACGGACACTGTCATCTGCTACATTGGGAAATGCATCGATGACGTGGTACCGAAGGTTTCTGTACGGACATTCCCAAATCAAAAGCCCTGGGTAAACGGTGAGGTGCGCGGCAAACTGAAAGCGCGCACTCTCGCGCACACAGCGGGAGATTTGGAGGAGTACAGGAAGTCTAGGTATGATCTCCGGAGAGCAATAAAAAATGCAAAGAGACAGTACAAAGAGAAGGTGGAATCTGACTTCAAAGGCTGTAACACTAGGAATATGTGGGCGGGACTAAGGACAATGACTGACTACAAAGGAGCAGCGGGGGGTGCTGCGGGAGTGTCTGCGTGCGCATCTCTCCCAGATGAGCTAAACAGTTTTTTTGCACGCTTTGAGAGCAGCCAGGCTGTGGAGGTACAGAGGGACCAGGAGCTACACTGCCCTTTTGTTTTAAATAGGGCAGATGTGTGTAAATCCTTTAAAAGGGTTAACCCACACAAGGCTCCTGGACCTGATGGCATCCCTGGCCGTGTTCTCAGGGTGTGTGCAGTTCAGCTGGCAGAGGTGTTCACAGACATCTTCAACAGGTCCCTGCTGCAGTCTGTAGTCCCCACATGTCTTAAACACTCCACCATCATTCCTGTCCCCAAAAAGACAATCATCACCTGCCCCAACGACTACCGCCCAGTAGCACTCACCTCCATCATAATGAAGTGCTTTGAGCGGTTAGTCAAATTATTCATCACCTCCTCCCTCCCTGAATCTCTGGACCCCCTGCAGTTTGCCTACAGAGCAAACAGGTCCACAGACGACGCCATAGCCCTCACCCTCCACACTGCCCTCTCACACCTGGACCCGAAGAAGAGGAACACATATGTGAGAATGCTGTTCATTGACTACAGTTCAGCATTCAACACCATTGTGCCCTCCAAGCTGGCCATCAAGCTCAGAGACCTCGGACTCAACAGCGCCCTCTGCGACTGGATCCTGAACTTCCTGACGGGCAGACCCCAGGCAGTGCGGGTGGGAAATATCACATCCTCCACCCTGATTCTCAACACCGGTGCCCCTCAAGGCTGCGTGCTCAGCCCTCTCCTCTACTCCCTGTTCACCCACGACTGCGTGGCCACACACAGCTCCAACACCATCGTGAAGTTTGCTGATGACACGACCGTCATCGGCCAGATCACAGACGATGACGAGACGGCATACAGAGAGGAGGTCGAAAACCTGACATCTTGGTGCCAGGAGAACAACCTCCATCTCAACATCAGCAAAACAAAGGAGCTGATTGTGGACTACAGGAAGCAGCAGGGAGAGGGACACGCCCCCATCGCCATCAATGGGACTACGGTGGAGAGAGTCAAAAGCTTCAGGTTCCTTGGGGTCCACATCACTGAGGACCTGACATGGTCTCTTCACACCACCACCATCACTAAGAAAGCTCGACAGCGGCTCTTCTTCCTCCGCAGGTTGAGGAGGTTCAAAATGGATTCCAGGATACTCTGCAACTTCTACAGGTGCACGATAGAGAGTATCCTCACTGGCAGCATGACGGCCTGGTACGGCAGCTGCACCGACCTCGATCGTAAGGCTTTACAGAGGGTGGTGAAAACTGCACAGCACATCACCAGGACGGAGCTGCCATCCATGGAGGACCTTTACTCCCAGCGGCTCAGGAAGAAATCACTACGGATTATCAAAGACCCCCATCACCCCAGCCACAAACTGTTCTTTCTGTTGCCGTCTGGCAGACGTTACCGCAGCATCCTGGCAAGGACAAGAAGATTCGGAGACAGTTTCTTCCCGCGGGCAGTGAGACTGTTAAAAAATTGAACTGTTGAAACAACTTCAAACATTCAACTGCTACTCAGTAGTATGTATCTAATACCTAATATATATATATCATTCCAATAACTTGTATATAGACTCATACTGCACTATTCCACATCATAACTTTATTTCATTTTTATAACTATTATTATTTTTGTATTGCTCTTGCTCTTATTGTTATATGTTATGTTATTATGTTGCATTGTTGGAGAAGCCTGTGACATAAGATTTTCAACTGCATAATTACTCTGTAGCTATGTCAGATTGACAATAAAGAACCTTGAACCTTGAACCTTGAGATAGATCTGACAGGGACCAACCAGTGAACAGAATAATGAGATTTCCTGTAGAAAAGGGAACTAGGACATCCTTCAGTCCGACTGTGATGGTGGTGATCAAACTGCTGAACTGCTGAGCTCAGCAAATTGAGAGATGAGACAAATTAGTGAACCAGAACCCAACGCTGACCCCACACACACACACACACACACACACACACACACACACACACACACACACACACACACACACACACACACACACACACACACACACACACACACACACACACACACACACACACACACACACACACACACACACACACACACACACACACACACCATGTATACATCACTTCAGGGGACATTACATTGACTTACATGCATTTCCTGGAGACTTATCCTAACCTTAACCATAACCAACACATGCCTAACCCTAACCCTAAACCTAACCAAGTCTTCACCCTAAAATTAATGATTCCCCTCATGGGGACCTCCATTTTGTCCCCATAAGGGAGGCGAGTCCCCACACGTGACTGTGTAAACAGATTTAGGTCCCCACAAGTATAGTAATGCTAGGCCACACACACACCCACCCACCCACCCACCCACCCACACACCACACACAACACACACACACACACACACACACACACACACACACACACACACACACACACACACACACACACACACACACACACACACACACACACACACACACACACACACACACACACACACACACACACACACACACACACACACACACCACACAACACACACACAGGTTTGGTGTGTACATTTGTGTGTGTGTGTGTGTGTGTGTGTATGTGTATGTGTGTGTGTGTGTTGCCCCCTGCTGTCTCATCAGTAACATTGCCGCTCTAAAAACACCTGACACTTTATTGTTGTATTAGTTGGATGGAAAAGCTGCAAAACCAAAGTAAATGCAACTCATGCTGTAACCATGAGCAACAGTTGTATCGTTATGTGTTGAATTCATGTCAAATTGTATAAAGTCTATGTTTCCTGTATGACTTGCAGAGGTGGCAAAAGTACACACTCTCTTTACTTAAGTAGAAGTACAGATACTTGTGTAAAAAAATACTTTTGTAAAAGTAGAAGTACTGATTCAACTTTTTACTTAAGAGAAAAAAGACTGTACAAAAGTACAGTCTCTGAAATGTACTCAAAGTAAAAAGTAACTGGCTGTTTTTGTGCAAAGCTCACTGAACCTTACATCATATTAATATAATATAATATTAATATAAGTGAAAAGGCTTCATTTCAACTTTTATTACTGCCATTCTGAATGTGTTCAGCAAAAACAAAGTACCTGTATTTGCTGTCGCCAACATTGCAGATGGGTTACTTTGCCTTAATATAGGCCGAATGTATTTATTTAGTATTTATTTTTTATTTAACCAGATGAAAACATTGAGACAAAATCTCATTTACAATGCTGACCTGGCCAAGAAGGCAGTAACGTTACACATTCTTACACATAGCACAGACATCAAATACAGGGAACACAACTAAGTAAACAAAATACGTAAAGCAGTCACTACATTGTGCACAACAAATCAAACTCATGATTATAGTGCATTCGCCACAAATCATTTTTTGCGCCCACAACTTCAAACATCTCCCTGAAGTTAGGCCATGGCTGCTGGGTGTCTTGCTGGAGGTCTGATGAATCGCCTCTGTCTATGTTATCTTCATTTTCAGTCCTGTCGCTGACTGTAAGCGTTACTCTTGGACATTATGCCGTTAGACCTTTCTCCCTTAACGTCTCTGCCTAGCTGTTTCCTCATACGTCTTTTACGTTGTTTACGTTGTTTTCGTCTGTCGTGCATGATCTGCACACCATGGCTCGTCGTCTCTACGTGTTATTGTCACATCCATTAGTTTTAAATCAGTCTTGATGTCGGGGAAGGCCCGCAGTGATGCAAAATAAAAATTATTGATAATTCACCTCACATGCATTAAAACAAAAGTAAGAAAATGTAAGAAGTAGAAAGTACAGGTATTTGTGTTCAAATATAGGGAGTAAAAGTAAAAAGTCGTCAGAAAAATAAATACTTAAAGGTCCCCTATTATACTGTTTTTCATCAATATATTATAGGTCTCAGATATATACAAACATGTCTACAGTATGTAGGAGCCACTCCCCACGCCCCTCTGAGAGATATTTGGTTCAAAAGAACACAATGGAGCTCTAGGAGGAGATTCAGGTGATAAGGTGGGGGGGGTTACCTTGGTTGCTGATTGGCTAATGGTTAACAAGCCAAAACATCGTTATGACATCATAAAGTGGCCAAAATCTGATCAGCTAATTTTCAGACAGGTTTTTATAAAATGGATCAGGACAAAAAGAGAGAGAATCTTTTTTCCTAAAACTTTCAGAATCACTTTACACAGAGGGGACACATGTTGATGTAGAAGAGACATGGAGAAGAGGGGACACATGTTGATGTAGAAGAGACATGAAGAAGAGGGGACACATGTTGATGTAGAAGAGACATGAAGAAGAGGGGACACATGTTGATGTAGAAGAGACATGAAGAAGAGGGGACACATGTTGATGTAGAAGAGACATGAAGAAGAGGGGACACATGTTGATGTAGAAGAGACATGAAGAAGAGGGGACACATGTTGATGTAGAAGAGACATGAAGAAGAGGGGACACATGTTGATGTAGAAGAGACATGAAGAAGAGGGGACACATGTTGATGTATAAGAGACATGAAGAAGAGGGGACACATGTTGATGTAGAAGAGACATGAAGAAGAGGGGACACATGTTGATGTATAAGAGACATGAAGAAGAGGGGACACATGTTGATGTAGAAGAGACATGAAGAAGAGGGGACACATGTTGATGTAGAAGAGACATGAAGAAGAGGGGACACATGTTGATGTAGAAGAGACATGAAGAAGAGGGGACACATGTTGATGAAGAAGAGACATGAAGAAGTGCATTTTGCATAATATGTGACCTTTAAGTAAAGTACAGATACCTGAAAGATCTACTTAAGTACAGTAACTAAGTATTTGTACTTTGTTACTTCTGACCTCTGATGACTTAATAATAGTTTTATTTCCTTACTGTAATTATCAGTAAAATAACAGACACACATTTGGGAACTAAATACAAGCAACCAGTTACCCGATGGAGCGAGGGCTCAGAACTTAACATTTGTAATTAAAAAACACTCAAATACTATAAAAAGATGCACATTGGATGATCTATTCTTTTGGTCTTTTTCATTCTGCCAACAGGTTGTATTTGATTTTTACCTATAAGGCTTATTAAAGAAATACGTTTACCCTTTTTCCTCCATGTATTAATGATAATATTGTTAGAACAATAAAATAACTATATATACATACACTGATATACATTTAATACATGATTCAGAAAGAAAGATAAGGATTGTTGTTTCTCCATATTATTTAATTAGTATCATACACAAGCATGTTTCTATTAAAACACATCATATCAACTGAATCAAACAATAATGTACAAACAGTTCAAAGTGACGGCCGTCTGCACATGTTCCTCTGCACGTACAAACATTCACTAAAGAACACATCTACAGGACAGGCAACAACACGTGGGAAATCCAGTCAGAAAATCAGATTCAGCTCAAATGTAGTTTAAACTCAACTAATGTAAAGTTCAATTAGTTTCTTTCACTTGACAAAAACTGAATGTTATTGTTTTCTTTAATTGTTATCGGGCTGGTGAGCCTAGATTTTTACAAATAAACTCGACTCTTGCATTACATTTCTTAGAATTAAATAAATACGACTTTTTAATTCAAACAAATCAGAAGTGCTTCTTTTGTGAAATTGTTTGAAACTAACTTCATCATTGGTCTGCCAGATTGCTTTAAATAAAAAAATACCTTTTTGTTAAATGATTAATACATTTGAGGTCCATATTAATACAACTTTTTATAGTACTACAAGTCTTAGTAATTATAAGTGGAGAAGTATTTAAGAAGATTCTCTCAAAAGTCAAAGGTTCATTGGTGGTCATTTCTTCTGGATTTGTTCACATGTTGAACTTCTTCAAAAAAACTCCAACAGTTGATAAAGAGTTAACCGTACAGGATGCTCATTAAAACATTTTAGATCCTGTCCAGTGTCTGTTTGTACGTGCAGAATCACAAGACGTTACTAGAGTATTTGCCATAAAAAGATCACGTGAAACTTTACAATGACCTGAATCCAGTGTAAGAAAAGTAAGGTAAGCACAAGCAGTCATGATGTGATCCTTCTCAGACACTATAAGCATGTGGAATCAAATATAAGCACATGTCGATACGTCTGTTTATTGCACCTTTTTTTTTTTAGTACATCTCATGTTGTGTGCTTACATGACTTTTCTGCAGTTTAACACTCAGGTTGATTCACTGGATTAAGGCCTTTATTTTGATCAAATTGCACCAAAATAACAATTTATTTCATCAGGTCCCACAAATATACAATCCCTGCCCTCAGCATGCAAAACAGAAGAGCCAATCAGAACAGAGCTGCAGAGATTTCAAGTTTCTCGCGCTCGACCTGATCAACAAATACAGGAAATATCGACAGCGGTCATCTCTAGGCGTTGTTCTGACGTTATAAGACATGCTGGTAAACTCGTTAAAGTGGCTCAGTTTACCAGCAAACCAAAAACAACACATTTAAACTTCAGGTCTAGTCTGTCTGTCAGTGAGATCCCAATGTGTTTTGGGTATAAATTAAGAAATTAAGGCTTTTTTTGACTCCACAGACGTTTTTAGTGTTAACGGGATTTCTTAAAACCAAGTGCTCATCCAATCAAAGAACAGAACTTCCAACCTTCTAATTACGGGGCTGCTTCCATTGGCCAAAGTCAATATGTTTGTACACACAGGAAGATCGAAATACTCGGGACTGTGAGAAACAGTATTTGGATCTTTCTGTGTGTACAAACATATTTTGAGATTAACAATAAAGTTGACTTTGGTTTGTGCGACTTCCCGAAAGTAGTCGTTTTCACTTTTGGAAATCAAACAGGGTTATTTGATCCAATTGATGTGCTTTTTGTTGTTTCCTGCCTACTCCTATTTCCTACAGATAAATGGTTTCAGGAAGTAAAGAAATAAGAAGCTTTCCACTGTTTGGCTGAAGATGCTAACAGCTGTAGCATCGCTGCTGCATTTGGCTTTGCTGTAAAAACCACTCTTTCAATAAGGACTTAGTGAAAGCATTGCAGTGAGTTTGATCTGATGTTGTTGGGGGGTTTGAATTAGAATATTTGGGGGGTGTGATCTCGAGGATTTGGGGGTTTAAGGATGTTTGGGGATGCATCTTGCATTGTTGGCGGTTTGATCTTGAGTTTTTAGGGGTTGTTTGAGTATTTGGGAGTTCAATGTATTGTTTCGGTTCGATCTAGCATATTTTTCTGGGTTCTATTCAACTTTCATGTCAAGGACGCTGTTTTTTTCAGCGTCCTTGGTAGCTTGTTCTCGCTTTAATAGGAGTTGGATATTGCATTTTTTGGGAGTTTGAATCTTCTAGAGCAGTCGCAGTTTTTTGTTTTTAGTCATTTTCAAGGACATGTGCAGCTACAAAGAACTTGTGATGGGGTTTAAAGAGACCAAACAACTTATCAGATAAGTATTAAACAGATTTATCGATATCAAAAATGATCTTAACAAGCAGCCTTAGCAACCTTGATAAAAACCGGCAGAGGGGGAACATTTCTAAACTAGACATTTGGAGCGTTCTTGTCTAAATATGGACTTTGAATTTGGGGAGTACTTAGCCAACATGAAGCCACACTGACCTTGTTTGAACCGACAGTGTAAAGTGTAACCCCCACATACACTGACAGTTAGACCACTCTTAAATGAAACAACCCTAGTACAGAATATCATACAGATAGGTAATGTGCTTCCTTTTCCCATTTGTTCTGCAGTCTGATTGGCTGCTGTCAGGACCAGGAAGTGTCAGTACTTCACATAGATGTTAAAAATGAATCAAACAGGAACATATAAGTACTGCGAGAATAGCGTGGCAATGTAAGCAAAATGTTAATGAAGGTCTTTGTATGAACGTAAGTGCTAACGTTTTGACTTTGGATGAAAACCTTTTGATCTGGTTTTCATCGGTACTTCTCGTAAAACCTCCTTCTTATTCGATAAGTATATTTTGGACATAAAGCTGTATAAACGTACTTTTTAATACTTGCTTTTGCTAAAGTCGATGCCGTTTGATTAAAATGGATTACTTAACTGTCTAGCTAAAGGCTTGAATGCTTAAAAATGCTGCGCTTCACACCAAAGAAAACCCACAATGCTTTGCTTCCACCATGAGCTGGTGGTAGACTTAGACCAGCTGAATAAATGGATACAATTAGATGTTCTTGTGTAGCATCATTCAGGTTCACCACAGTCCAAATCCTGCCCTTAAACCACATTCCTTGCAATTCAGTAAAAATAGTTTATTTGAAAGTCAATGGCTGCCCAGGTCTTATTTTTTGGAATTCATAAATGTGAAAATGACCTAAGAAATAGCCATTTACATTTACATAGTCTTTGTAAAAAGCTAAATCCAGGATGTCATTTTAATATAATTGCAACGTCAAGGTCGCTATTTAATTTTTTCACTTTAATTTGAACATTTTCTGCCAGTTTTACAATCAATTTCACTCTCAATATGACAGGTAGTACACTGAAAAGTACCAATTTGTTTTTATTGTGATGGCAATTTTTCATTTTCAACAATAGAATTATAATTTAATTATGATATTAAGTCATTACTACACAACCTGCAAACAAATGCATTATAAATCATTAATGTTGGCAGCCAAAGACTTCCATGTAATGTTTGCTGTGGTTATTTAAAGGACAGGATGAGGACATGTTCTGTTAAATATTATGAAGTCAGATGATTATCTTCTGTTGAGATAATCACGATATTTCGACTTTCTCCTGGTGCCATGAACGATGGAAATGTGACAAGAGGAAAATAATGGGATAAACACTTTTAAATAAATCGATTTTAAAATAAACATTTAATATGTGGGAGTTATAACGCTTAATTAATTACATCGCTCCATTTAATCCGACATGATGTGTGTACGTTGCATTTGATCACATGACACCCCAGGTCCAATCAGCAGACGTCTCAGAGCAGAAAACACTGACTTGTGAAGTCAAAAAAAAAAACAATACAAAATAATAACAATATAAAACAATAAGAAATAAAAAGCTTATTACAGAGATATGAACAGAAACAAAACGACATTTCTCCTTCTCCTGTTAGAGTACCACTTCATTACTTTCTGGACAGACCAGGTTATGTCACAATAAGAAGATTATTAACATTATTCTCATTATTAATATCTTACAAAACCGAAATCAACAGTGCAATAAAAAGGTTTTTAATCCCTCGCTCGGCGGGAGAGCAAGAGTGGCGGTGAAAGGGGCGGGACTTGGCGACAAGGAAAGGAGGTAACATCCAAAAGGAAGGAAGGAAGGAAGGATAGAGGGAACACAGAGGAGGACAAGCAGTTTACAACAGGCGAGAGGAAGAGGGGCTTCTCAGGATTATATAAATGTGAAATAATGGAGGTGTGGATGGATGGATGGATGTGGAGGTAGAGAGGAAGGAGGAAAGGAGGCAAGGAAATCAACAGAGGAGGGAGGAAATGATGAAGGCAGATGTGTGGTTACTGTTGATAAAGGTGGGGGAGGGAATGGAGAGGAGGATCATGGGAAAAGTGGAGGAAGACCCACACAACAGGCTCCAGCTAATAATGCTAATGTGTGTATGTAAGCAAGTGCCCTTTTTAACAGCTTATGTTTGTGAGTAAAAGTCAAAATGGCCGATGTTTATATACTAAGATGTTTCTTTAGGATCCAAACCAATTTATAAATACATGTTTTATCACGGAGGCTGTTGTGGAGATCTGTTCAGATGCACTCATACCACGTTTTAGTTTGCTAGTGTTAAACAGTCAAAGTAATTTCACCCAATTTACAAAAAAAGGTATTTTCTCTGTGGATTCTTGTTGATGTTTTTGGCTAATCTACAGACCTTACTGTCGACTGTTTAGATTTTTCAGGGATTATTTTCAAGCGGAGAAATATTCCCTATAACTAAGGTTTGTGTTCTGTAATTTGGGTGAAATGACACTTATACTATTGTATAAATAAAGACGTATATATATGTTGTATTAGATTTAAAACACCTTTGCGAAGAAGCATCAGTGACTAGGGTTGAATGTCAGAAATCACAATATTTTTTGAGAGTTTAAAAAAAATAACCTGCTGGTATTTGAATGTGCTTTAGTACAGAGGACTATTGTTTTGTTGAAGGAAATGAGCTTATTAAGTCATTAGTGCTTCAAATTAACTGTCAAACCACAGAGGCAGCATGTCAGGGATTTCCCCTCTGAGACTCTGTATGAGCATTTTCCACCTTTAGGATATCCAACTTTGAAGACGGAAAGTTGTCCTTCTATCACATGATTTGATGATGATAAAGAAAAATATCAGATTATTAGGATGAATATATACATTTCTAACTAATTACGATCAGTTCTGGGAGAGTTGTGTTCAAAATCGCATTTCATTTATGGCGAGAAATCCCAGAACATTGTACGGTAATTAATGATTTTAAACCCTGACATGATTAGGTTTGATTAAATCAGAAAACAGGTGATCCGGTTTCTGACACGATCTACCTGCTTCCGAGTTATATATTATGTTCAATACTTTAATAAAAAAAACTAAAATGAGCTATCAGTGCATCCATAGGAGTATCGAGGGGTGAGGAGGTATAAATACAATGATGGATGGGGGGGGTGAGGGGGGGTTTGATCAAAGAGCAAGTGTGTGTGTGTGTGTGTGTTAGGACAGGTGGGCGTGGCCTGTTCTGTTGGGGGGGCGTGTGTGTTCTCAGGAACTCCTCTTAGTCCGGGAGTGTTGGATCAACCACTGAAGAGTGATGTCTGCAGAGAGAGACAGAGGTGGCGTCAGACAGGAAGTGTGTGTGTGTGTGTGTGTGTGTGTGTGTGTGTGTGTGTGTGTGTGTGTGTGTGTTGAGAAACAGGAACACACAGGAGAAAGACAGAGAGAGTGAGAGAAAGAGAACAATGTCAACTAATGTGTGTTTTAAAAATGTAAACTTTGGGATTATTATTATTATATTAAATATGTTACATTCCCCGTAGCTGCGTCACAATAAAAGCTTTCTGCTGGAAAAACGTTGAAAGTGTATTGAGAAGGAAAGCAATCAGCAATAACATGGCCCTTACAAACAGAACACTAAATATATGTTATTTGTAGTGTATTAAAGCTTTTTCTATGCGCCTTTAAAAGCTAAATCAGAGTTGTTTCTTCCTCACATTTTTAGAAACGATGTTTTCAGTGTTGCTGTGTAGACGGTGAGTCGTTGGCTTGTAATGCAATCATTGTATCATTTCTGATAGTATTGTGCATAGTAGAACTATACTGTTAACCTCACAGAGAGATCTACCAACAAGTGCTTTTATCTTTTCCTCCTGTTTGACGGACAATTCTGTATGTTGTCCCAGAGTAAATGTAACTTGACATCTCTATTATGCGGTCCGTTTGAAATTAATGAGCATTCAAAAATGTTGTGGACTGAAAACAACAAGGGCATAGGGAATTTATTTGTATATCGCCAACCAGGGTAGTTAGTATAAAAGCACACATGTCTTGAGTGTGTGTGTGTGTGTGTGTGTGTGTCCTAGCATTACTATCCTTGTGGGGACCTAAATCTGTTTACACAGTCACGTGTGGGGACTCGCCTCCCTTATGGGGACAAATTGGAGGTCCCCATAAGGGGAATCATTAATTTTAGGGTGAAGACTTGGTTAGGGTTAGGCATGTGTTGGTTATGGTTAGGATAAGTCTCCAGGAAATGCATGTAAGTTAATGTAATGTCCCCTGAAGTGATGTATACATGGTATATGTGAGTGTGAGTGTGAGTGTGAGTGTGAGTGTGAGTGTGAGTGTGAGTGTGTGTGTGTGTGTGTGTGTGTGTGGTACCGATGTTGTCTTTCTCCTTGCAGGAGATGGAGTAGCAGCAGATCTCTCTGTCCTGGATGGCCGACAGGTTCCTGAATAAACACAAAAACCCAAAATCAATTTCAAAGAAAGTCAGAGGATAAAACAGTCGTGCAGAAACAACAACCTGTGATCTGCGATGATGCAACAGAATGATTATCTACGGTGAAGCCCAAACAAGGTATGTCTGTTTCTTGATATCCAAAAAGCATGTGACCACAGACCGATCACATGACTTTGTTACTGCACTAAAGTACAACGTTGTGGTACTTGTGAGTACTTCCATGTAATGCTACTTTATACTTTTATAGAGGAAATGTCTTGCAGCTTTGCAGATTCAGATTGATAAAACAATATATATTGAACTGATAAATGAGATATTATTAACGATTACTGTAAAATAAAAAAACTTGAAAAAAGAAATGAGTTGAAATCTGAAACATATTGCATCACTTTATATATTATTCTGAAATGCATCAGGACAACTTTTACTATTATGACTTTAATTACATTTCTATGATATATATGTACTTTTCCTATGTCAACCTTTAACTGCAGGACTTTAACTTGAGTATTTATAAACAGTGGTTTTACTACTTTTACTTAATTAAGATCTGAGTACTCAATCAATCAATCAATCAATCAATCAATAGGATACGGCTGTAGTAGGCCTAGGGCCTTTTAGTCGCTCATAAATAAGTAGATCACTGTTCTTTATATACTATGGATGCTGGCAACAGTCACATAGTCCAAAGTGAAGGTGATGTTTGACCAGTAATAGTCGAGAAGGGACTTGAGACAGTTAACCGTCTTGGATGTGACAACGCTTTCTGGCAGATCATTCCACAAGTCAACCACACGCAGGCTGAACAAGTTGTGGCGGATAGTCAGTCTTGAGTACTGTTTCTTCAACTTGAGGCAGTGTCCACGAGTCCTGGTGTTATAATCCCGTTGTAGTGGGCATGATGTTTTGTAGATGTTGTGGAGATATTTGAAAACTTCGATCATATCTCCCCTCGCCCTTCTATAATACATACTGGGGATCTTAAGACTTCGCAGTCGTTCTTGATGTGGTAGGTCCTTTAGTTCTAGAACCAGCTTCGTTGCCCTTCTCTGTATTTTCTCGATGAGCTCAGCATCCTTTTTGTACATGGGGGACCGGGCGACATTCCCATACTCGAGGAGTGGCCGTACAATAGAGATGTATAAACTACGTACTACATCAGAGTCCAAATAAGTGTATGATCTGCGGATCGTTGCTAGGATACCATTCGCTTTGAAAGCTGCCCGATGGATATGGTCACTAAATGTCAGGGTATTATCAACATTCACACCAAGGTCCTTTTCACTTTTTGTACTGCTCCCACCAATAGCCTAATGTATGTTAAGCTAATGTAAGAAACTGAAACACTTAAAGCTAAAGATGATTTTGAGCAAACAGCTGTATCTGTCTCCATGATTATTTTTCTATGAAGATATATTGAACCAGAAATAATTGCGACAAGCGATATAATTGTCATTTTACACCACTGATACAAGGGTTATATATAATAGCATCATAATGCAAATTTCAAAGAGCTGTTCATTCATTGAGGCGCTGTGAAAACACACCGCACCCAAATCTTATAATAGTAGAAAGATACTGTTTATTCTGGCATGTTATCGGATCAAATGTTGGGGTTATTCTTATGTATTAATTGTATTATTTATTAAAAAAACATCAGCCAAACTAGGGCAGTAAGTGCTAACATTAAGAGAAAAAAACATCAAGAAACAATAAAGCTTTGAGGCATATTTCAATTATCGCGCGTGTAAATAAACACACAACAAATATCTGTGTATCACACGTCTCCAAAAAGCTTTTAAATGAGCAGACTTACATCCTCTCTATGAGCTCCTTCTCATCCAGAGCTCCTGGTAGGTCCCTCTTATTGCCCAGAACCAACACCTACAAAAAAAACAACACAGCAGGAATAAACATCAGTTAAATACACAGATAATACAAACATTAGAAGATGTGAACTACAGGTAAGATATTTTATATGATTTGTGTTCTGCATAATCAATCAATCACGGAGGAAGGTACAAAGTGCTGAGGTCGAGAGATAGGCTTCCCAAAAACAATAACGTTTTATCACTGTGCATTTTAAAACGGCTACACTTTCACTTCCCTGTTTACAACGATGTGGGACCAGAGCTTGTGTTTAGCTTTGGTTGGTTTTTCTAAAAGGCATCAGGTCCAATGTTACGTCTAATCTGGTCCAAACTTTTTTTTTGTTAAAGATTCCCTAAATAACAATAACATTTGTTGTTGTTCTTTATCCCATTGAAGCAAAAAGGAAAAACAATCCTTTCTACACATAAAAAACAAACGTGCTGCTTTATCTTTTATCTAATCTCTGATCTGTTGACTTGCTAGTAAAGTAATCATAAAGACACAGTTGTTTATTTTTATGACAGCTCTGTACTGTATAAGCACTCTGGAACTACAGTGGCTCTAAGTTGCTAAATACTGAACTAATTCTACATTTTGTGGCTTAAAATAAGTTCACTTCCTTCCACCAGTTCGTTTTAGTCCATTCAATCCCTCTGCTGGGTTGTTATGTTTAAAAAAATAATCTATTTAGTTAACTGTTAGCATGTTTAATTAAGTTTAGTTGGGTTTTATTAGTTCCTGTGCAGGGGAATTAGTCCCTGTGCAGGGAACTAATAAGAGAGAGAGTGTGTGTGTGTGTGTGTGTGTGTGTGTGTGTGTGTGTGTGTGTGTGTGTGTGTGTGGGTGTGTGTGTGTGTGTGTGTGTGTGTGTGTGTGTGTGTGTGTGTGTGTGTGTGTGTGTGTGTGTGTTTTGGGCCCCTTACAGGAATTCCCTGCAGCTGCGGTTTGTCCAGCAGGTTGTGGAGCTCGTTCTTTGAGGCTTCGATCTTCTCGGGGTCTGCTGCGTCCACCATGTAGCTGAAACAGGAAGAAAATAACTTTAAAACATCTGTACGTTCATTCAAACTATTTAAGTGTCTGAGGGGAAATTAGGTTTGTGACTGTTCAAATAAAGTAAAAAAGTGTAGATTGAACTCGTAATATAAGTACAATAAATGTGTATTTTACAATATGTAACGTGATAAATGTAAATTATGATGAAAACCAGATGATTTTCTTTCATTGTATAGTATATAACAGTAAGAATCCTAAGTGTTATCAGTATTGCACAGTTGAATAATTGCACAGCAAATACTCAGAACTATTATTAACTATTTAAAAATGTTTTCCAAGTAATGACTTTATTAACTTTGAGTGGTCCTTATCATATCATGCTTTGCCCTGGAAAACTAAAATTGGTGTGTTGTAGAAAAATCTCACAGCCAATCAGAATCACTTTCACTACATGCAAAACAACTTTAGTGCTCTCTGTTACGTAACCCTGACCCAATTACCCAGCAGCCTCTCTGTCCCATCGCACCAACACAACTGGGTTGATAAGAAGACTGCAGAACTGCTCTCTCCCTCTTCACATAATCTGACCAACCTCGTGTGAACAAAACATTAGATTTGATTATAATCAGCTCTCTCTCTCTGTTTAATGTACTGAATACGAGTTGGTGGAGAAATGTGCGTGACTTTCTGACTACTGGCTCCTTAATGTCTCCGGTGATTTATATCATGTTTGGTCCCAGCAGAGACGTCCAAGCGGCCTCTTTAAAGGTCACCTATTATGCAAAATATTATGTTGCATTGTTGGAGAAGCCTGTGACATAAGATTTTCAACAACATAATTACTCTGTAGCTATGTCAGTTTGACAATAAAGAACCTTGAACCTTGAAATCCACTTCTCCATGTCTCTTCTACATCACCATGTGTCCCCTCTGTGTAAAGAGACTCTGAAAGTTTCAGGAAAAAAGATTCTCTCTCTTTTTCTCCTGATCCATTTCTATAAAAACCTGTCTGAAAATGAGCTGATCAGATTTTGGCCACTTCATGATGTCATAATGATTTGTTGTCTTGTGTAACCATTAGCCAATCACCAACCAAGGTAACCCCCCCCCCCCCCCCCCACCACCTTATCACCTGAATCTCCTCCTAGAGCACCATTGTGTTCTTTTTAACCAAATATCTCTCAGAGGGGCGTGGGGAGGGGCTCCTTATTTTCATCTAAAGTAACAGACAGAGAATCAGCACTTTGGAAACAGGACTGAAACAGAGGGGATTATGGGATGCTGCAATGATCTGTTTGGTGTTTGGAGCCAAACACTTCAGAGACATGTTCTGTATTATATCTGAGACCTATAATATATTGATGAAAAACAGTATAATAGGGGACCTTTAAGCGGACGGTGACCATAGTTTAGGAAACCAGGACTTACACGATGGCGCTGACTCCTCGACAGTAACGCTCCCACATGCTCCTGAACCGAGGCTGGCCGCCGATATCCCACAGCTGCAGACAGAGGGAGAGCACACAGTGAGAGGGGGCTCCTCAGAATCAATACTTTTGAGTTGCTTCCATTGATTGATATGTAATTGATACCTCAGATTTGAATGATGAAAATATTGTAAATAATTAGATTTCTCACCATTAGGCTTGTTCTAAGACTAATACCCGTGTAAAATGTGTTGTAAATGACTGTTTGGACATAATTGGTCACATGATTACAACTGAGGTAGAGTAAATATATTTTAGCTGTACTCAATAAATATGTTTTGTAGCATTGTCTAAATCTTAACAAATGCCTAAAGGGACATAACAAAAGTTAACTTGTAATGTTAATAAACATCTGGGAGATTTGTAAAGTGTAAAATTATGATTAGTCGAAATCAAAACTACTTCTTTGATTATCCATGAATCGTTGTCAAGCAGAAATGTCAGAAAATGCTGTTTAAAATTCTCAAATATCGAGATGTCCTGCATTCCTCTATTTATATCAAATTAAAGTTTATTTATTTGGGGTTTTGGACGAAAAAATTAACGCCATCTTGGACTTTGAGAAACTGGGACGACATGACATTTTCACTATTTTCTGACATCTTATAGAACAAAAGATTTATAGTTTAATTGAGAAAAAAACGTTCGATTAGTGGACAATTAAATGATTTCTTAGTTGTAGCCTTTATTATAATATATAGCACTTATAAGTGTCTACAGAAAGGGAGCAGAGGAATAGAGCTACCAACCTTGATTGTGACGTTGCCCTTTGTGATCTTCCTCATGTTGAATCCAACTGTAGGAATCATGTCTTCACTGAACTGGCCCGACTGAAACACACACACACACACACTCCATTGATTTTGATGTCATGAGATATGTGGCAGGAATGTCTGAACAGAAATGCCAAAGATACTGGGTTCCTGGTGAGGGAGGGGTTAAGATGGCAGCTGGGTTTCAGTCCAGATGGAATATCATTACTCATCTCCCCCCCTCGTTTCCTGTCATCTCTCAAAAAAGGAATAAAAATCGCTTATATGATGTATAAGTTTGGACCTTAGCTCTCTAGCTCTAAAAAGTATTTTTTAACTGAAAAACATTGCTCTTAGTGCGCGAGGGTCAACATTTAAAAAAAGACAGATTTAAGAGATGTCAAAATGTCACATAAATACAAATAGTTTTTTTATGTTATGTTGTTATTCTGACTAAAACACAGTAGAGATGAACAGCGATTATATATATATTTTTAGGCTCTAATGCAGACATGCTTTTATACGCAAAGGTGGTTATAGTGACACCTATACAGACGTGCAGCAAGCCCAAATATTGATTTAAATATCAGCTTTATGTATATAGTAATCTAATATGCTTCTGTTTTGGCAGTAGATAATTACAGAGTATTCTAATGTATACCATATTTTATATTGTGTATTCTTTAGATACTCCATTAAACTATATCTCATGTCTAGTGCCTGTAAACATGCTGCTGTAACAAAAAGAAACTATGTTGAACGAATAAAGTATAGTAAGGCTCTAGTTTGCACTCCAAACTGCATTTCAGATTTTCAATAGAAAGAAATGTGGGTTTAAAATATTGGGATTTGATTTAAAAAATCTCTATATTAATGCAGTTCCTTACGAATGATGAAATTCAGTGTGTTTCCTGTTCCATTCACTCAGACATGTTGGCCTGTTTCAAGAGCTACAGCACCTCACCTCATTTTACCCTACACATCAATAATGCATTTCAGATTCTAAAAAAGCAGTGGATGGTAAATACCAAAACTTCCACTAATATAAATAAGGAGAAAGGGAAAATCTATGTTAGTGGGTCACCCAAAAATGAGTGGTGTGTGCATGGTCAGCAGGGGAGGCGGATGTCTGACAGAGAGTGAGTCTAAAGAGAAGGAAGGTCACTCCGACAGAAGGAGGCTGATCGATCCTCCATCACCAGACCTATAAAAACCCTTCCTCCGGCCTTCCCACTAGCACCACTGATGGGGGGGTTAATGTCCCAAAAAACGGCCTATCATTCTGGTACGAACATCCCAATTTATGGAGGTTAACAACATCCATGTGAAAGCAGATACATAGAAACTGTATTTGACAGAAATTAGGAAATTATTTTGTCCCAGCAGCAGTGTTGTCAAACATCACACAAGTTAAAATGTTTAAAATATACAATAACATTAGCAGCAGTATATACAATTCACAATAAAAAAGGACATATATCACAAAGGTATCTACTGTATATGACACCACAATATTAAATATATTAAATACTCTACAATATACAGTCTCACTCAGGTACAGGAATATAGAAATATACTACAGACACATATTGGCTTTGGATTATATATACACATTACAAGTGTGCAAAGTATCAGATGTGCACATGTACTAGCGAATATTAGTATAACTGATACTTCTTAGGTAGTCCATTCCGACAACACTGTGTATATTATTACGTAAATATATAATTGTATTTATTTACCACTACCCTCTACCACACAGTATTCTACAATGTTACACTTATTTTGTTTTATAAATACTGCTTTTCCCTGAATGTGTTCTTCTGTAAATGTTTTATTTTTATTATATTTGAAATACTATGTGCATGCCTTAATTATCTAATAGTGTGTTATTTGTATTTTTCGTCATCTATACTGCTGTAACTATATAATGTCCCCTCTGTGGGACGAATGAAGGAATTCAGATTTTTCTGATTAAACAACACATCACAGCCGACATAAGGGTTAAGTGTTTAACAGTCAAACATATTTTCTCAGTGAAAAACACAGCTAGCTAATACAAATGTGACTTATAAATCATCCTTAACTCATTCAGCGGCTTACAGTAGTCATACAGCCACAGCTAGCTGACCTCACCACTGCAGGATAACAATGGATGCAGCCAGATGCTAACTGACAGCTGGCGCTAGCATAAAAACCACCCTCCACACTCACCGCTATCACATTGACGAAGGTCGTTTTCCCGGAGTACTGCAGCCCTACCAGGGTCAGCTCCATCTCCTCTTTCCAGAAGAGCGCCTTGAACCAGTCCAGCAGTTTGTTGATTAGCGCTATCATCTTTGTAATCGTCTGATGCTAATGCTAGCTGCTGTTGCTAAGGCTAGGTTGCTATGCTAGGCTGCTATGCTAACGCCCCAACTGTCTTTTTTCTTGGGGACGCTGACAGTTGCTGTGACAACCACCGACGGTTACAGCAGAACGGAGGGACACCGACAGGCTCTGTGTGAACCGGGTATGATGTTTAAAGAGTCGGTGTTTGTTAGGCTCTAATGTCCGCTGTGTGTTTTCGGCTTTCTGTGATGTTTACTAGCTACGCCTTTTCCTACCAGCCGCGTCAAGTCAGATGTTAAACGTAACATCACATCCGGTACACCCTTTCACAATAACATAAGTACCCTGTCAGTCAAAAAAGGTTAAAACCAGAGGTGACAGAAGTACTCAGATTTGTTGTGGTCTTAATTAAAGTAGAAGTACCAGAGTGTAGGAATACTCTGTTACAAGTCAAATAGCTGCATTCATAGGTTAATCAAGTCAAAGTACAAAAGTATTATCATCAAAATGTGCAGATTGGTCCTTTTCAGAATAATATATATGATATGTTTTATAATGATTGATCATTAAAGTGTTATCAAAGCTGGTAAAGGTGCAGCTAGTTTGCATGACTTTGTATACTGCAGGGTAGCTTGTGAATTTACTCCAGGTGGAACTAAAGTCTGATTTAACACTTGATTATATTTCACATCATTAATCCACATCTGTAAAGTAACTAAAGGTATTGAATAAATGTAGTGGAGTAGAAGTACACCATTTACCTCTAAATTGACTCCACTTCGAGCAATACAATTACTAACAAAGCACTTATATACTAACAAAGCACTTATATACTAACAAAGGACTGGCTTATCTAAAGCTAGTTGAGTAGCACTTGAAATATTTTGGCTCTATGAAACCTGATGTAGGGAGACCAGGGACAGTTGTAACGCCTTCAATATCTCCAATCACAAACAAGCTAGAGTGATGAAACTCACTCTGCACATGCTCAGTTAGATGGAAAGATCGCTGTGAAAAAAGGAGCCACGTTTAAATCTGTCACGAAAGATATCAGCAAAAGTGTGTTTCTGAGGTAAAACATTAACAAAAATTATATGATATCTTTTTTGGATACTGTCTTAAGGTCAAATGACTAGGAATCCAAAAAGTATTATTAGAATCACTGTTTTGTAAGCTAAACATATAACTAGCTAAATATGGGTCAAGCTAGCAATCAGGCAGGTTCACAGGGGGTGAAAACATGAGTCCTGGGACGGTTGTAACACGGACCACCTGGGACGGTTGTAACATGGCACATTTACAATGATGGCTCATTAGCTCGAATGACCAATATTGTTGATTGGTGTGCATTGTCCCTGTAAAAATAAACAGAAAAAAATACTGTACGTAAAGTGTGTGCATGTGTTTACAGTATGCCAAATATCAGAAAGAGGAAGACAGACAGGGGAGTGCCACTTTCTCTGCTGCAGAGGGCCTCAAATGAAGTTCAGGAGGGCCAATCAGTCAGGGCAGTGGCAAAGTCCCATGATATAAGCCATGTCACCCTGTACCGGTTCCATAAAAAGAGGCTGAGGTTGGAGAGTGAGGGATCAAAATCACCCCAAAGAGTAGGCTACTTGACAACCAAGAAGGTGTTCTCACAGAGCAAGAGATGCTTTTGAGAGACTACCTGATGGAGGCAGCTGATTTATACTATGGTCTCAGCTCAAAGGAGGCAGGTCTTCACATAATTAAGGTCGAATAGGCTATCTATACAGATGGAAGTGACTTTACACCTGCCACAACTGTGAATCAGATTAATTCCATCTGGTGTTCTGTTTTAAGTTCTGTTCATTGTTCATTGTTCATTATTTGTTGGAGGATGTGTGAAACCCCATTCAAATCTTGTTGCCTTAGAATTTGACAACGTCCCTGTACACAGGCACGGTTGTAAACCACATGCCAGGGACGGTTGTAACATGTTGGGTTTTAAAAGAAAAATACATTTTCCTACCCGTACTTATTTCATAGAATATAAAGCCTAAAAGCGTTCGCTAAAGCAAGTAATGTAAGAGATCGTTGATTTCAATGGGATTTTTTACCTGGATAAATAAAGGCTACAAACAAACTCAAGTCAGTACTAGTGTCTCTAAATTGTACTTAAGTACAGTACTTGAGTAAATGTACTTAGTTACTTTACACCACTGGTTAAAACCAGTCTATGGTTTAAAAACAAACATGTTTATATAAAAAATGAATCGCTGTGAATTGAACACAAACAGTATTTATCATCTACATTTTCTTTCTATTAGTTATTCAAATTTTATTTGAAGAACTCCTGCACATCCCTGTCAGTGTTAATGTTTCTTGATTTGTGCTGTAGCCTTTTTGGTTTCATTTATTTATGTGTTGTTCTATTCACTATGTAGATTGTTCTTATACACCATGGTACATTCCATCTACGGACACCTACTTAATAATAAACCTGATACACCTGATTCTGTTGATACAGCATAGATGTATTATTAGAACATGCTTCATGCTGCAGGTTGAGTCTGCTTCCTGTTTGGGTGGGGTTGATAGAGGAAGAAGAAGAGGAGAGTCGGAAAAGAGGAGACAGCGAGAGGTAGATGCTCTGGTGAGTGAAACACTGCTCTCTGCTGTAGAGACAGAGTACTTACAATCATTTACCTCTGAATTGTAGTTGAGTTGAAGTACAAAGTAGCACAAAATGTATACTCAATTGAAGTACAAGTACCTCAAAATTGTAGTGAATCTACTTAGTTACTTTACACCACTGTACTTATGTTACGTTTTTATGATCAAATGATGTGGACATTGAGTCAGGTTACTATTGTGGCTATGGAAGTGCTTTTCGACCTATACAATCCCAACATCTAAGTTGTGTTTATGATTAAAATAAAACGTAATTACTGTATACATTACATTTTTGGGGTAATTTATTTTAATTACTCAAGTTTACAAAGCCACACAGGATACACTGCAGTATACAGTACCAACAGAAAACCGTACAAAAAGTGAGATACGATGCAAGGTCAAATGAACTATTCAAGTCAGATGATGATGCAAAGTGGATAGCAGACACATGCTGAAGAAACATTAACTGTACAATAGATTATAAACAATTAAAAAACATTTACCAAATATATAAATACAAAGAAGAAGAAAAAAGGGATAAAAATAGGACATCACATAAATAACAAGTCTATCAAAAATGTGTGTTGAGAAGCGATTTAAAAGCTGTGCCCCCGTGTTCGAGTCCTGAACGGGACCCTTTGTTTAATGTTTATCCCATCTTTCTGTCCTGTCTATCTAACAAATGGCCAAATTAAAATGAAAAGATCAATACTTATTTTGCATTCATTATCCCATATGTTCACACTTTCTCTCCCAACGCAGAAATTAATAATATGAATTTCCAAAATTGGGGAGAAGACATAGTAAACACAAAATATTTTATCTTTTTTTAAATGCTCAATACATATCAGCGACGACATCGTTAATATACCATTCTTTTAGCCAGGGTAATCCTGTAGTGAAAACCTTTATTGGGACAGTCCCACAGTGAACATGAACACCTGGGTTCTCGTAGCCTCTGCTGCAAAAAAACATCCCACAAACCAACATTTTGGGGTTCCTGTTGGTTCTCCAAAGTCTCTACCTGTCTTTAAGTTTTGTTGCTGGCTCAACAAGTTCTCTTGTTTCCATATGTATGGTGCTGGAAACATGACTTGTAGCGCTAACTGCTGGTTGTATGGTGTCTTGGATTTCTTCAGGTCTGTATCGTGCCTTGTTGGTTCTCCAGGTTCTTCTTGTTCAGTGTGTTGTCCAGCTCCAGGTTCTGAAGCTGAACGCTGACCTGCCTCCCTTCTGGGTTCTGCTGGTTCTGGTTCTGCTCCTGAGGAGGAAACACTGGGGTTTAACTTTTCCTCTGTTACTAAAAAAACGACTGTAAGGGCTGTCCTCAGCTAGCATTAACTAGCGTAATTTTCTGTTGTTTTTGGTTTCAGGATAGTTTCTGAATATTGTTTTATGTTAAATGCTTTGTGCTTCGTCATGTTCTATTATTTTGGTACCTTGTTGGAATAAGTGTCTTAACTTTAACAAGATATGCTTGTGATATCTGTAGTTTCTATGTGATATAATCCATAAAAACACCATTTCCCAGCAGGACACATGATGCAGGGATCAGGCTGGAGTACCTGGTTGAGCTGCAGCTGGTGGCTGAACTGGGCCAGAGTGGAGTACAGGAACTGGTACTGCTCTGTGGTCTGGATCATACCACCTCTGCACAGGACAGGGGGAATAAACAAAATGTAACACCCCAGATATAGAGACAAGAATCTGATAAAAACACACAGACAGGAGAGAGAGGAGAGTTTTCCCCACCTGTCGAGTCGGAGCTGACAGACGGTCTCCAGGATGTCGAGCTGCCCGGTGTCTCTGAGCTGCTGACAGCCGATACTGCCGACGATGAAACACCCGGTCCTGCCGATACCTGCACTGAGAGGAGAGGAGACGTGCAGACGAGAAGTTTAACGGGGGAGAACACCTTCAAGACCCTGTGCAGCAGCAGCTGGGATCAAATGGTACTGTTACATTTTCAAAACATACAATTCAAATGATAAAATCAATGTAAAGTCAGTAAACTGGCAGCCATGAGGATGATGGTTATAGAGTGAAGAGGATATTATGTTTTCTATTTTTCCTTTAATGTTTGTTTATTTTGGTTATATATACAATATGTGTATATATTTTAAGTCTGCTAATTGCATTAAGTTGTACAGGGAATACCAGATACATAAAACACTTATTCTTTACCCTGTATTCCCCCATTTGACTGAGGATAGACATCAAAAGGAGTAAAAAATAAAATAAATAAACAATCATATAATATAAAATAAATAATAAAATAATAAACCAAAAAATATATATATTATAAAATAATAGATAATAAAATAAAACAAATTATGGAAAATAAAAAAATTAAAGTTAGGAAAGCAGTTAGTAGTGTTTTCAGATCAAAGTACAAGATGTTTGCTGTTGCGGTTAAAAACGTTCCCATCATGTCTTCAGAAGTACATGAAAGGTTTTGGTTTCATATTTAAATTCTAAATTCATTCAAATTCTGTTAAAAAAAGGGTTTTCTCCTCTGCGGTCTGTGTGCGACTACTGAGCCGTGTCCTTTAACATTGCTCTCTAGTTGTATCTCGAGCAACACAGAAGTGCTTCTTTGATCACACACACTCTTTAATGCGTCCTCAAACAGGAAGTAGCTTTCGAAACATCTGCAGCATCAGAGGCTGTTTTACCGTTGAGTGACCCAGAGGGTAATACATAGAGGTGGGAGAAGTACTTAGATCTTGTACTTGAGTCAAAGTAGAAGTACTACAGTGTAGTGTTGTCGTACTTATGTATAAACGTTTGTGCTTGTACTTAATATTTAGATTTTTCTTGGAATATTAGAACTTTTTTGCCTGAAAATGTTCAACCTTCCTTCTTGTAACAATCCACCACCCTTTTACTGACAATGCTATGATTTTTTTTACGTGCACTGTAACACATCGTTTGTCCACACATCTTCAACAAGCAGCACAACAGGAACCAACCTGCAGTGGACGACGATTGGTCCAGGATCCGGGGCGGGGGCTGTGATTGGCTGACAGCTGGGAGGTGGGAGGGACTTCCTGTACGTCTCCACCTCCTCCACGAGTCTCAGCAGGGGGGCAGTGCATTGTGGGATGTGGTGGTCTGGCCAAGAGGTGAACCAGTAGTGTCTGATGGGACGATGCTCCGAATCCAGCTACACAACACACACACACACACACACACACACACAACACACACACACACACACACACACACACACACACACACACACACACAACACACACACACAACACACACACACACACACACACACACACACACACACACACACCACACACACACACACACACACACACACACACACACAAAAAAACAACATTTTTCATTCAGAGATTTTGTGTTCAAATGTAAACCAAATGGAAAGACAAAAAAAAAGTTGCATACTCTCTCAGCTATTTTGTTTAAACACAACCTTTATAATATAGATTAGAATATTGAATGGTTTTAAGTTTTAAAGTCCAAAATCCATATTAGAACTACAGTATGTGATTGTAAGTTTCACTCTGGTTGCTGTTTTTTTGTTCGTGCTCTGAAATGTGTTCCGTTTTCATTGGATAGTACTTTGTTAACGGGGTAATTTTATCATACGAAAACAAGTTCTCCGTCTACATTCAGTAGATGGAAACACCGATGGGCGTCCATCATGATGAAACCAAGAGTTGATTTTTATCTCAACAGAGGCGGAAAGAACATGAATGCTTAGAGCTGATATGTGTGCTATAGCTTAAAAAACATGCACTTTAATTTAAGATTTCCTTACTCAGCTCTGCAGTTTGGACTGATTGGTGTAGTCAATGCAATTCTACATAAACATGTTGTGAATTTGTTTGCAAATGTTTAATGTTTGAGTGCCAGAGGGGCAAAGTGTCACTTCCTGTCAGAACGTGGCCACATTTCTGAGGCGACTTTATCTCTAAATGATGATAACGCTGCGGCATCACTGTGGCAGATGTTGCTCTGATGGACATATTTGGAAACCTGTTTGTGAACAAGGCCTGTATAAATTACAACTACTAGAGATGAAGTGGAGCAGAAAATAAAAATACTCAAGTAAACTAAGTACTTAAGTACTCTACTTGAGTAAAAGTACTTCACAGTACCTGGATGTCCATGTCAGTAACAGTGAAGCCGTCTTTCTCCCAGCTGTCTGTCACTCTGAGGAGGAATCTGCCAAACCGTTCTGTCTCTCCTTCCTCCTCCTCTTCCTCCCTCTGCTCCTCTTCTTCCTCTTCCTCCTCCTTCACACTCCTCCTGCTCTTCCTCCTCCTCCTCTCCCTCGGCTGTGGCCAGTACAGCTCACACTTCTGGAAAAAAAAAACAGAGCTTCACACACTTCAGGACAAGTCAAGATAAAAAAGACATGAAAACAGTAGAGAGGAGCTGAGGAGTCGACAAACCTCGTTGTTCTCCTTCAGTCTGGTAACCATGACGATGATGCTGCTCCTCTCCTGGCCACACCATGTCCCAGAAATCCCCCACGGTGTGTAACATCGGCCCCTGGGTGGGCAATGTAAGCTCTGGGGGCCCCTCTGTAACCCTGCAGCACAGAGAGGTCTTCCAATTAATCAATCAACCAACATAGCAACCAACCAATAAACCAACCACTCAACCAACCAGCCAACCAACCAACCAACCAACCAACCAACCAATCAACCAACCACTCAACCAACCAACCAGCCAGCCAACCAACCAACCAACCACTCAACCAGCCAGCCAACCAACCAACCACATCACCAACCACTCAACCAACCAACCAACCAACCGACCAACCAGACCGACCAACGACCTCCGACCGACCGAAACCGAACCGACCACCCCGACCGCCCGACCGACCGTCCGACCGACCATGCCCGACCGACCGATCCCGACCTACCGACCGACCGACCGACCGACCGACCGGCCACCATTGAATTCAATCAATCATCAGTCAATCAAGCAAGCAAGCAACCAATACATGAATCAGTTAATATCTCAATCCACTCATCCAACCATCTGATCAATCAAACAACCAATTAACATGTATAAATTAAATCAAATTACCATCAAAAAAACAGAATCATAAACCAATCATCACGTATCAATCAATATCTAATCAATCCATAAATGTATTAAATCGATAGAAATGCATGCTAATAGCACATTAAAGACAGGTTACTGTCATACTCTCTACAGGTGACTGATATGCTGATAAAAAGTAAATGTACAACTCAAAAACAGAACCAAAACATTGTTCAGACTTGTCCGCTAGCTCCAAAAAGAAGAAGAGCTTTGAGACTGCTACATCCACTTCTTTGCTCTCTCATCGAGTAACTGTATGGCAGTCTGAACAGCAGTGTTTTTATCCCTCCTGAATCACCCATGTACCCATGTGATGTACACCTGTAAGTTGCTCTTGAAAATTGTATTTGGACTAAAGGATACCTTCCCTTGCTTTTGAGATCCTTGGATGCTGCATTTATTTGATAGTTAATATTTATTTTGGAGTTGAACATGTAAATACGGCTTATTCTGCCATTTAATAAATTGCACAAATCTTTAATAACTTGCATAACTTGTTGGACTTACAGGAGGCATTTTCTAACTTTGCAAGGCCGAAAGTGGTTACATTTTTAAGAAACCCATAACTGCATCATGCAGAAGATATGACTACTTTTGAAACCGCAAAACATCTTGGACCTCATGAGACAGGAAGTGAAGAGTTAAGACTGTTCTCTTCATCAATAACAACCGCGACAACAACAAAAGTGTCCAATCAGTCACAGATGTACGTTTACTTTGTATTAACCTGTACATGTAAATTAATGTGTACGTGTTTGTTATTCTATTAAACAATTTGTAGATGTTGTTGCACATCTGCTTTACAACAACACACACACACACACACACACACACACACACACACACACACACACACACACACACACACACACACACACACACACACACACACACACACCACACACACACAGCGCTGAGGCGGCAGAGTGTGAGGGATGCGTGGGCCGGTGGTGAGGGGGGGGGAGGGGGTTAGTCATTTACGGACGTGTCACTTCCTCCCTCACTTCCTGTGGTTTTCCTGGTTGTCACACTCCTACGCTGACAAACCGACGGCTCATATCTGAGTTTCTGTCTGTTAGGTCACACACCACACACACACACACACACACACACACACACCACACCACACAAGACGCCCACGCTGAGTGACAGCGCTGTCACACTCTATCAGCTTGTTTTCATTTGGAAACATATTTTCTTCAGTGTCAGTAAACACATTTAATGAGGATTGAATAATGAAATAATAAAGTTCAAAGTTAAAGAAGAGATGGTGACACTCGAACCAATGATCTGATTACAGCTGACATTTTTCAAAGAGGTTTCTTACAATACAGATTTATTTTGATAAATAAGTAAGAGGGAACTTTGAGATCCTTTTGATGTGCACATGAACATTTTAGTTTGTGCATTTTCCAGGCTTCATTCAAATTATTAAAACTCTGCAATACTAACTAGTGATGTCACTATGTTACTAAAATAAACAAAGGAGTCCAATGGAGGTGTTTCTACTGTGGTTAGGGAAATGGAATAGAACCTGATATCTCACCCTAACCTGATACTAAATGGAAAAATAGCTGCCAAAAATGACAAATGCATGTGCCTTGACTCTGTTCAGAGCATATTGTACACCACTGCACATTTGTGGTCAAACTACAGAAAAGCAAGTTTACGGAAACTTCAAGTAGCTTATAATGATGCCATGAGAATATTGCTGAAGAGACCTCGATGGTCTAGTGCAAGTGAAATGTTTGTGGCTGCAGGAGTCAATACTCTACAAGCTGTTTTAAGAAATCTCATGTATAAATGTATTTGCCGGCTTAATGACTCTGATAATTAAATCCTCTTGGCCTTATCAAACATAAGGTTTAGTACTACACGCTACCAATCTGTGGAGACATTGGTATAGTTGTCTCTTTGTAGGACACTGATTTATATTATTCTCAAACTGTGAATTTTTTTTTATGCTGTGTATGTAATTTATTATATGTAATGCCTTGTCTTTTATCTGGACCCTGAGTCTGTAATAAAGTTTTCATTCATTCATTCAATATGAAATAATGTAGGTCTCTGACCTTGATGTAGTTAGCGTTGATGTAGCGGTCTGGCGACGCCTCTTCCTCCAGGTTCCTCAGGACCACCCGGCTCTCAGGGTCTAAAGAACAAACAACAAACCACAATCATGAACAAGAGTAAAAAAAAACAGGGTCTGGTGTGTTTCTACTTATTGGAGAAGGAAAGCTACTGACTGGGCAGGATGGTTTTGTATCTGTCTTTGATCATGTGACCTTGAACATCGAGCTCTGCGGCGTTCACAAAGTTCGGAGGGATTTTCTGTGGAGGAGACAGGGACGTTACAACAAACGCCATGAATGCATGAAACATTCTTTGTAACTTTGAATGCACCTCCTTACCTGGTACTCTACATTCAGTGTGTTTTTGTCGATGGCCGCCAGCTGCAGCAAGGTGTTTGTGAGAGGCCGGGAGGAGGTGTGAAGCAGCTGGAGCCACACCTCCTTTGGGGTGGAGACAGAACACACAGGCTCCGCCCCCAGACTGCTCACGTCCAATAGCAGCGAGAGGTTAGAGCCCCGCCTACAAGGATAACCAATCAAAAAACAGCATGAGCATAATTCATTTTTGGAAAGTGATTACATTTATAGATAATAGGGACATGTTATGATATTTAGTAAGCGTTTGTTTGAAACTCACCTCTCTTGCAGGCGGACCGAGGCTTTGCGAGGAGGAGTGGTCAGGGGAGGGGGCGTGGTCGGGTCATCGAGAGGAAGTGAAACTGAGTGCACTGCCGACATTCTGTAGGTGTGTGTGTGTGTGTGTGTGTGTGTGTGTGTGTGTGTGTGTGTGTGTGTGTGTGTGTGTGTGTGTGTGTGTGTGTGTGTGAATCTGTGTCTGTGTGTGTGTTAGAGTTGTTCTTAGCTGTCCATCATCACACCACGCTGTAGGAAAGAGAGGGACTATGAATGTCAAAACAGTGGAAACAAAATCTGCTTTATCTCAAAAAAGAAAAGGAATTATTCAAATCTTCTGAACAATTATGGCTGAAGTCATCTGATTTGTGCAGAACGTCAAACACTGAAGCTTCTTTAGCTGCAGTTTCTAAAACAAGATGATAACGGTAAAAGAGAAACTTCCCTTTTTAAATAAAAAGACAGGATATTCAGCAGCCAGACAGAAACCTGAAAACGACCAATCACTAATCCACCCAGGGAACTCCTTCTCTGTTTTATTCTAATTTTTTTCTCTCAAAACACACAGAGTTAAACAGAGTTTATTCTAGAGTCATAATACTTAAAACAGTCTAAGCAAAGCTTTTATCAGAAAGATTTAAAATAGTGTTAGATCGCGATTTATATTGTTGAAATGTGTAAAATATCACAGCTTTGATGAAGAATCAGCTACATGTTGAGTGCCTGTGAAATCACCACCAACCCTGCAGCTCAATGGAGATGTTGAGCATGATTTTAGTTCTAGTTTTGGTTTTACAGGATATTTACTGTAGCAGCCTCCCAGACCGAAACAAAAACATTGAATGTACTCACCGTTATGTTCCAAGTCTCTCTATTTTAAGTCGCACTTCTTTATTTTTCTGGCACCCGCTTAATGGTTTTGTGACAGAACTTCAATACACAAAGTTTGACATGACAAAACTATTTGTGCGATGACAAAGCCGAAGCTTCCCACCACACTGAGAAGATCTACTTCAAAGACTCATCATCGTGAAGACTTGACTTGCCTGACCGAGGATGTGTGTGTGTGTGTGTGTGTGTGTGTGTGTGTGGTGTGTGTGTGTGTGTGTGTGTGTGTGTGTGTGTGTGTGTGTGTGTGTGTGTCTTATTCATTGTGTTTCCACACCAGTTCAGATCTGTGTCTCCATCGGAAGAGTTTCCTCACAGCAGGAAGTCAGTTCACCCACACTGTCTCAACACACACACACGCACGCACGCACCCACGCGCGCACGCACGCACGCACCCACGCACGCACACACACACACACACACAGTATACTGAAGCAAGCGTGTGTTATTGATATGAAACGATAAGAGATATGAGTGTTTTTTTCTCACTCCGATTTCTTGTCTGCTCTTGTTTCGTGTCATCAGTCTCATCTTATCACATTTAGACAAGAACAGGCCAAATGTTTCCCAATTTACCAAGAAACCTTACCATAGCTTGGCAAATATAGGTATCCCAGCATGCATTTCACATCAACCAGCAGTGATCGTAGAAGATATGAGAAGGGTTGTCATTTTCTTTCAATACTTGTTATCGTTCGACAAATTAGTTTGAGATTTTTGAAACTGTCAAATGTTTCATTAAGTTTTAAAGAGGTCATATTGTGCTTATTTTCAGCTTCATATTAGTATTGTGTTCCTCTACTGGGACATGTTTCCATGCTTTAATGTTCAAAAAGCTCTTTATTCTTCTCATACTGCCTGTGCTGCAGCACCTCTTTTCACCCTCTGTCTGAAACCAGAGCCCAGTCTGCTCTGATTGGTCAGCTGGCCGGCTCTGTTGTGATTGGTCAACCACTTAGAGATGTCCCGCCACCTATCACGTACATTGTATTAGCACGACGGTTACATAGTGATGTCACTATGTTCCTGAAGTAAACAAAGGAGTCCAATGGAGGCGTTTCAGGCGGGGGGGTTGGGGTGTGGGAGAGGAGGGAACACAGGGATTTTAGCCTCTGCAGACCATTTACATGCACAGAAACCATATAACAAACTACAGGAAAGGGAAAAACAACCAAAAGCCTCTTTAAGAACCTTTCCATTCCAATACTTTTGTACTTTAACTTAAAGTGGACCTATCATGCTATATTTTAATAATATAGTGTAGGACCATACCTACTGTATATAAGGCATATTTATACTTTTTTTTTTTCAAAATACCAAACAGATCATGCATTTTAGCCATGCCTCATTTCGCTCAATTTGACATTTTTTAGATCTGTTTTTGCAAGGGTTGATTCTGTGAGCAACAGCACCACCTACTGGCCTGGCATATGTACTACAGCGTCTCCAGCGCTTTCGAACGGCAATGGCCGTGGCTGTCTCCTCCTGATTGGTGGAGTTGGCCCAATAGCCGTAGCGCCACCGTCCTGACGTCAGGACAGTGTTCAAATCTGGATCAGTTTTTATCAGATCCGTTGCAGCCCCTTTTTTAGAGATTTGGGTATGGAGGAAAATAGAGAGGGTTGTGTTTTCTGACACTTGGTGAGTTCCCTGGAACACCGGGGACACATATTCATGTATAAAAGACGTACAAAAGTGCATTTTGCATGATAGGTCCCCTTTAAGTAATATTTTAAATGCAGGATTTTTACTTGTAACAGAGTATTTTACAATTTAGTATCCATATTACTTAAGTATCAGGTCTGAATGCTTCCTCCACCACTGACAATGATATGTTTGATAATATATTGATCAGGCTTACCGGTTATTTGACAGCCATGATGTTCTGTTTTTGAGTAATTCAGTCCTGCAGGGTGTAAATCTTCCTCTGATACCGGGGCCCCCGCTGACTTTCACCTAAAACAACAACAAAACTGACTTTTCTGAACACATCGTACTAACTCAGTGACTAACTAACCAACATAACTAACGAAATAAGCAGAGAAAAAGGAAGGAGATAAGTTTCCTCTGTCTTTTTCTTGCCCTCTTAAAATCGATGATTTGCAATAGCAAGAAGAAACACGTGAAGAAAGAGAGCGAGAAAGTGAAAGCGAAGGAAAGAAAGTCCAAATATGAGGTAAAGGAGAGAGAAGAAACAGCAGGAATAGACATGTCCTTTTTTTCTGCCGTTATTCAACGTGTTCAGGTAGAGAGAGAGAGAGACCTGAGGGGAGAGAAGGATAGAAAATGAGTCAGAGAGAAAGAAAAGATGGACGGATAATGAAAAAGAGAGGAAGAGAGATGCTCCAGGCGTTGATAGTTAAAACACCAACAGCAGCTTCTCATGAATCATTCATGTCAAATCATACAATACAATCATAAAACACCAGCAGCATAACACACATCTATAACATAAGAAAATAACAAACATCAATGCGACTCTCTTAATGAACACATTGACGCACCTCCATTTTGTTTTTCATTCATCGGTCGAGAAAATTGAATATTTAGTGGTTATTGAATTTTGAACAATAAACATAATCCTTTTTTCATCAAATTGACTCTATACAGGAAGTCAAAGAAGTCCCTGTAACATAACATATTGTTTTTATTTGGGATTACAGTTTTGAAGCCTCAAGTTTGGTATTTGTGCCGTCGATATCTTGGTTTTTGTTGACCTATTGGTTTGTTGGGAACCAGTAATGACAGAGGGTTGAGCTAAGTACTATTAAACTCTGAACAAGACACATTTAAGTGACCAAAATGTTCAAATGAACTTCAACAACGGAAATTCAATTATCCTTTGAAAGGTTTGAAGTTGTAAAATGAAAACATGGACCCCCCCCCCCCCCCCCCCACACCTTATCACCTGAATCTCCTCCTAGAGCACCATTGTGTTCTTTTTTAACCAAATATCTCTCAGAGGGGCGTGGGGAGGGGCTCCTTATTTTCATCTAAAGTAACAGACAGAGAATCAGCACTTTTGAAACAGGGCTGAAACAGAAGGGGATTATGGGTAATGCTGCAATGATCTGTTTGGTGTTTGGAGGCAAACACTTCAGAGACATGTTTTGTATATATCTGAGACTTATAATATATGGATGAAAAACAGTACAATAGGGGACCTTTAAAGTCACTTTTGCATCCTCTGTGTTACTCTAAATGTTGCCAAAATTGCCCAAATTAACATCCTGCTGCATTGAAGAAGACTTGAAAGTAACGATCGAGACCATAAAATAATTACTGTGACAATAAATCCTGAGAGAAGAAGGGTCATTTTATCGTGGACTTCTACACAAACAAACTTTTGTCGCCCCCTATTGGATTTGACAGAGAATGTGGGGGATAAAACAATAACGATATGTATTGTGATGTTGCTTCATTATGTGAAAAACATTCTGTTATAACTCCAAATGTATAATTGTACTATTATCATCAGACCCATGTACTTTAGTTTAAGGTACTTTACACGGTAAATAAAATGACTGTTGCTCAGTTATATCGAAAAATGTTACATATTTCCTAAGAACAAATATGTCTTAGGAAAGTTTTTCATTCATACCTTGCATGTACTTCAAGTTATCAATTCAATATGTAGTAACTTAGGTCTACTTCTAATACCTAATACTTATCATATACAATTATAAAACAACATTGTTTCCACACTGATAAAGTGGTGTTGATATTCCTTACAAAAGATAATCAAAAGTATTTACCTCACAAACACTATATATTCACCACGCCGTTCAAAGTTATCTTTATGGTGAACAAGTTTCTTTAACCCCCCATTTCTCTCACCTTTTTGTTGTTTGTCTCCCTCCCCTTCTTCTTCTTCTTCTTCTTCTCTTTGTTTGAGTATAGTGTCTTCTTCCTTTTCTCTCATCTGTTGCTTTCTGTCGTTTTGCCTTTACGTCTATCTGCTCCTCGCCACTTCCTTTTTCTGCACACCCACCCACTCTCTCATTACCACACACACACACACAACACACACACACACACACACACACAGACATACACACACACACACACACACACACACACACACACACACACACACACACACACACACACACACACACACACACACACACACACACACACACACACTTATTCGCACACACGTACACTTTCTATTCCCCTCATTCAAGGTTATGGGTCCCCTTTAGACTGCACGCCTTGGGCTTCAACATTGTGTACTTGTATCTTTTTCATCCGCCTGTGTGTGTGAATGAGTGTGTGTGTGTGTGTGTGTGTGTGTGTGTGTGTGTGTGTGTGTGTGTGTGTTTGTGTGTATGTGAATGTGTGTTAAGCCATCAGCAGTGTTTCACAGTGGGGCTGTATAAACGGATTTTCCTCGTCTCTTCTCTCCAGCTGTCAGATGAGCAGCAGCAGGATGAGATCCTACTGGGACTCGGTCATGGAGGCCGACCTGCCGGCGTTATTAGCAGTCACCATAGAAATAAAATTAATAGAAGAGATACCTCTTGTTCGCGACAACACTCTTCCTCTGTGCGTGATGAGCAGATAATCACACTGTGGGGGAACTTTTAGGGCTTTGTTCGGAGCTGCGAGGCAACATTAGAGCTCTGCTGCTATACTGCTGTTGTTTTCGCGCCATCTTGTTGTTGTTCTTGTGTCCTGGTGTCATCTTTACACAGTCCTGAAAGTAAAATTATACATTTAAATGCTTATGAGTTTAGGTTTTAACGTCAAAGTGACAATTAGAGTTACAAAGTACGGCAATTAATGATTATTCCCATTATCAATTCAAAGTTTTGTACCATCTATGCAAAAAGAATTGTAAAAAACATCCATCCCAGTGTATACATGTCTTGCTTGGTCAGTTAAAACATAAATATAACAGAAGAAAACTGGTTATATCAATATTTGAGAGGCTGAAACAGCACTTTAACTGCCATTATTGTGACAGAACAAAACAAAAAAAACATCATGGAGAATGAAACATAGAGACAACAGGAAGGATTTTACAACAAGAAAGGATAACACCATGAAAATATTGAATGGACCTAAGACATCACATTCAATGTGTTGTGTTCATCTTCAATCAGGTTATTAAAGTATATTTGGTTGTGAATTATCAACTTTTCTCAAGAAGCCTATGCTACACTCAACATAACAATTATTTTTTACTTTAAACACATATATCATTATCTAGCATATACTAAATTACTTTCAATCAGAAAAGTAATAAAGACAGAGTTTAGTGGCATTGCATACTTGGAGTTTTGGGTTTTATCACGCAAGCTACAATTGGCTAGCTTTGTTATGCTAGATACAAAAAGCTAGCTTCGTAATGGTAGCTACAAACAGCTAGCTTTGTAATGCTAGCTACATAGCTAGCGTTGATGTGCTACTAACAAACAGCTAGCTTTGTAATTGTTGTGTTCAAAATTCCAGGAAAGACAGACAACTTCTAAGTTTAACTATTTAATATAAGGGAGCAAAAGATATATATTCACTTGGCCAAGGACTCCGTCACGTCATAGAGTGGCGAAGTCACGCCCATCTACTTCCGCCCCATGGGACCTTATTTCGGAAAAATAATGTATTGAAGTCAATGGAGAGAGAAAACGTATCTTTCGATCCCGTTTGAATTGTGCCATGAATTACACATATGATGTTTGTCAATCTTAAAAAATCATTTCCATGTCAAAAAGTCACAGTTTGTCGTAAAACTGTTGAAATATAAGACTATGAAAAATACGCAACTAGAAAGACTACAAATCCCAGAGTGGCGTAAGTGATGTCACAATTGAGACACTAAGATCAGCACAATTGAGATAGCTAAGATCAGCGCCATATAGATATAATCTATCTATATGGCGCTGGCTAAGATAAGATAACTTTAACAAGATGCCTGTGTGCTTAGTACCAGGTTGTTCATACCAGCGGGTCTTGCTCGTTCTTTCGCTTCCCGTCTGATGAAAGGACCAGGAGTGTGTGGATCAAGCTAGCTAGTAGCTAGCACGTTAGTTAGCATTACAGCCTTGTCATTTGTATTAGCCTTAACATGAAGTAACATTAAGTAACCCAAAATGTTAAACAGTAAGAGTAGTAGTCATATTTCGTGAACCCTTTGAAGAGTACTGTCACCGGTGTGATCATTCTATAATACACCATTTAAGCCCGGGGGAGAAATGCTAACGCTAACGCTAGCGATCTTCTCTACTTCATGCTATCTGCACAAATGGTTGACATTAAACATTAAAACGACCAGGCAGTTCAGAGAGAATCGAAGGAAGGCAGGCAGGCAGCTTTGCATGACATTCTTCTGGACGTGTTTCATTGTGGTGATAGTGAGGGTAGTCAATCGTTTTGTTGACAAGACAGTAGTGACGGCCATCTTGGTGACGTGTGTTGTTCTGTGAGACCAGAGATGTAGTTCATTGAGCGTTTCACACAAACAAATGTGTTACTTCACAGTTTTACGACACTTTTTTTTTTTTTGACTTGCAAAATTATCTTTTAAATTGACAAACATCATTATGTGTAATTCGTGGCACAATTCAAACGGGATCGAAAGATAATCTTTCTCTCTCCATTGACTTCAATACATAATTTTTCCGAAATAAGGTCCCATGGAGGTCCACCGGAAGGGGAGGGACTTCGCCACTCTATAGAAATCACAGGCTATTTCCGGAAAGAGCCTCGAACCTTGTGCCCGTACATTTATGATTGGTTGAGACTAGCTGAAGAGATAGCCTACCGTGGTTTGGACTTGGTTCTCTTTGGTAGGTGCGCAGACTTAGAAAAAAGTATTTTGGCAACACGATCCTCCAATCAGCATTCGGCCGGTCTGTGAAGGTTCCTCCCTACTCTATCCGCTATCCTACGTAATTTCTTTTGATGAAGCTTCTACAGAAAAGTGGAATCCTGGTTATACTGATTCCCAGCTATGCGTGGGCGCGGAGCTAACCCAGGCGGCCAAGGCCATAGCCTCAATAACTCATAGTTTATACAGTGCCTGCATCTCGCTTCTGCTACTTTCTATTGCAAGCTAAACTTTCTTGCTATGACTTTTCCCCTTCATTCCTATCCAACCCATCAAAAGTTGGGGTTGGTGATTGTGTCTGTTTATTCCAAAATCATAGCAACATCTCATGAGCACAAATAAGCAAATAATGTAATAATAAGAGTCTTTCTAATGTTATTTAAAAAATAGACTCCACATAATGCTAGCTACATAGATAGCGTTGTTTTGCTACTAACAAATAGCTAGCTTTGTTATGCTAACTGAAAAGCTAGCAAAAATGAGCATTGACTACAGCAATAAAGGGATTACATGTTGAAATATTTCGGATTTTAACACAGCAAAACCAACATACATTTTAACAGATAAAATATCATCAAATTGTACATCCTTTTACATATGTGTTCAGGAATGTTTTATAAGATATGTTTTTACTTACTTTTTTGTAAATCCCTAAGTTTTTTCGTACATTAATTAACATGAAGAGAGCTCATAATGGTGGTGTAACATAGGCTACCTTGTGACAAAGGTCTGCAATAGCAAGTGAAGCTGTGGAGGCCAATTTATAATCTGCTGCATATTTTAGTTATACTTGAACACATATCTAATATTAATAATTAACTATAAAGAAAAATTGCCAAATGAGATGTAGTAAAGTAAAAGTATAAAGCTGCATAAAATAGGAAAATACTCATGTAAAGTACAATTTGTACGTAAGTTAAGGTGTTTAGGTATATTTTTGCCACTGTCCTCTAAACACCCTGTAAAACTCAAAAGAAGGAAAGAAATGACAGTAGCCTACATTTTATTTGTGCAGACTGAAAACATGAATGTTGTTGAATAAAAGAAGCCGGGAGTCGTTTATACCCACTGCAATTACTCCATTTGCACATTAAAATGATGGCGCGCGCCTCTCGTGTATCTGTATCTAATTTATATTCTGATTTTTAACTGCTCTGCACTCCCTGTCTGCTCTTATCCACCGACGTTTACTTATATGATTTTTCTGTATGCTGTGTAATTAGCTGCTGTGTGTGTTTTCAGTGTGTGAAGCGCAACCCAAATTTCCCTCGTGATCAATAAAGGCAGAATGACTGAATGAATTAATTCGGGGAGTCTGCAGACTCAGCGCTGTTGACCTGAACGGCTCCCTGTGAGTTATTATAATTCAGCAATGCGATGGAAAACAATCCACTGAAGACTCACTGCTGAAAAACTTTAATTGATCCGGTAATGACACCGGGAGCGTTCTCACTGTCGTCTGGCTGCTAATGGGACAGGAGTGGGGGAAGAAATGACAGAAAATGAAAGGAGGGGATGCAAAAAAGTGGTGATAAAAGATAAAGAGGTGATAAAAAACTATAATAAAAGGAGGCAATACCACATCTTTCTTTATAGACTTCTTCCTTTTTGTTTGAGTGCAGAATGATCTGCCAAAAACAAGGTGCAATAATTATTATTATATAAGCTTTTGTCAATTACATATTTTTATATAAAATAAACTTTATATGTAATTTCTTTGTGGCACACTGTATGTGTTAGCGCTGTCTGGTGCCTTTCTGGTTTTCACTGTATGATACAAATTTCACAATATTTGTAAAAATGTATCTATGACTTTGTTTATTTGGATTTCCCAACCTTTTATTGGCAAATACATTTCCTTAAAAACAAGTTTTTAAACTATTTTCATAAAGATGATCTTCAAAATAAAAGAGTAAGCACTTTCACGGTGCCTTCATGATATGTGACAAATATTATCACAGTAGCCCACATGTGTCAAACTCGCAGGATAATTTTTAATTACTATTAGATCTGGCCCGCCGGTATATTGCACGCACACCTTCACTCCATCCTGAGGATTTCCTCAGCTCAGAGCCTGACCCCAAACATTGATGAACTTGAGTTTCAATGGATGTTTCCTTCTGCACTTTTTTTCTTTGGACAACAGGGCATGTTAGTTTTTTTCTTTGAGGGAAATAGTTTTTTTGAAGCTGTTGGCCTGTGGGAAAATGTAATCATAAGAAATGACTCTGGAAAAGCTGCAGATAGAGCCATAAGAAATGAATGCAACTGAGTATTTAATGTTTAATGTTGTTTTTATAGGCAATCATTTAAGCTTTGTTATTTCTAGGTTTAATATGTGCAATAAGTTCATTTCAATAAGTTTTGCAATAAACATTGAACCAGTCCGGCCCTCGACTAGTACCTATTTTTTAATTTTGGCCCACTGTGTATTTGAGTTTGACACCCCTGCAGTAGCCCATACAACGCTACTTTCAGAATAAAAGCCCCTAGATGGTAGCATGGTGAAATATAAGCTGTATTGCGTTTTAATATAATAAAATAATGTGTACTTGTATCTACAGAAACTATCTTTCTGAGAAATGTTTTAATCAGTTATTACATATTAAGTTCTTTCAGCAGAAATCAACATCAAAATAACACTTTCCAGGTTCAGTAAGTAATATATATATTCAAAGATAAAAAGTATACTTTTTTTTTGTTTGTTTAAAAGTTTATTTTCCTTAAAAGCAGAGAGACATGTACCTGCTTTACGAAACTGTATCATAATAATCTGTCCAGCATTAATAATAAGTGACCGATGCAGGAAAATAAATAAATACAAAACATTTTAATAGAAATAAAACAAACAGGATGCTCAACATTTTTTAACACACACACACACACACACACACACACACACACACACACACACACACACACACACACACACACACACACACACACACACACACACACACACACACACACACACACACACACACCACACACACACACACACACACACACACACACACACACACACACACACACACACACACACACACACACACACACACACACACACACACACACACACACACACACTCTTAACTCCACCCTAACACTGACCACCACCTTCAGTCTTTAAATCAAACGCTCCTCAGATGCAGAAACTGGTTTGTTTCATTGTTTGTTCACATTTGCTCAGCTTTAAAGAGAAAACACATTCAAACACAGAAGCTTAATTTACCGACAGAAACACCAAATGTTCAGACTTGTCAAACTAAAGCGGAAACGTTCATATAAAACTCTAGAGTGTGCAGCTACAAACTTAAATGTTAAAGTTTAAAGATGCATAACTTTGTTTCCAACAATAACATATTTAACAGGTGTGAAAATCAAACACTTCTGACGTGAGGTAATGCTCTAATACCGTCAGACTGTGTGATATAAAGAAACAGTAAAATAATTAAATTAAAAAGTGCAGATTATACGTTGAATTATCAGAATTTTCATCCATTTATTTTCTTTCTGGTTGAAATAATCATCCCTTTCCTTTTTTTTTCTCCGTTTCTCTTCCCAGAACATGATCTTTTTACCTAATCTCTTTTAAAGTTGTTTTCCCTATTTGGAGCAAGAAAACATGGCAACCTGTTTGCAAAACAAACCAACTTGGTTTAGGTATTTTCTGACACTATACAAAGTAATACATTATTTTAAAAATAAAGTAAAGTGAGCAAGACATCGATCGTTATCGGCCATTTGTGGCATCTTTTAAAGGCAGATATATTGCAGGAAGTAATGAGAGTTTGGAAGTAATTAATCAAAACTAACATCTTTCAAGTGTGTTATGAAAGAATACCAAATACATGCAAAAAGTCTAAAAAAAATAAAACTGCAGATTTCACGTTATTGAGTCACTGTTTGTGGGCGTGGCCTCTTTCTGAAATCATCACCACTCTTCTTCCTCTGCTGTCTCTTTTTTGTTGGATAAACTTTGTGCTGAAGATGATAATGAGCACCGATCTGCAGTTAAAAAATATAAAACATCACTTCTTCATGTGTTTGTTTTTTGGCAGCTTTGACACACTGTGTTTGAGGTCACTTTTTACACCTGCATCCTTATCTTCATCTCCACCTAAATCTCCTCTTCATCATGTCCTCCCATTCTCCTTCACCTCCTCGTCTTCCTCTCAGCTCCATGGAGGAATCTCCTCTCCAAATTTGGCGCAGTGCGCTGAGTTCTTAGCTTCAAACAGAATCTAAAGGAACAAAAAGTGCAGGCGTTTATTTCGGTAAAATATGTGTTATTATTAATATAATAATCTTAACAATCATGATAATTATAAAGTACTTTATATTAGCGCTTTATTTGCTGTGAAGTTAAATATATCTTGGAATAGCTCCCAAATAAAGGTATTTCAACTTTAAAAACAATAAAACAAGGCATATAAGTACAATCTTTAATAGAAACATCCTAAGGGGGAATTAGAAATAAAACAAATCCTTTATTCTCATTAATTATACAAATAAAATCTCTTAACTTCAAATGTTAAGAATAATATTAAAAAATATAAAATAATAAAAGTTAACCTCAGAACCAATATGTCTATAACAGTCTGTGCTCATGGAACAAATACAAAATACAAATCATATCATTATAAATGCCATAAAATAATAATAGCATTAATATATTATATTTGTAAAAACCCCAATACAAGTTTGGAAAAGAAATACAATAATAATAATGATAATAATAATATCAATAAAACGAATAAAGCCTCACCTGGTTGTGCACGTAGGCCTCACACAGGTAGCACCACACAGACAGGTCACAGAAGCTCAGCACCATCGGGTGTTCAGACACAACGCCGTGAGTCACCATGTGCTCGTTAACATAACGACCGCAGAACACCTGAGACAGGAGGACAGCAGGTGAGACGCCTTACATCATCAACAGGTGAGACAGAGTGTGTGATGAGGGGTGAGAAAGTGTGTGTGATGGAGGGGTGAGACAGTGTGTGTGATGGAGGGGTGAGACAGTGTGTGTGATGGAGGGGTGAGACAGTGTGTGTGATGGAGGGGTGAGACAGGTCACCTGGTAGCAGGTGAGACAGTGTGTGTGATGGAGGGGTGAGACAGTGGGTGTGATGGAGGGGTGAGACAGGTCACCTGGTAGCAGGTGAGACAGTGTGTGTGATGAAGGGGTGAGACAGGTCACCTGGTAGCAGGTGAGACAGTGTGTGTGATGAAGGGGTGAGACAGGTCACCTGGTAGCAGGTGAGACAGTGTGTGTGATGGAGGGGTGAGACAGAGTGTGTGATGGAGGGGTGAGACAGGTCACCTGGTAGCAGGTGAGACAGAGTGTGTGATGGAGGGGTGAGACAGAGTGTGTGATGGAGGGGTGAGACAGGTCACCTGGTAGCAGGTGAGACAGAGTGTGTGATGGAGGGGTGAGACAGAGTGTGTGATGGAGGGGTGAGACAGAGTGTGTGATGGAGGGGTGAGACAGGTCACCTGGTAGAAGGTGAGACAGAGTGTGTGATGGAGGGGTGAGACAGAGTGTGTGATGGAGGGGTGAGACAGAGTGTGTGATGGAGGGGTGAGACAGAGTGTGTGATGGAGGGGTGAGACAGAGTGTGTGATGGAGGGGTGAGACAGAGTGTATGATGGAGGGGAGAGACAGAGTGTGTGATGGAGGGGTGAGACAGAGTGTGTGATGGAGGGGAGAGACAGTGTGTGTGATGGAGGGGTGAGACAGAGTGTATGATGGAGGGGAGAGACAGAGTGTGTGATGGAGGGGTGAGACAGAGTGTATGATGGAGGGGAGAGACAGAGTGTGTGATGGAGGGGTGAGACAGGTCACCTGGTAGCAGGTGAGACAGATCCAGTTCTCAGCCTCGGAGCCACAGTCCTTACACGACTGGAAGATGTCGATACCTGCCGGGGGGAGGGGCTTAACGACGTCCAGGTGAGGACACCAGGAGAGAGGGTCCACCACGTAGAGAGGGGTCTGAAGACAGACAGGCAGAGAGAGAGACACGTTGGTAATGTGAAGATAGACGGTATATATAAAGAACAAGATAACAGAGTGGTGCAGGAATGAGTCATAAAACTCAGAAATGAGTTAGCCTTTAGTGTTTTTCTTTAGAAGCCTGAAATAAGTTCTGTGGTTAATACAAGTTTAAAAGTTTACTTTTATTTATTTTACAAGTGTCTAAATGAGATGTCTAAACATCATAATATAGAACATTAGCCACCTTTAGCTTCATGTGACCGTAATGTAGTTACCTCATAGCCTAATGTTGGCTTGTGATTGCATCTACACTTAAACAATCCTAAAGTAGTGTTAATATGTGGAGATGATCCTGCTGAACAAAATATGTCATAAACGAGTGTTGGCAACAGAGCTTATTTTCTGCAAAAATCCGAAAATTAAATTGCTTTTTGAGAGAACCAGGGAGGAGCTAACTTCCCAGTCAATACAAAAACAATGCATCACTGCACCACTATTTAAATATGGGATTATAAAAAAAATGTCAAGACAAAAAAATTCATAAATAATATTCTCTGACATTCGCCTGTCCTCCACACGTCAGCTCCAGAGAGGTCTGAGGCTTCGACCAGCCACACGCTCCGTCCTCCTCCGGTCCCGCCCCTGCTTCACTGGCAGGCTTGTCTCCAGGGGCAACTGACTCTGGAGCTGCCACGGCAACATCCTGCCGCGTAAAAAATGTGTAAAAAACATGAGAAAAGTTATACGATTTTTAATAAGATGGGATGTAAACACTAACAGACCGGAGAGATTATGGAGGATGAAAACAGCCGAAAGCTAATATAAATAAATTCAAATGCCATTTAATGTACCAAAAGTGATATTTAAAAAATGTATCCATGTATTCTTTACTTTATTGATATAAATCAACATTTTGTTCTTGTTTATATATATTTTAAGCGCTTTGAGCACCAGGAAAAGTGCTGTATAAATAACATGTATTATTATTATTACGATATCTAACACTATAAAGATCTGACTTCCTGCTCACCTGAGGTTGTGTACTGTCAGCTGATTGGCTGTTCTCAGGTGTCACTGCAGATGACTCCACCTTCTCCGGGCTTTGGCGTACCTTCGGCCTGGCCCCGCCCACTTCTGTGGATTTAGCAGGAGTGTGATTGGCTGAAGTTTGACTGATATCCAAACCGGCCAATCCCTGCGTGAGCTGCTCCAGACCACACTCCGTCTGATTGGACTAGAAAAACAACAATAAGGAGAAACACAATTTTAGATTTGATTAATTTTCTTGCTTCTAATTTTAATCTACAAAGGTGCTTTCATATCTACCGTTGTTTTCTCCGATTCTGAAGGGGGCAGAGGGGGTTTGTTTGTGCTGCCTTGCTCTGACTTCTTGCCTTTTCCTTTAAAAATACGTTTCCCACGATGCTTTGGGGAAGGCAGAGACACCCGGACAGACTCTGGGACTGAAAAAAAAGTAATAAAGTAAATAAAATGAAACAAAAAAGAAACAAATTGAATTGATTTCAAAATAACTGACTGCGTATCCGTAGCGACTTCCAGTAGGGGGCGTGGTGTCGGATGACCTCGTTGATCGTTGCCACGGCGTTGTGATGAGGAGGGGGGAGGGGCGTCGCCAAAGAGGGAGGAGGGTCTCCTAGCAACACGCTTGTGCACATCGCCATGGAGTCAGAGATGGATGACAGGTTATAACCTCCCTGAGAAAAAGAGAAATGTCATGTACATTTAGTTTTTAAATATTTGTATTGGTATTGACAATAAACGTGATATTTACAACACAAAATATTGTTATCATGTTAATACAATTGTGTAAATAATCCAGCATCTTTAAATCATTTCCGTTTCTTTCTATTTTCCCTTTGTCTGCCTCCACCAAAAGATAAATATACATTGTTATTGCCAGCATTATTATCATTCATTTCTTGTTCAAAATAGCATCATATTTTTGCTGTGAATCCAAACTATTGCAATAATCATGTAAATAAGATTACATTTTATGAAAAATATAAACATTTTGGAACTTTTCTTTAATGGAAAATTAAATGATATGGTTATTAATTAAGATAAATACAAAACATCATATGCAAATAGTATATACATATCATTATAATTGTCAATTTGACCGTCACAGGATTATTTCACATAATCATCAAATCCATGTCATAAGAAAGTGTGTGTGTGTGTGTGTGTGTGTGTGTGTGTGTGTGTGTGTGTGTGTGTGTGTGTGTGTGTGTGTGTGTGTGTGTGTGTGTGTGTGTGTACCTCCAGTATATGTAGGACCCGCCCCCCAGCCAGTGACATCAGCAGGTGAGTCAGGTGGGCGTATCCCTCCGGCGTCATATTGTACCCCCCCAGTGGATCCCCTCGAGCGGCATCGAACCCGGCCGACACCAGAACCAGACCGGGGTTAAACTGCGGGGAGAGAGCAGACCAATCAGAGTGTGTTCCTGTGTGTTTATGTATGTGTGTGTGTGTGTGTGTGTGTGTGTGTGTGTGTGTGTGTTACCTCGGTGGCGATCGGCATGATGACGCTGTGAAAGGCAGCGAGGTAGTCGGAGTCGCCCATCCGCCCGCCGCTCCACGCCACGTTGACGTTAAACCCCGCCCCTTTAGACACGCCCACCCTGTCCGGGGCGGCGTCCAATGAGGACGGGAAGAACGATCCGTTGTCATAGCGATGGAGCGAGATGTACAGGACGCTGGAGACGGAGAGAAAATCCATCGTCACTTCAACTCCAAGTCACTTTAATTCACAACAAATTAATTTAGTCGACTTTACGTCACTTTAATGCTCACCTGTCGTCGTCCTCGAACATATGCTGCGTCCCGTTGCCGTGGTGAACGTCCCAGTCCAGGATGAGGACTCGCAGCGGTGCATCATGGGATATTTTCTGTGCGTGGCGAGCTGTGACGGCTGCCGTGTTGAAGAAACAGAAACCACACGGAGAGTCTTTCTCTGCGTGATGACCGGGAGGACGGACGATCGCCACGCCGTTACTCACCTGGAGAGGAAACAGGAACATTTAAATCAATCATTTTATTTATACAGCCCGATATCTCATAACACAATCTGTAAAGCGTACCATGTCTCACCCTGAGCTGCACAGTACATATTAGGGATGGGAATTTGAAAGCAAATGTATATTCGAATATTCGACCCCCCAAAAAAGGGTTAACCGGTTAACCGAAATGTACATGTCCTATAAAAAAAAAATTGGGTAACATTTTTTTTTCTAAAGTATTTTTTCGAAAAAGATTTTTTCAATAACTTTTGGAAATAAATAAATACATGTTCAAATAAGTATAGAAACCAAGTCGAATTTGTCAAATGTATTGAACTGGTGATCACAGTTTGACAGCTATAGGCCTACAGCTTTCATGTGCGGAGGTGATTCACAATCAGGCCAGCTGTAGAGAAGACCCTCTCAGCTGGAACGGAGGTTGCGGGTATAGCAAGGTATAGTATGTATATAAGTTTAATTTGGCATAGTTTGCACTCTACACCGCACTCACTAACCTTTGCACTCTACACCGCACTCACTAACCTGGTCGAAATATTTCCACACATTACTCCTTTTTGACGCCATGTCTGTTGTGTAGGACTCTTCTTAGAGTGTAAATAATTACCGGACTATGACTGGTAAAATATGTTGAATACCGGCAAAACTAAATCTCTCCTGTCAAAATGTCTATGTACTTTGCCGCCACACACGGTTGCCAAGCAGCGCTTATTGTTGTTTAGGCTGGCCACTCATGTGTCGCGAGTGTTGACAGGGGGCGGGGGAGCACGCTCATGAACTGTTAGCGCCGGAACCTCGCAACGGCTGCGGAGCGCATTTGCGCCGCATTTGGGCCGCATTTGGGCATAAGATGAGGTTTGAGTCTGCGTGAGTTTCGTGTAGGCAGGGGCAGCAGCCATATCATTAGCTAGAACTAGCTAGATCTGATGGATTTGGACATAAACGCGAGTGAATTACCGGACGCGAGAGAGAGAGATCAGCACCTGCAGCTCTGCCCGCTGTGAGGGGCCGGTGAGCGGAGCAAAACACACCTTTAGACATCACCTAACACATTTAGCTATGGCACTGTCGTATACATTGAATTATTCAATTTGATAATATGTAATCAACTTAGGCATCCCTCCCAAAAAAAGAAAAAAAAAAAATTAATAAAAATATTCATAACTCATATTGGAATACCTGAATAATTATTCGAACACCTGAATCATTTCGAATATTCGATTAATCGTTCCCATCCCTAGTACATACACTATGTGCAGTAACGCCACCTCAGCACTGAACGAATAACTATTTTTGTATTATATATTACCATAATAGTTCACCAAAATGTCTTTCCGAAAACAATCTGCAGTCAGTTTCTGTTTCCTCAATTTTTCTTCTACTTCAATCTATTTTCTACATTGGCTATTTTAAACCGTTTTCTCCGGGAGTTTCCAGAGGAAGGAGGACTATGCAGCACATGCAATAATGTATTTCCTGTGCGTCTGCCTGCGCAATCAGTTAAGCACTTTGGGTATCAAATGTACTGTATAAAGGCATATTCCTTGCCTTGCCTTGTATACGTTTGGTCGTGTGCAGCGTTACCATATGCAACATGCACCTTATACAGTATGTGCTCTAAATCTGAACCTTATCCAAATATATTTATACATTAATGTACATTACTACAACATTGTTTGTTGAAACCCCAGGCACTTTTCACTTTCTGGTTGGATGCAAACTGCATTTTGTTGTTCAATAAAGTTGAATCTAATCTAACATAAACAAACGTCTAGATGTATTTTTCAACTTTTTTGTAGTATGTTGATGTGGTGTTTGGTACAGTTCGACAAACAACATGTACTGTATACACAAACTAAAGCAAAGTGATGTATGTGACTGAACTTGTGTGTGTGTGTGTGTGTGTGTGTGTGTGTGTGTGTGTGTGTGTGTGTGTGTGTGTGTGTGTGTGTGTGTGTGTGTGTGTGTGTGTGTGTGTGTGTGTGTGTGTGTGTGTGTGTGTGTGTGTGTGTGTGTGTTAGTTACCTCTCCTGAGAGGATCCTCTCCACAGCGCTGAAGCAGCCTCCTGCAGCCAGCAGAGCGCACTGGTAGCTCTGGTTGTTGATGAAGATGGAGTTAAACTCCAGACCCAGTTTGTGCAGATCTCTGGGCTTCATCTCTGCTGTGGCCTTCATCTGCTCGATGTGCTGCACACTGCACACACACAATAACACACACACACTTATTTTCTGACAGTTTCAGGCCTACACCAGATATTTTTTTTGTATGATCTCTCTAAATGTTTACATACCTGTGACAGGTGGAGAGCTCCTCCTCTGTTGCTAGGCGAACTGGTATCCGTTTGCAACGACCAACCAATCCCAGCTGCTGATGTTTGGAGAAGATTTTAAAGATCCTCTGAGGCTGTTCAGGGTGATGTCTGCGGAGACAAGGTTTATTCATATGATTACAATCTTACATAAACAGTATATAAATATCATTAAAATTGTGTTTTATGATCCTACACAAGCTCTCAGATCTCCTACTGCTTAAATACACACACAATAAAAAGGTAGCAAAATGTCTCCCGAAAATAAAAAAATTAAAAAAAGTTGTCATTTAGAAAATAAAAATTGGTCCTGCTGTTACTTTATATATATAATATACATATAGAGTGTATCTGCAGGTGGAGGTCACTCACCTGTCCCACAGGTTCAGGTGCTCCATCATCTTCTCATCATAAACCAGACCTGTTGTCCTGGCAACAGAGGGAGGCGGGTCAGTGTGCTTTGTGCTTTTCTCATTGGCTGTTGCTCTGATGACATGCCCCTCAGCCAATCGGCTGCCTTCTGCAACAGAAAAACAAAGAGAACAGGAAGTTAATAAAACTGAATTTGACATACTGGATGTAAAGAGACAACATTGTGTTATAAAATAACATGGATCCTTAACTCTCTACTCATTTGATTGTACTGGATAATGTTCCACTAAATGAATAGAGATAAATAATAAAACTCTCACCGAGTGTTTGCAGTGAGGCCCAGTGGGGATACAGAGCTGAGACCGTCTGAGAGATGGACTGCAGAGCACTGACACAGACACACAGACACACAGACACACAGACACACAGACACACACACACACACACACACACACACACACACACACACACACACACACACACACACACACACACACACACACACACACACACACACACACACACACACACACACACACACACACACACACACACACACACACAGTTAGATATATATAGCAGCAGTTATTGATTAGCTCAGGTGTGTCTCAGGTGTTCCAGATGTTACCTGTCAGACGGAGCATAGGGCGGAGTCAGGAAAGGGCAGGCTCCTCCCAGCAGAGCTCTGACACACGCTGCAGCGCCCTCTGCTGTCGACTGCAGGTCATAACCCCCCTATACATACACACACATATATAAATAGAATGAGTAAAAAGTATACAGCATACATACACTGATGATGTGAAAGGGATTTTACCTCGAGAGCGAGAACAAGTCGACCTTCTGCCAAACTCATCAGCATGTGAGTCAGAACGTGGAAACACTGAGGATTCACACACATCCCGCCCTGAACACACACACACACACACACACACACAGATTAAGATATTATTAAACCAATGAATGAATACTCATTTGTATCAGTGCTCCCAGGTCAGTGGAGTTTTCACCTTCTCATCTCCGACGGCAGCATCAAATCCAGCAGAGACCAGGACCAGCTGAGGCTGAAACTGAAAACACACACAAATATTGATACATAACATATATCAGTATTCAGGGATGCAAACTCATCAGGTATGAAAAAGGTGACAAGGATCCGAGCCCCCCGACCCCACGGAATATCGGCTTTAAAATGAGGAATAACAGAGGATTTTAGCAGTCAGAACAACTAAAGCAGCAGTTAATAATAACAGAAACGCCAAAGAGTCACATCTAATAGAAATATATTTAAGCATTTATTTTAATTGTGTAGCAGTCAGTTTATAATTTTGGCAGGACTGTTGAGCATTTTGAAAATGTATTTTCATGCCTGTGCAAGGCTGTCTTTCTATCTTTATAGCCAGTGGTGTAAAGTAACTAAGTTCATAAACTCAACAAGTACTATACTTGGGTACAATTTTGAGATACTTGTACTTTATTTAAGTATTTCAATGTTTTGCTACTTTGTTCTTCTTCTCCACTACAGTTCAGAGGTAAATGGTGTACTTTTCCTCCACTACATGTATTTAATACCTTTAGTTACTTCACAGATGTGGATTAATGATGTGAAATATAATCAAGTGTTAAATCAGACTTTAGTTCCACCTGGAGTAAATTCACAAGCTACCCTGCAGTATACAAAGTCATTCAAACTAGCTGCACCTTTACCAGCTTTGAGAACACTTTCATGATCAATCATTATAAAACACATCATATATATTATTCTGAAATGGACCAATCTGCACAATGACTACTTTTGCTGTTGCTACTTTAACTATATTTTGATGATAATACTTTTCTACTTTTACTTGAGGAACATTTTGAATGCAGGACTTTTACTGTAACAGAGTATTCCTACACTCTGGTACTTCTACTTTTACTCAAGTACAAGATCTGAGTACTTCTACTTTTACTCAAGAACAAGATCTGAGTACTTCTACTTGTACTCAAGTACAAGACCTGAGTACTTCAACTTTTACTCAAGTACAAGATCTGAGTACTTCTACTTTTACTCAAGAACAAGATCTGAGTACTTCTACTTGTACTCAAGTACAAGACCTGAGTACTTCAACTTTTACTCAAGAACAAGATCTGAGTAGGCCTACTTCTACTTTTACTCAAGTACAAGATACTTATACCACCTCCGTTTATAGGCTATGAAAGAAACTATTTGAAAACGAAGGCTAAAGCTAAACGTTAGCAGATAGTGACAATGTATGCTAGTTAGCTAGCTCAACGATTCATTAAATAATATTGCGACAGAAACAGTTTTCAGTGCACATCACGCTCTGCTGCTCCGAACACCCCGTTCTAACCAGCGGTCCAGTCTGTGCCACAGTGACTCTGGACCGCACAGTTAATATTAACGAACGCACCGTAGGTAATGTAGCTGCTGAAGCTAGACCCTCATCCCGGAGCAGCAGAGCCTTATTATACATCCATGAGCAGAGCTGACAGGCAGGAAGACTTGTGCTCGCGCTTCATTATAATATATAAAAAAAGAACACCATGCGTGTCATGATGGCACATAACAGCTCGCGGCTGCAGATTACTCCGGGTCCCAGACCCCCCCCAATACCCCAAAAATATTTTTATTGCAGATCTACATGAATCACACAAACGACCTATTTTGGAATCAAAACGGCGAATTTCGCCGAAAGGTGACAAGTTTGCATCCCTGAGTATTACTCGTTTATAAACAGCAAGATGTTTCCTCGTTCTGTCCGGTGTTACCTCGTAGGCTACGGGCAGCAGCAGTTGTTGAAAAGCTGCGATGTAATCAGCGTCTGTCATCCCCGTCTGCAGGATCAATGACACAGAACAGGATTTTAAGAGGTGTGAAAAGTAAAGAGTGACAACAATTTCTTGCACAAAATATACAGTCTTTTCCCTTATTCTGGATACTGCAACAAAGCTGTTTATATAGCGAATACAAATGTATTCATATTAAGCTAACACTCCGGTTTACATGTACTCGTGTATACTCGATTAAATCAGTTTTTGTGGCTTACTTGTAAACCTGTGCTATCAAACCCTCTCTCTTTGATCCTTCTAGAAAAGGTTGGTATTGTGGAAATACCTGTTGATATCCATGTATTTTTTAATGTTTAAAAAGTAGGTTTGTTTCTCCTTCCCACAGTAAATCTGGGCGTTTCTTTCAGGTATGCATCTTTACTCCATCCTTGCAAACTGAAGGCCTTTGTGTTTCGTGTATAAACAACAAAGCTGGCCAAGAAAAAGACTGTGTAAGGCTGTGTGTCGCAAACTACAGTAAACCGAGCATTCAAGTCTTAACTGGGGTCAATTCAATTTTGAATGCTCTGTATACATTTCCAAATGCTCCTCAAACCAAAAATAATATTGGCATTTTCCACAAGGTCTATATCTGAATATCCGACCAGAATATGCTGTTTTACCCCTGCATTGATAAGAGTAGTGTGAAGTGTGCACCTTGTTCCAGGGCAGGTTGATGTTTCTGCCTTCAGCTCGTCCGCTGCCGACAAACTGACTGTCAGACTCCGACAGGTGAGGCCAGAAAGACCCCTCCTCATACCTGTGCACACTGAAGTACAGGACACTGACACACACACACACACACACACACACACACACACACACACACACACACACACACACACACACACACACACACACACACACACACACACACACACACACACACACCACACACACACACACACACACACACCACACACACACCCACACACACACACACACACACACACACACACACACACACACACACACACACACACACACACACCACACACACACACACACACACACACACACACCACACACACACACACACACACACACACACACACACACACACACACACACACACACACACACACACACACACACACACACACACACACACAATATTAACGTGGTGGATTTTATTGTCAGTGTTTGCTATTTTCTTTGAGAATTTGTAACCAGGATTTGATTTGATCAGGAGTTTACCTGGGGTCGTCCTTGAACTGGTACTGGATACCCTGACCGTGATGAACATCCCAGTCCACTATCAACACCCTGACACACACACACAAATCACGTTTATAGAAACAATAAGACTTGCTGGTACCGAGTTATTATGTAACAATAATAACTCTGAGCTTTCATTCAAACATGCTGAACGAAAGCTCAGAATGATAATCAATGTAAGAATAATAGCCTGACAGGAAGTGACACACACACACACACACACACACACACACACACACACACACACACACACACACACACACACACACACACACACACACACACACACACACACACACACACACACACACACACACACACCACACACACACACACACACACACACACACACACACACACACACACACACACACACACACACACACACACACACACACACACACACACACACACACACACACACACACACACACACCTGCGGACTGAGTGTCTGGTCTGAGCGTATCGTGCTGCGATCGCCACGTTGTTGAAGATGCAGAAACCGTTGGACATGTCAGACTGAGCGTGGTGACCTGGAGGTCTGACAGAGAGAGAGGGAGGAACATGTTTTAGGAAGCTGAAGTTCTTGTTAACGAGGAACACCTGAACGCACCACCAGAAGCTGCAGTTGTTACCTGACGACGGCAAATCCGTTCCTGAGTTCAGAGGTCATCACCTGATCGACCAGCTGCAGGACTGAACCCACCCCCTTCACACACACCTGGAAAGACTCCTGACACACACATATAGAAATGTTATAAAACAGAAATGCATTTTTTTTGTATTTGCAGCAGGTAATTTAATAGTTTTATTTACAGGATTTAAGAGTTTTTTTATATACAGTTTCATTTAAATGTTATTTACCAATTTATTTACAGTTGTGTTAAGTTTCATATACCATTTTTTGCTTATAGTGTTAACAGTTATTCAATTAAAAAAAAACATATTTGTTGTTTAAAGAATATGCATACAGTATACTGTACATATTTACCGATATACAGTATGTATTTTTGGACTACTTTTTTTCTGTGAAGCCAAGTTAATATTGTGTGAGTGTGTGAGTGTGTGTGAATGTGTGTGTGTGTGTGTGTGTGTGTGTGTGTGTGTGTGTGTGTGTGTGTGTGTGTGTGTGTGTGTGTGTGTGTGTGTGTGTGTGTGTGTGTGTGTGTGTGTGTGCTCTTACAGGATGAATGTACACCGAGTCGTATTTCTCTGACAGAGTTTGAAGTTCACTTTCTGTCATCGTCTGCGTCGACCTCATCAAATCCACATATTGTTTCCTACAGACACACACAGGAAGGTAAAGTAGATTAAAGTACAACTTCAGACACATTAAATATTAAACATTTTTTAAGTGTTTGCAACTCACGTGTGAGAGAGCAGCAGCTCTTCTTCTGCAGCTTCTCTGGGCTGAAACAGACAGTTGAGGCGTAAGAACTGGACGCATTGTGAATTACTGTAAAACCTCTCAAATACAGTGCATTTTCTATTTCCTTGGAGCATTATCGACATTAGTGCCATTGTGCTGGCAATCAGTGACAGCCTGGTGTTGATGGCCAATCACACACACCCTCTCAGTTCTGAATTTGCACTCTTACCTTCAGAGTGTAGGTTTAATAGGCCGCGGATGCAAACTACACACCATATTCAGCTGCTTAGAGGGGTCCTATTATGCTGATGTTCAGGTGTATATCAGTATGTAGTGTCTCTACTTTAAAGAGTCCTCTCCTGCTGATGTTCAGGTGTATATCAGTATGTAGTGTCTCTACTTTAAAGAGTCCTCTCCTGCTGATGTTCAGGTGTATATCAGTATGTAGTGTCTCTACTTTAAAGAGTCCTCTCCTGCTGATGTTCAGGTGTATATCAGTATGTAGTGTCTCTACTTTAAAGAGTCCTCTCCTGCTGATGTTCAGGTGTATATCAGTATGTAGTGTCTCTACTTTAAAGAGTCCTCTCCTGCTGATGTTCAGATGTATATCAGTATGTAGTGTCTCTACTTTAAAGAGTCCTCTCCTGCTGATGTTCAGGTGTATATCAGTATGTAGTGTCTCTACTTTAAAGAGTCCTCTCCTGCTGATGTTCAGGTGTATATCAGTATGTATTGTCTCTACTTTAAAGAGTCCTCTCCTGCTGATGTTCAGGTGTATATCAGTATGTAGTGTCTCTACTTTAAAGAGTCCTCTCCTGCTGATGTTCAGGTGTATATCAGTATGTAGTGTCTCTACTTTAAAGAGTCCTCTCCTGCTGATGTTCAGGTGTATATCAGTATGTAGTGTCTCTACTTTAAAGAGTCCTCTCCTGCTGATGTTCAGATGTATATCAGTATGTAGTGTCTCTACTTTAAAGAGTCCTCTCCTGCTGATGTTCAGGTGTATATCAGTATGTAGTGTCTCTACTTTAAAGAGTCCTCTCCTGCTGATGTTCAGGTGTATATCAGTATGTATTGTCTCTACTTTAAAGAGTCCTCTCCTGTTGATGTTCAGGTGTATATCAGTATGTAGTGTCTCTACTTTAAAGAGTCCTCTCCTGCTGATGTTCAGGTGTATATCAGTAGGTAGTGTCTCTACTTTAAAGAGTCCTCTCCTGCTGATGTTCAGGTGTGTATCAGTGTGTAGTGTCTCTACTTTAAAGAGTCCTCTCCTGCTGATGTTCAGGTGTATATCAGTATGTAGTGTCTCTACTTTAAAGAGTCCTCTCCTGCTGATGTTCAGGTGTATATCAGTAGGTAGTGTCTCTACTTTAAAGAGTCCTCTCCTGCTGATTTTCAGGTTCATATCAGTATGTAGTGTCTCTACTTTAAAGAGTCCTCTCCTGCTGATGTTCAGCATGGTTAGCTGGCCGGCTCTGTTGTGATTGGTCAACATCTTAGAGATGGTTTTTAATATATAAAAGTGTGTTAATGTAAGACAACCTGTGGGTAAATATTAATAAAGTCAAGGCTCATCTGTTTCTGCGTGTCACTTTTGTCTTTTCCAATATTCACCCACCACCTCACGTTAACACCCTGCTGTGAGTTTAATCAGTGTTCAGCTGCTGTGAACATTGTCGGTGAACATTATGCAACTTAGCCGATGTTCTAATTAAGATTCCTCAATTTATATAAGAAAAAACCTTTTCAGGGAGGCACAAGTTCAACCCCACCATGACAGCCACTGCAGTTTAAATTACTCGTGTGGGTATTGTCCACAGAATTCAATGTATTACATGTCTTATATATGTAATAATGGGCGGCTGTGGCTCAGTGGCTAGAGTGCTGGACTTCGAATCAGGGGGTAGCAAGTTCGAGTCCCACTGCAGTCAGCATGTCGTTGTGTCCCTGGGCAAAACACTTCACCCCAAATTGCTCCTGTGGGGATTGTCCACAGTATTGAATGTATGTAAGTCGCTTTGGATAAAAGAGTCTAACAAATTACATGTAATGTAACATGTAATAAGTATTATTATTATTAATACATGATTGCAGGAAAGTGACCGACCTCCACCGTGACGCAGTGAGACAGCAGCTCCTGTCTCTGCAGCTCCTCCATGATGGACGTCACTCTGTCGGGACATTCTGGATGACTGGACAACAAACACAACCATCATACATCAGATACACCTTGTAATCAAAATTCAGTTGTATCAAGAGTATGTCCCAATCATAGACTATAGGGTGTAAATATGATTCAGTCTGTCTACATTTACACCTGGTAGTTAGATATATCTACAGTATCCATAATGACATCCAAACACACTGACGAGCTCAAACAGCAGGAGTCAGCATAAAAAAAGCAAATATATTTATAAAAGATGGTGAACATCCACGAAGCTATTGTATGACTTTGTTATTGCTTGTTTTCCCTCGCCGGAGAGAAAAGCAGAGGAGACCTTTACAAATTAAAACTAGTTATGTTATGCTATCTTATTTGGAGAAGATCAATCACACATTTCCAGCACTGGAAATGTGTGATTTCATTGAAGTTTGATTGTGTTCAATGCGATCACTACCAGAGGTGGTTAGGTGCACCCTCAAAGTGTTTCTGGGTAAATGTACTTTATGTGGACAAGTACTATCCCATTGGCAAGGTGTGAAGATGTAAAGGAAACATAAGTATGCAGGTGTGCAGGTTACCTGGAGTCCCACAGGTTCTTATGATGAGTGAAGATCTCAGAGTAAACCAGACCTGTTCCTCTGGCTGCTGATTGGCTGGACAGATCCTGCACACACAAACACACATTCATGCATACAAAGGTTATATAAATACAAAATAAACTGTTCCTGGCTGGCGTGAAGAAAGTTTTATTAACATTATTCTATAACGTCTGATGTGAGAGTCTCACCAGTGTCTGCAGTTTGTCGTTCAGCTCCTCCTCGTCTTCATCTCTGCTCCTCTCCATCTTTCCTCTCCTCTTCGCCTCCTGCAGACTGCTTCCTCCTTTCCCCTCCTCCTTTTCTTTACTGCTGCTGCTGGTGCACTGAGAACACAAACATCAACATTGAAAACACACAGTGACCTCTCTGATCATGATAATGAATAAATAAAATGATAATAATACATTTTTGATCCCACAAGTGGCAAAAAGTTTTTAAGAATAAATAAGGACAACAAAATAAAGAGAAAACAGCAGGAGAGAAGAGAGCTGCTCTCTCGTTGAATCCTGTTGAAGTCTGACTGAAAAGTATAAGTCGTTCATGTATTAACACGAAACATAGACAGGTGGACCTGAGGTCAAACTCCAACTCAGGTGAATGATTGAAAGCTGAAGCAATAATTCTTCTACTGATTTTTGTCAATTAATGAATTGGGTTAGGTGATATGTTTACATTTTCCAACGTGCCGCTGACAGACCTGCGTGTGTGTGTGTGTGTGTGTGTGTGTGTGTGCGTGTGTGTGTGTGTGTGTGTGTGTGTGATATTACATTTTTTTGAGCATCCTGTTTGTTTTATTTCTATTAAAATGTTTTGTATTTATTTATTTTCCTGCATCGGTCACTTATTATTAATGCTGGACAGATTATTATGATACAGTTTCGTAAAGCAGGTACATGTCTCTCTGCTTTTAAGGAAAATAAACTTTTAAACAAACAAAAAAAAAGTATACTTTTTATCTTTGAATATATATATTACTTACTGAACCTGGAAAGTGTTATTTTGATGTTGATTTCTGCTGAAAGAACTTAATATGTAATAACTGATTAAAACATTTCTCAGAAAGATAGTTTCTGTAGATACAAGTACACATTATTTTATTATATTAAAACGCAATACAGCTTATATTTCACCATGCTACCATCTAGGGGCTTTTATTCTGAAAGTAGCGTTGTATGGGCTACTGCAGGGGTGTCGAACTCAAATACACAGTGGGCCAAAATTAAAAAATGGGTACTAGTCGAGGGCCGGACTGGTTCAATGTTTATTGCAAAACTTATTGAAATGAACTTATTGCACATATTAAACCTAGAAATAACAAAGCTTAAATTATTGCCTATAAAAACAACATTAAACATTAAATACTCAGTTGCATTCATTTCTTATGGCTCTATCTGCAGATTTTCCAGAGTCATTTCTTATGATTACATTTTCCCACAGGCCAACAACAGCTTCAAAAAAACTATTTCCCTCAAAGAAAAAAACTAACATGCCCTGTTGTCCAAAGAAAAAAAGTGCAGAAGGAAACATCCATTGAAATAAGGACAACAAAATAAAGAGAAAACAGCAGGAGAGAAGAGAGCTGCTCTCTCGTTGAATCCTGTTGAAGTCTGACTGAAAAGTATAAGTCGTTCATGTATTAACACGAAACATAGACAGGTGGACCTGAGGTCAAACTCCAACTCAGGTGAATGATTGAAAGCTGAAGCAATAATTCTTCTACTGATTTTTGTCAATTAATGAATTGGGTTAGGTGATATGTTTACATTTTCCAACGTGCCGCTGACAGACCTGCGTGTGTGTGTGTGTGTGTGTGTGTGTGTGTGTGTGTGTGTGTGTGTGTGTGTGTGTGTGTGTGTGTGTGTGTGTGTGTGTGTGTGTGTGTGTGTGTGTGTGTGTGTGTGTGTGTGTGTGTGTGTGTGTGTGTGTGTGAGCTGACAGACCTGAGGAGACAGACGGGGGGATCTTCTGACTGACTTCTTCCCAGATCCCGGAGAACCTGAACCAGACTGCATCTCTGAACCACCTGAAGGAAAAACAACAACAACAAACTCAGACTTAATCGAAAGAAGCAAACAAAACAAATAGGAATCACATTTGAGCTTATATGCTCATTCCAAGCTACACACAAACTCTTCATACTTTAAGCATTGTCCTCTACTAGGCGCCCTATTTTTTGTAATTGTCTCCTTCTTGACTTCTCTTGCACGATATGATAATATTTCCACCGTCTCAGACTCATGGCATAGCTTGCAAAGACCCTTTGGGTGATTTTCTAGGAAGAAAAGTGTGCTGAATTGTATAGGAAATGTATAAATCGCTATAACCTGCACACATCGGACATCAACATTTGCATTCAACACATGCATACAACCTCACTCACAAAACACGTATGTGCACCTGCCATAGAAATACATTTAAAAAGGGATATTCGTAGCATGACAAGCTACTCATGCACTATAAAAACATATTATCAAATACATAGAGTTATTCAACTTTCTCTCATTTAAACTGATTCCAAATATTGTCCTGTGATGTGAATTGTTCCAACAATGTTGATAAAGTCAATGTGCGTAATTCTCAGCCTCCCTATTAGTACTTTCTCTTTCATTTGAGTTCCTCTACTTCATAACAGACCAACCTGATTTGGAGTAATGTGATAACACCACTCTTTTATGATATTAGCACAATGCTGTTGTCACTGTTTATTTACCATACTCCACATTATGCCTTTCCTCTCTGATTTCTATAATGTATTGTTGATTTAAAACACTTTCCAAATTCCCATGATACCTGAATGTGCCACATGAACGAGATATTTTCAGAAATCATGACTATTCTTGCTGAAGATCCGGATGAATTCTGACTGTATTTTAATGTCTAAATGCTTGCAAGGGTGGACACAGTTAAGTATAACTATTCTGACCTTTCTAATGCCATCAGCAGTCCAGACAATTTGCAGACAGACAGACAGATAGATAGATAGATATTTTATTGATCGCAAATTGGGAAATGATTGTGTTGCAGCAGCAGTGTGTTCAGGCATTAACATATTTAAGAAGTCATCATAATTCAATCTACATAAACATAAACAGTAAGTATAAACATATCTACAGTAGAAAATACATATATCATAATAATACACAATATCAAATACTCATTTAAATAAAATGAAAACAATCAGATAATATCCATAGACTGTATATAATATCTTGAGTTACTAGCTTTTTATATGCAGTCACTAATCATGGTTACTAATCACAGCAGCTGCAGACTGGCTCCTTAAATACTTCTGTAAAAACGTGAACCCAGTCTTTATATTCATTATCTTATAAGTATTACAATAAATCAAATATTCCTGTGTTAAATCTAACAATAAATGCAGATCTACACCCGGATTGTCTGTTTCTCACACCGGTGTCTCAGTGTGTATGTTCTCCCTCTCACACAGAACCAGTTCGTGTCTCACACAGTGTTGGATAACTGCGGTTATATATCATAATTAAACAGTAAAATATCAAAATAATTAAGACTCACTTTTGCCACCTTCTGCTTGCTTCTTCTTCTTCTTCTTCTTCTTCTTGTATTTCTTTCTAAGCGCCAACTGAACGTCAAAACAGTCGCCCACATGTGACGTCACCACGTAGGGCGTCGGCCCGAACCAATGACGTCATATACAAATAAATGAATGGTTTGTTTGACTCTTTATATACAGTCTATCTATGGTTTGACTGCAAGAAATTGTACATGTGCAATTTGTCTAAATAAAAAAGCAGAACAACTTTTGCAAATTCATTTATTTAATTGTCATATTGTTCTTTTTTTATTTGTATTCAAATTGTCTGTACTTGCTTTTGTTTTTATTTAAGATGTGGCACATTTATTTCATTTCATTTCATTTCAAACCTTTATTTATCCAGGTTGTATCCCATTGAGATCATTGATCTCTTTTTCAAGGGAGACCTGCTCAAGTAGGTTCCACATGAAAAAAACATTAAAAACATAAACAGAGCAACAAAAGGACATCATACAGTATCATTACAGGGATTACAAATTACATACTATCCACATGCACAGGTACCAACAGCTTCCGATTCAGTAGCATCCAACCGAGCTTTAAAAACATTTAGTGGCACCAGATTGCTCAGTTTCCATTTAAATTGCAGACTATTCCAGGACAGTGGAGCTGCGCATCTAAATGCTATCTTCCCTAAGACAGTCCTAGCAGTTGGCACATTTAATAAAACCACAGCATGCGATCTCAGGCAGTAGCCACTTACAATTCGCCGTGAGATCAGGGAGCAGATGTAGGATGGAAGTTTCCCTAACATGGCTTTGTATATAAAAATGTACCAGTGACTGAGCCTCCGTACAGTTAGCGAAGGCAAACCAGCCCTTGCATACAGGGTACAGTGATGGGTTAATACTTTACAGTTTGTCACAAATCTCAGTGCACTGTGATACGCAGCATCTAACTTGACCAGGCAATTGGCAGGTGCATTCATATAAATCAAATCACCATAGTCCAGCACAGGTAAAAAGGTCACAGATGGCGCATTTCCATTGCAGCGCGTAGCTCGCTTTAAGCGTGCCGTGTCGTGCCGTCCCCTTTTTTGGTTGTGCTTCCACTAGGCCTCGTTCCGGCGCGGCACGGCGCGGGGCCACTTTTTCCCCTCTTTTCTGGCCCTAGAAAATTGTGGTTCTATCGGGGCCAACAAACAGGGCTGAGTCGGGCTGAGTATGCTAAACTAGAGAGAGGAGCGCTGGCAAGAGGGCTAGAACTACAACAAGATGGACATATTTGACCTTGATTTAATTGTAATACACGTTTCAAAATGATGCCGAAGTAACAACATACTGATACCGGTTAGTAAAAACCATGAATTAATGCTTTGTCAAGTCTGCAGACAGACGGCAGGCGAAAAACCTTTTAAAATTCGTGTTTTTCTAGATGGAGATTGGCTAAGCTAACGCAGTATATGCCCCGACCGTCCACACTCACAACAACGGCCTATACAGACATAAATAAAGCAGCGACTGTATTCACCATGACACAGGCAGTCTGTGGTTTGTACTTGTTTAACTTTTGTCGAGTTTCTGAACATATATAAGGAGCTGTGAGCTCTGAGTGCTCACAGCTAACGGCTGTGTTGTGTTTCTGGATTTCTCATTGAAGATGACGTCACGGCTCCGCCTACACTGCGTTACTATAGTAACTACCCCAGTTCCTAAACTGTAATGGAAGCGCAGCATGAAGTGAGTCGGCCCTGTTAAGGCCCAACGCGGCCAAGCCGTACCGAGCCGTACCGAGTGTGGCCGAGGCCGACCGTGTAGTGGAAATGCGCCAAGAGACTAGCCTTTTTCTGGCCTCGAGCGAGAAACAGGACTTGTTCCTGTAGAAGAAACCTAGCCTAACCCTCAATTTTTTAAGCAGGTTATTGACATGACGTTTAAAAGTGAGACAATCATCAAGCCAGATACCAAGGTATTTGTAACAGGCAACCACTTCAAGTTTTATTCCTTGCGTAGTTACAATATCTAAAACAGGCTCTGGTGTCTTTTTAGCTTTTGAAAAGAGCATTACCTTGGTTTTATCAACATTTAAAAGAAGCTTTAGTTCAGAGAGCTGAGTCTGAATAATGTTAAAAGCAGCTTGCAATTCAACAACAGCCTCCTTAATGGAGGGACGTGCACAGTACATAACGGTATCGTCCGCATAAAAATGTAAGGTTGCTCCATCGACATTTTCACCTAAACTATTGATGTAGATGGAGAATAAAAGTGGACCTAAAACAGAACCTTGAGGAACACCATTAGTAATGTTTAACCACTCAGAAGACAGCCCATCAAAATGAACACATTGGGACCTTTCAGAGAGGTAGTTCACAAACCACCCCACTGCATGGCTGGATAAGCCAATACTGAGTAGCCTCTGCTTTAAGATGCGATGATCGACGGTATCAAACGCTTTGGAAAGGTCAATAAATAGAGCTGCACAACTCTGCTTTTTATCTAAAATACTCGCCACATCATTCACCACTTTCATTGTGGCAGTGATGGTGCTATGTTGCTTTCTATAGCCTGACTGATGTTTAGACAGGATGTCATTTGTACATAAAAACACCTTTACCTGCTCACTCACTAGGCGTTCAAGAACCTTAGCCAGAACTGATCATTTAGAGATGGGCCTATAATTATTTAATAAAGTGGCCTCCCCACCTTTTAGTAGAGGCAGGACATACGCTGACTTCCACAATTTTGGAATTGTGTTTGTGCTGAGGGAGAGGTTAAAAAGAGTAGTGAGAGGTGGAGCAATAAAATCTGCAGCTATCTTTAAAAAGAAAGGTTCTACGTTGTCCGGGCCGGCCGGCTTCTTAGGATCTAACTTGGTTAAAGCTTCACGAACAACATCAACAGTAAAAGGAGTAAAACTAAAAGGGTTTTCCAAAACACGTTTTTCAGAGTCACAGACTGTGGTGTCAGAAGCAGAGTTAGTCACAGAATCAAACAGAGAGCCACAGGACACAAAATGCTCATTAAAACAATTTAACATATGGCGCGTTTCCACTACAGTGCGGAGCGCGGTTTAAGAGGGCTGTGACGTCAGCGGCCCGTCTTTGGTTGCGTTTCCACTTGGCCTAGTACCGGCCGGCGGGTCCTAATTCACAGTTTTTCTGGCCTCATAAAATCGCGGGTCTAGGGCCAGAGACAACGAGGCTGAGTCGGGCTGAGTATGCTAAACTAGAGAGAGCATCGCTGGCAAGGGGGCTACAACTACAACAAGATGGACATATTTGACCGTGATTTAATTGTAATACACGTTTCAAAATGATGCCGAAGTAACAACATACTGATACCGGTTAGTAAAAACCATGAATTAATGCTTTGTCAAGTCTGCAGACAGACGGCAGGCGAAAAACCTTTTAAAATGCGTGTGTTCTAAATGGAGATTGGCTAAGCTAACGCAGTATATGCTCCGACCGTCCACACTCACAACAACGGCCTATACAGACATAAATAAAGCAGCGACTGTATTCACCATGACACAGGCAGTCTGTGGTTTGTACTTGTTTAACTTTTGTCTAGTTTCTGAACATATATGAGGAGCTGTGAGCTCTGAGTGCTAACAGCTAACGGCTGTGTTGTTTTTCTGGGGTTCTCTGAAGATCACGTCACGGCTCCGCCTACACTGCGATACTACCCCAGTTCCTAAACTATAATGGAAATGCGCCATAAAGTGAGCCAGTCCTAACGAGGCCCAGCCATACCGAGCGGGGCCGAGCGAGGCCGTGTAGTGGAAACGCGCCAATAGTGGCCCTGTCCGATATAGTGCCAGATGCTGTGGTAATGCACAGAGGTAGCTCATTACGGATATCACCGGTGGATATCGATTTTATGGAGTTCCAACATTTTCCAGGATTATTCAGGTTCTTTGTGGTAACTGACAGATAATACTTAGACTTAGCACTTTTTATTTGTGATGTGAAGCTATTTCTTAGCTGCCTAAAGCGTAGCCATTCTACCTCTGAGCCTGATTTCCTAGCCTTTGCCCAGGCCTTGTTTCTCTCATGTAGGAGACTAGATAAGTCAGCAGAAAACCAAGGGTTGTCTCGTCCCTTCACTCTAAATTTACGCAGGGGTGCATGTCTATATATAATTTCCATAAAACCAAGATAAAAATAAGACCATGCAGTTTCTACATCAGCACACAGATCGATTTTACCCCAATCAAAATCAAACAACTCATGTACAAAACCTTGCTCCACAAAATGTTTTTTGTCTCTCTTAGTGATAATGCGAGGTTTAACCTTTTGGACTTTTGTGTCCCTAATTGTGGCTACAACACAGTGATCACTCAGATCATTTGCAAATACTCCCACAGATAAGTATTTATGGGGAACATTAGTTAAAATGAGATCAATTAAGGAGGATTTATTTGGGGACTTAATGTTAGGGCGAGTAGGACTGTCTATAATCTGAGTAACATTCAGAGAGATACAAAGGTTTTTAAAATCCTCTGACACAGAAGTTAACCAGTCCCAATTAAAATCACCAAGCAGCACTATTTCCTTGTAGTCAAGTTGAGATAAAAGTTTTGCCAATGAAGATAAAGAGTCCTTGACAGCTGAGGGGGGTCTGTAGCAGCCCACCACCATGAGCTGTTGACCCTTTGCTACTTCAATATTTAAGGCTAAAAATTCTAGTTGTTTACTAATAGATTTGGAAACCATCTTGGTTACACAAAACTTATTTTTCACATAAATGGCAACGCCACCACCTTTTTTAGGACGGTCGGTACGATATACACTATAACCATTTAAGTAGATGTCAGAGGCCAAAATAGATTTATCTAGCCACGTTTCTGATAAGACAATGATATCAGCATCAGTCGAGCTCGCCCAAATGCGGACAAAATCTAACTTAGGTAACAGACTGCGCACATTTAAGTGAATGAATCCCAACTCAGATCTAGAAATAAAATCAGCAGGAGTAGCTATCTGACTACTACTGCTACTGGGCGGTCCAGGGTTTAGTTGTACATTCCCTGATAGTAATAATAGCAAAAAAAACAAGCACCTTTTCCTCTTAACCGACACACATACATTGTCATCTGCTTTAAAGTCACCAGCAAACTCCGCGAAAGTGAGATTAGAGCTCAAGAAGCAGTCCTGAAGAACCATCATAGCAGGCAAGTGAGAAAGACAAACATTTGTCGAACTGAATGTCTGTGACAAGGCAACCAGTAATTATTGATTACTTTTTGATTTGATTGATTAATTAATTTATTAACATCTAAAGAATGTTTTTAATTGAATTAACATTATTTTGATTTCCAGAGCCAGTTCGAAAACCACTATTAAATATCATTATCAACTGTGACATTTAAGATGAGATAAGACATAATATATTGATCCCAATTTGGGTAATGTTTTCCTCCCTATCTTACTCTACTGACTTATGACCCAAAACATGCTTGCGGCAATGCTGTTTGGCCTGTTAGCCTGAAGTGACTGTTTGCAGGCAGGATTCAAACCCTCGGTCTCACAGTTATTTAAATATAGACCGATCGCTTTAACCACTGAACTATACAGGGGTTCAAGCAAGCAGGATTTATTTGAACTGACTGGATACACAAATTCTCTCAAAACATGAAACTCACAAAGATAATAAAGGAAATGAAAACATGAAAAGTCCTGTACCTATCTTATTTTTCAAGTTGGTTTGTATGATTGTGTGTCTCTCTCTCTCTCTCTGCCCACCCGTGCACCTGCCTGCCTGGCTTTTTGGTACACACAGAGTCCCAGTTTTACATTATCACATCACACCGTCTTGCTTTCCATATTGCATCATCTCTCACTTTGCCATGCTGGGTCTTGAACCAAAATCCTTCTGACCCATAGACATCCATTGACCCTTAGAGCCAAACAGCCAGACACTTGTCATTAAATGTTTTGCGGGACAGGTTTCTACGTATATTAGGTTTAGAATTAGAGTTACAAGGGGACAACAATATATTGTTAAAGAGCATTTGTTTATCTCATCACAGGGAGTGACTGTCCAAGGCTACCAGCACATCTATCCGTTTTTTACACCACAATTACCCCAGCCTCGTTAGTTCCATAAGATATAGATAGAATCAAACCACAGACCTTCATATTGGTCGCCATCCATTTACCCCTTGACCTAAAGCCACCTGTAGGTTTCAACTAAATCTTAACAGTTGGGCTTCTACATTTAAAGATCATAATCTGTTCTGCTTTTTAAGGACAAAACCCATTACAGTATCTCAAATGCGAACTATAGAAGCAAAGCAGACACGTACATTAGTTTAAAACATGTCTCTCTAAAATTCACTCTCACATGCTGGGAATCAAACCAGCAACCTTCTGACTCTTTGACATCCACTTATCCTTTGAGCCAAAGCACCCTGGACATTTTTCAGTATACTTTTACCGCCACCTAGCGTTTTAGGGGAGCATTACATGGCCATACATGGTGACTGTCCGACCTCCAGCGGCCCGCCTCCTGCCGCTGGCTGCAGCCGGGGATAGTCTCAGGAATCGGGATACTCAGCTGCGAGTGGACTCTAATGACACCCACTGGACGGGGCAGCTCCGGAGGTCACTAACCGGAGCTTTAAACGCTATTTCCCCGCTGAGATGGACTAACAGGACCGGGGTCAGTGAGCTTCAAGCCCAGGGTGAGTTCTCCAAAGCGAGCTGAGTAAATAAATCCCCAGCAACACATAAACAAACTTGTTAGCTTGTTTGCTAACTTTGCAGTGATGTGAGCTAACCAACGGTTGTCACAATGACATGTTGTACCACAGAAACGGACCTATTTAACTTATACATGCTGGGTTAATTGTGAGATTTAAAGTTTAAATGTACCTTAGTGAGATGAATAAACGGAAGCCATGTGTATTAGCTTTAAGCCCCGGGTGAGTTGTCCAGTGCTAACTTTAGCTAACGTTTAATATCACTAACTTTAATGATAAAGATAGCAAAGATAGCTGTTGGCTAACTTTTCACTGCTTTCGGTTGAGCCGTTAAGAGCTCATATATCTTATACTTAAGTACTTATACTTATACCTAAAAGTAAATCTACCAAAAGTATAGGAATACTCTGTTACAAGTAAACAATACTTTGTATACTGAAGGGTAACTTAAGAATTTTACTCCAAGTGACAAGTGTAACTAAAGCCTTATTTAAGTCAAAATCTACAAATTAACTAAAGATATTAAATAAATTTAGTGGAAAAAGTATATGGTTAACCTCTGAATGGTAGTGGGTTAGAAGTACATGGTAGCAAAACATGTTTTTTAAATTACTCAAGTAAAGTACTGAAGTCTTTAAAAAATTGTACTTAAGTACTGTACTTTACTGTAGTAAATCTACTTAGTTACTTGACACCACTGCTACTATTTCTCTTCCTTTCTGTTTTTTTTTTTTAACCATCCAAGTAAAAAATAAGATCGGATATGGGATGGGTCTTTTCCTCAGGCGTTTGCTGATTTATCTGAGAAAATCTGAATCCATTTTATTGGCAAAGTTTGTGAACACGTACCCAGAATTTGTACTCTCAATTTTGTCTTACTACTAACCGATAAGCTTTTTAATTTATAATACTTGTAACATATAGCATTTGTAAACTGGGATATTGTTACTTTTACTCAGGTACTTCTTCCACCAATTTATATACAGCTAAAAACAAGGACAAAAGATCTGGAGAAAGGCAAACACATACAAATGTAACCATATAGTTAAAATACTCAATAATATAGTTTCCCAATTTAGAAAAACCTGACTTAAAATGTCCAAAAAATCAACCCCTTTTTTTATTCGAAGTGTAATGATGAGAGACGTTTCCACTTTGAGTCATTTGTTTGTTTGGCTGCTGCAAATAATTCATGTTTTTTCCTGTTTTATACGTTTTTCTGATTGTATTGGTATCACTGTTTGAGCCAGTTGACATTGGTGTTAACAGCTCGTAACCTCACTTTACCCACCAGTGATTCAGATTTGTTCACTCAGTTGTTTGTAGACTGTGTCCCAGCGTTGGTGTGAGGATAAACTTTGCTGATGACCTCCAGCTGTTGGTCTTTCTAAAGCGAGACACCTGCTGTGTTGATTTTGTTCTGAATCTGTGACTAAAGGAAAGCTCTGCGGGCCGGAGTTGGCCGTGTACTTTGTTTTCCTGGCTTCAGGCTGATGTAGCGATCCGCTGCATTATTAATGTGTGACATGATTTCCATTCAAGGGAGGCCACCCGCTCTGTAACCGGAGCCAAGCTTTTAACTTAGCCTGCTGCTGGTTTGTTTCCGATGTAGATCAGAGGTCTACAGAGCTGAAACGTGACACAGTCGTTTTTAAGTGACCTGGATTGTTGAGGAAAATGTCCTAATGATTTTAACTGTCAACCTTAAAGCATAGGAAATGTGCAAGACCTCTAGATACATGTTAATTTGCCTGTTAGCTTCTTTGGAAATCTGCCTTGACACGGGCAGTCATGGTGAATGAATTAACTGTCGCTCTACTTCGATTTGTTTTCTTCCAAGTCATACAGTATCTTTTACTTTTCCATAAGAAAAAAACCCTGGCATTCCAGTTTCTTTCTTTGCACAACTTTTTCCTTCACCGTTTTTTTTGTATTAACACTTTAAGTGTCTTCCAGAAGAGACTACTATCTGAACATTATGGAACATTATGTCCCTTTCTAGGATCTTTAGGACTTTTGACTAGGGCTGCTCAATTGATCATATTTTAATCGCAATTACGATGTTGGCTTGCAACGATTATGAAAACAACATAATCGAAATAAAATTTATTTTATTTAAATTATTTATTTGATTGGTTTTTCAGTTGAATTATACTTAAAGTGGACCTATCATGCTATATTTGAATAATATAGTGTAGGACCATACCTATATAAGGCATATTTATTTATACTTTTTTTTTTCAAAATACCAAACAGATCATGCATTGTAGCCATGCCTCATTTTGCTCAATTTGACAATTTCTAGCTCTGTTTTTGTAAGGACTGATTCAGTGCGAACAGCACCACCTACAGGCCTGGCATATGTACTACAGCGTCTCCAGCGCTTTCGAACGGCAATGGCCGTGGCTGTCTCCTCCTGATTGGTGGAGTTGGCCCAATAGCCGTAGCGCCACCGTCCTGACGTCAGGACAGTGTTCAAATCTGGATCAGTTTTTATCAGATCCGTTGCAGCCCCTTTTTTAGAGATTTGGGTATGGAGGAAAATAGAGAGGGTTGTGTTTTCTGACACTTGGTGAGTTCCCTGGAACACCGGGGACACATATTCATGTATAAAAGACGGACAAAAGTGCATTTTGCATGATAGGTCCCCTTTAAGGGTTCAGGGTAATCAACTGTTAAAAACATACTGTCCACATTTTTTTCCCTAATACATTTATGTTTTCAAAGTAAATGGATAATCGTTTTTAATAATCGTGATATCAATTATTGACCCAAATAATCGAGATTATGATTTTTGCCATAATCGAGCAGCCCTACTTTTGACTGCCGTGCAGTATGAATGATTTAGTTTTTAATTAGTAGAATTATGCTAATGAGTAGAATTATTACATCTTTTAGTATAGTTCCTTCAAACCCATTCACTTTGTTGACGTTTTGTTATTTTGCAGCCTCATGCTGACATTGTCTATATTATATTATCTTTTTTACCTCATCATTTGAAAAAGTAAAACAGATTTTTTTTGTTATAATTCCTCAAAAAGAAAATAATTAAATATTGCATTTACATACATATTTATTTATCACAACATTGGACATTTTAGCTCAGACGCCTCACATTTCTCTTATCATCTTGATATTTTGTTACCTTGATTGCAACCCCTGGCGGGAAATCAACTCTATCTGACATTATTTGGAAAGGCATGGTTATGATGGCATTGTAACTAAAACAAATACATATTCTTCTGAACTTATAGATGATTAATAAGCCTGTAACCATTGATTAATAACTTCTTCTGTTGTTTCCTCAGCCCCCCCCCCCCCTCATGGCGTCGCGGCTGCTGGACCGTCTGAAGCGCTCGCTGTTTAAAGGCGGTCAGGCGGCTGGACCAGAGCAGGAAGCAGCATGTGGACAGGACGAAGAGGAAGAGGAGGAGTTTAAAACGGGCAGCTGGGAGGCGGAGCTGGAGGAGGAAGAGGAGTGTGTGACGGATCGGCTCGGGGGGACGCTGTGCTTCGACAGCGGAGGGACAGGAGGAGGAGGAGGAGGAGGAGGAGGAGGAGGAGGAGAAGAAGATGGAGGCGAGGGCGAGGGCGAGGGGTCGGGGCTGGACAGCGACTCCGACTTCCTGGGAGAGTCGATGGAGGAGGGGCTTAGCAGCACAGGTGAGGAGGGGTTCGGCTCATTTTACACAAACATTTTCTCTCTGTTTTTGCTATTTTTTATTTATATTTCAACGATATAGACTTAGAGTTACAGGGAGGAGTGAAGGTTTGCAATAAGTGAACAGTATGTCTTGAAACCCTCCCTTTCAAATGATCCTCTTTTTCATTTCTATAATTGCATCTTATACAATTTTCATGAACTTTATACATTAACAAGAGAGATGTACGCTAGTGTAGCCGTGTCTGGTGAATAAAGGAAACCCATTCTGACCATAACTTAGTAAATCTATTCATTCGTAGCCGATTATTACGCAACCATGTTCATACTCTCTTTATAAACGTACTTACTTTTTGTTTGCTAGTATGATGGTTTCAGGTCACTAAGGCTTTATTGTCATATGCACAACAGCTACCGCTCATCCCTAAGATATAACCAACTGCTGTCGTAACGCTGTCCCTGCTGTGGGCCGACGGTTTCTGCTTCTGATGCCACCTGCTCACCTGGCTGTTTTCTCACCTGTCTCGTGTAGATGCCAGTCCTGTGCCCGTGTCTCCTTCGGGCCCCTCCGCCTCGCTCCTGCTGACCCGGCAGCTTCAGGAGAGCTGGAGGTCTCTGCGAGGGTTCGGGGGAGGAAGCCCCTCCTCGGCTGGGAGGCAGCTGACAGACGACCTGCTGTTTGAGGTGACCGACGCCAGCGTGGTGCAGGAGGGCTCCGCTAAATACGTGGTGAGCTCAAACAGTCAGGGTGGGGTCACATGGAGCGAAACGGTCACACACGATAATACCTTTTTTTATTTATTTTTTTCACAGACATAACATAAATAAAACATACATGGAGATACTTACACAACTGCACCTGTTGTACAGCAGGGTTAATCATTCATGCCCTCCTTGGACACCAAAAGGATATACAATTTCTTGATGCTAACGATTTTCATACAGTATTGTGCAAACATTATAAACATATTACAGACATTATCACTCAAATCAACAAAATGATCGCACAATACCTGAACCATTATGATAGTAAGAACCAGTGCTTTACCATCTAGATGAAACCAGTACAAGTGCAGTGAATACAAATAAATGAAAAATAAATAAATACAAAATAAGTTAATAAAGAGGTGCTGCTAGAGTTCTGGTGTTGATGGGGACCCCACACGATAATACTTTATTGTTAAAGTATAACATTGTTATTGTATCAAAGCAGATCCATTGCGACAATCAAAAAAGACAAATATGTAAGACACATTCAAGTGAACAGAAATGACAATATGTTCAAGAACCTTTGACCAAGCCACCCACGCTGCACAAGAGCACCTGAACTCAAACTGCTGTAATTAGGATCTTTTTAATAATTATTATATTTGTGATTGTAATTGTCCTGTCCTGATAGCAACCCCCCCAAGTGATGATCCATCCAGAAGAATTCAATAACTGAGAATATTTCAGTTTTGTTTAACATTAGTGAGAAATGTTTTCCCTCAGAATCAAACAGAAAGGCTTTCTTCTACGGCTGCCTTTATGAGGTCATTTATGAAAATGAAGCAGAGTTTTTCCATGTCCAGACTTGAATATGCAAATAACCACAGTGTGCCACCACAGTTTGTCAGAAGTCAGAAACCGGTATATACTCAAAACAGACACACAGTTAGTTATGGAGAAACAGACTAGTTTTTTCTAGTCACACAGAAATGGTTTACAAAAGTCCAGAGATACAAAACAGCATAGCAAAAGGTCATTTTTACGATTAAACATGAAGGCACCACTACAACCGACTTCTATCAACCTGTTCTTTAAAGGTATGCTGCCTAAATAAACTCTTTACATGCACACACCCTTTTTATACTTTTATCAAAACAAATTTCCAGGCGAGCGACTTCCTGAATATGCAAAAAGATTCTCTCTCTTTCTGTCCTGATCCATTTATATAAAAACCTGTCTGAAAATGAGCTGATCAGATTTTGGCCACTTTATGATGTCATCACGATTTTTTGGCTAGTGTAACCATTAGCCAATCACCAACCAAGGTAACCTGTGTCATATGCGGCAGCACTGTTCAATGTTTCTTGAAAACATTACCCACTGTAGTATGTGACGTGTGAATAAACTCCAACTCTGTATCAACACCACTTGTGTAACTTCAGTTAAATACTTGTGTGTGTGTAGATTAGAAAGAGGTAAGATAAAGGATCTGCAGTATTTTATGAAGTGTTAATCGTACAAAGGTCAGTTTTATACAAGTAGAAGTGTGTATTTACCTGGCTGTCAGTAATGGCTACGCCTCTCTATTTGGACTGGTAGATCTCGGCAGATTGGCAACTTTAAAAGTAGCTCTCGGTTCAAAAAAGGTTGGGCACCCCTGATCTAAAGTAACAGACAGAGAATCAGCACTTTTGAAACAGGGCTGAAACAGAGGGGATTATGGGATGCTGCAATGATCTGTTTGGTGTTTGGAGCCAAACACTTCAGAGACATGTTCTGTATATATCTGAGACCTATAATATATTGATGAAGAACAGTATAATAGTGGACCTTTAATGTCTGTTTCTCTGCAGCTGTACACAATCCATGTGATCCTGTCCGGCGGCAGCGATAAGACTCCCGCCATCATCACTCGCCGATACTCCGACTTCCAGCGGCTCCACGCCACGCTACGCCGTAACCACGGAGACCAGATGGAGCGCGTCTGTTTCCCTCGTAAGTAGAAAGGATTTCATCTGTCCAAGCGTGAAACCATGGATGTCGTTTTCTATGCTCAGAATGGCACACTGGTGACAAATAAAAAGTAATAAAAAACAATGGACAGGCAGTGAATCAATATGTCACCTTAAAGGAGATCTATTTTTTCATTTTATTCTAAATTAATACTGTATAAATAATAAGAAAAATAAATATCCTTTAGGACTTTACTTTTAATTTCCCCTAGTTAAGAAGTCAAGCAATATGGCACCTTTTTTATAAATAAATATTATTAACAAGAAAGTTGCAAAGACTTTCTATATTTCAAAATCTGATCTCTGAAAGGACTTTAATAATTCCTGGCTTGTACAAAGCTGCTTTTTTTGTTGTCTTTCTTTTAGGGCTGCACAAATAATCACAACTTTATCTAAATTGCCATACAGTATGAACTAGTGCGATAGAGATAACCCGCCCTACAAATACAGTGTTTTACAGACTTATCAAAACGTATTTGTTTGGTACAGATCCTCTTAAAATAATCCCACTATTATCAGTTAAAATATTTTCATGGATAATGAGAGTTATGATGAATTATAATGAATTCAATAATCATGAAACCCCCAAATATCCTGAATTATATACCAAATGAGGTCAGCCCTAGTTTCTTCGAAAACTATTAAAACGCCTTTTTGTTGATAAAGAAAGTAAAAATAAAAACCTTAGAGGTAATGATGGCTAACCTGCATGTGTCCTGTTTCCTCCAGCAGTTAAAATCACTCCTAAACAAGCACTTCCTGTTTTGATCTGTGCAGGGAAGAAGCTGCGCAGGAACTTCACGGCGGAGACGATCGCTAAGCGGAGTCGAGCGTTCGAGCAGTACCTGTCTCACCTGTGCTCCCTGTCTGCCCTGCGGGGGGCGCTGTGTGTGAGACAGTTCTTCTACCTGACCGACCTGCAGGCCGCTCAGATGCTCATCAGGTAACTCACACACCAACAGAAACGTTATCTACACATTGTGCTGTCATCCAAGAATATAAACAAAAAGTTCAAATGAACAAAAGGTCGGTTATGCTCAATTTTGCCTGTGATTATGCTGAGTCACAGCTCTGTTAAAGGATAGTGTTTATTTATTTTATTTATTTTTTAATTTTATTTATTTATTTATTTGACAGGGACAGTGCACATTGATTGACATTTCTGTAAATGCGCCAGAGTTAGCCAACAGGCTATTTTTCATCTGCAGTCCCTGGACAGATGTTGAAAGTCATCCTAAAAAAAAAATTAACTTCAAATGACAGGTAAATACAATCAGTAAAACAACATTCAACATAGATGCTTATATTATGATAAAAGCATATATAAAAACTAAACTAAAATACATATTCACAAAGCAGACCGATAGCAACAGGTCAAGGCACATGTACAAACAGAGCGTTGTAAAGTGCAGATTGTGTCAGTGTTGACAGAGCTGATTTTCCACTAACCATGTTTTTAAGTTAGATTTAAAATCCTGCTACGTGGCTAACAGGCTACTGATAATATACATTTCCAGATATGGGGTTTCTCCTCGAACATGTTTACATGCTTTAATGTTAAAAAACACACATTATTTTCTTCTCATCACCGTATTTACACGTTTTTAAAGGCATGTCTCTTTAAGCTCCCTAAACAATGTGATGCACTTTTGTGAAGGTAGTTCTCAATTCATCGGTTGAGATACTTAGATGGGGGCAGTATGTGTTCATATGAAGTTTGTGGGTTGGCAACCACTCCACATACTAACCACTCCACATACCAACATATATGTGCTCAAGTAATGAAAAGATTGTTTTTTTATGATAACTCCACTTTAAAGATATGTAACATTCGTGTAGACGCTAAGGCTGAGCAGTGAATCAATTCATATTTGTTTTTATTTACTTGCTTGTTATAAAAACAGGTAACAATAATGTAGTGGACAAATAAGTAGTACAAAAAAAAGAAGCCTTTTCAATAAAGTCCTACGGATACCCATCCTAATTGAAGGATGAGGTAAAGAAGTGATTTTTGATGCTGTGATGTCCCTCAATTGGGCGTAGAGCCTGAACGCATCTTGAGCAAGTGAGGGAGGAGAACTGAAACTGAAGAGCCAAGCAGAGCCATTCATCGCAGCCTCTTTATAATGTCTATTCTGAATATTTTTTAGAAATAAATGAGGCAGACTTAATTTAATTGTGAAAACGGAAATGTTGAGTGTCCAGGGTTAAGTTTGTGTTGTTTCGTTGAGGGTGGGACGTTACCAGGAGGCCTTGGGTCCGCTGCTCAACGCCAAAAGACTGCAACACAAACTGGGATGGGAGAGTTACTATGACAACCAGTCTCCGTCAGCCCTGCCCCCGGCCTCCTCCCATTGGTTCTTCACCCTGGTGGGGCTGGCGAGCTGCTTCCAGGAAGTGGAGCAGCTGGAGGAGGCAAGGGATCACGTTGACTCCGCCCTGCGTGTCCTGACGCCCCCTGAGACTGAGGACAAGCCCCTCCCACTCCAAGATAAGCCCCACCCACTGACTGAAAAGCCCGACAGGCCACACCCCCTCCTGTTGCCGTTGCTACAGACGGTGGTTCGGTTGTCGTGGCTGACGGGCAGAGACAAGCGGCACTGGGAGGAGCTTCTGAAGGAGGAGGAGCAGAGGGAGGGGCTCGACAACCAGCCAACCGTCAGAGAGTATCTGGTGAAACACATCCTGCAGGAGGGCGAGGGGGAGGGCTAGACACACACACACACACACACACACACACACACACACACACACACACACACACACACACACACTGCAGAGTACAATCACGATGATACAACACTAGTGCTGCAGCCACTGCGGAAAAAACATCTGAGATTTAGAGAATAAAGAATAAGTTATTTGATCAAAAAAAAAAAGGCAAAAGTGAGAATAATATTTCTCATCACTCGGGAAACATTTTAAATATACATTTTAAAAGAAATACTATGATAGTCACGCCTTAGTATTGTGAATTATCTCCTGTATCAAACTTGGCTGTGAATGTTTTGAACGTTTGAATATAAAGACCTTCCTTAAAACTTACTCTGAATATTTCAAAGAAATTACGAAAGAGATATAATAATATAATATTCCTTTCTATTTCTTATGATAAATAAGTCCAAAGTTATAATATCACAAGAGAGAGTTAAACAAAAGAAATGTTGCGATTACAAAGTTGTAATCATATTATAAAGGTGTACATTTCAAGAAAAAAATATTTAGGTCAAAATACATTTCAGAGAAAAGCCACGAACGAGCTCTCGTTAAATTAAGCCTTTTTTTCAAAACGTTCCACTTTGTTTTCAAAATCTCTGATAGTTTCTTCCTAAAAGCTGCTGTTATGTATACTATACATTCAATCATACTTTGAGAGCCTTAAAGCAGTTCATCATAGATGCTCTGACGCTTCACATCAGGACCTTTCCATGATTTGATTCCAAAGTGCGAGCTGCTAAAGTAAAGAGGCAGTCACCATGCAACTTGGCACATAAAGGTCCTATAAATACAAAACAGATATAGTATAACCTATAAGAAGCAGAGGATGAATCGCTAGTCTGTTGGTATATCACAATAATACTTGGTGTCACCACCACCTGCAGGTCAGTAGAATAATGTGAAACCATAAGAAACATTCTGCTTCTACCTGGAGGATCTCTTTAGCACTTTGGAAGACATTTTATAAAAATATATACTTGTCTGACTATAACCAGGACAAGTTACTAAATACCTTACTTTGTTATCAAGAGGACTCAAGGAATGCAATCATTTAATGCACTTTTTTTAAAGAGTATCTTGGATGTGTTCACAAAGTTGACCATTTGAATGAAGCCTTTGCCGGTTGCCAGTATGTCAAATTCAACTTTGAAAGAGGCATTCAATCATCACTCAAACACTTTGCTCCCTGCTCACAGCAAACAATCAGTAGGGTCATATTCACGAGGCACAGTCTGCTGCTTTTTAGGGATGAATATGTTTTAATGTGAGACCTGTGGTTTCTGGATAAGGGATAAAAACAGATGTGAAGACTTAATTTACATGAGCACGAAAAATCGAATGTTTTTTCTATCAGGCGATTAAAAAGGGACAAGATGAAGGTATTACCACTTTAATGAGGGACAATTATAAAGCAATGAACTTGACGGATACATTGATCAGGCCTAAATACGTGTTCAGGTTGTCGCCGTATTCCTTTGTTCACATCGTATCAACTTGATGGCGTACAATCGGCTCACTGGAGAATACAGGACACATCACTCCTCCAGTCTTAATAGCATTCGGAGCTAGGGAATGTTTTGCTTCAAATATCCATTTAATGGGCTGTGGAGATGCTTCACAACAAGTACAACATTAGCACATATAGTATACTAATTGTATATTCAGCTTTACTACAACGCTTTGTCTTCTCATTTCCTGCTTCTTCTCGGCGCTTCACTTGGTAAAGAATCTCAATTCCTCCTCAGAAATCAGGTAATAGAAATGGTAATATCGTGGCTGTTATTGACGAGCTGTTTTGCACAAAGCTTCAGAGCCAATGGGAATCCTATTGTGGTAATACGTATATTTTAAAGTACAAATATACATGCATAACTTGAAGTACATGTGACATTTAGAATAAGAAGCGCGTTTAAAGTAATGCAGCTTGTAATTCTAAATGGCTGCGTTTATATAAGGCTTTACAATTTGATGCTTTTCATTCGAAGGTCGGATGTTGATATGAATATTAATCCGCTTGCTCAGTTTACAGCGCCATTCAAAGTTTACTAAAAATGTAAAATCATTGTGACTGCTAAATATATTTAAGAGGAGGGGATGCCACGTAACACATGACAGAGCACTAAACAGGAAGCTGCATTCGGACACTCGATGTTTCATAACTCAGAGATGCTTTCATTGCGGTTGTGTTTTTGATGCTGGATGGATTTTGAGAAGCTGATATTTGTTTTTGTTTTGTTTTTTGAGCCAAGAAAGTTTTAATGAGGCCTCATGCAAGAACTCTTAAAGGGACAGTTCAACCCCAAATTATAAATACACATTTTTCTTCTTACCTGAAGTGGTATTTATTCATCTAGATTTTTGTTTGAAAACTTACTGAAACTTATCTTGAGTTACTAGTTCATGATTTCTTCAAAGAGATTTTAAAAAAGTATTTATATCCAAAACCTGTTTCCTTGTTGGTCAGGTTTTACCATAAAAGTGCTATACAACATGAAACTACAACTTAAAACTGCACAAAGTTGTAGTAAATCAGCATGTGTGAGTTCAACAACAGTCAAATTGACACACCTGGGATTGCAATGTAAAGTTGAATTGATGAAAACAATTATTCAATTAAAGGAAAAAACGTTATTAATGCTAATTGATGAACATGATGGACGTCTCAATGATCTGGCAAACTAAATACTTTTTATATTGTAGTTTAATTTATATGTATTTATATTAATTTAAAATAAAAAACTACAAATCCATGAGTGTCCAATAAGTTGTTCTTGCATGAAACCAACTATTTTCTTTGAATTTTTGGGACACAGTTTGGTTAAAAACTAATATTTTGAGTTGTTAAATGAGTTTGATGACGGCCTCTGGGCTTAGTGTGCTTTTTAACACTAACACTTAATGCTGCATGTTTGCAAAATCCTTAGTAACACATTTTTTTGGGTGTTCTTGTTGTTGTTATTGTTCTGACTAAAGGTTTACTCGGTCAGTTCAGAAATGACCACATACTGTTCAAAGTTCATTTCAAATATAGCAACATTTATTCAGATAGAAAGGGTCTCTAGTTACATTTTGAACAACAAAACTCATGTGAAATAATATTGTAAACTCCACTTCTCCACATGTACCTGTTCAAGTGAAAGAATGTTTCACTTTTTAATTCTTTTCAAAGAGCCGGTTTGTGCTTGTTGTGTTTCAGTTTGAGAAGTGTGTGTGTTCGGCTGCATTTCCTCTGAAAACCAAACATAATTTAAACCACAAACAGCTCAGTCTGTGAAAGATGAAACTCATTTCCTCCCCGTTAACCCTTTAAACTCCTCTTCCTCCTCTCAGTGGAGATGCAGCCCGTCTGTCTGTGTGGAATATTTTGTACAATATGGACTTAGCAGAACAGCTTCATGGAGCGATATACAAGTATATTTTCAAGTATCTTTTATGGAATAAATTTGGTTAAAAAAACAAACTGGATTTCTCTTTATTTATTTCTCCATGTGGCGTAATGTGGCTTTAAAGAGATACAAAGTCAACCTTTTCTGTTTCTTTTCTTCAAGTTTTCTCAATGGAAGGTGCATGGTTGAATAAATGTTGAATTAAAAAAAAAGTAGAGCAGTGTTAGAAATTGAGGGGAAAAAATGCCCCGAAAATGTCAGAAAGACCCCAAAAAATGGCAAATGTGAAGAAAGATATCCAAGTTATTCCGATATACTAATCCTACATTATGTTTTTGATTCTGTGTCTGGTTATGAGCCCTCTTCACCTCTGGAAACCTGCAGGTCAGAGATATTTCCAGAAGTTAAATGGAATCCAGTTGAGGCTAAAATGAGGGTTTATGTGATACCATTTTCATGACTTACTGTATGTGTCACTTATAATTCAATGTTGTCAAGAAAATGATTGTGGCTACACCTTCAATGCAGGAAGACATCTTACGGGAACTTTGCTTCTTTTGAATATGTGGCCCTTCAGCTGAAATGCTCCTCTCCAGCTCTGTTCCTAAATATCTGTCTATAGCAGGGGTGGGCAATTATTTTTTCCATGGGGCCACATGAGAAACTGAAAATATTGTGGAGGGCCGGGCCAAAAGGCTGAACTCAATTCTGCATAATATTAATTGTATTTCTTTATAAAAAGCAGTAAATAGCATTGTTTTGACAAGCTGGTAAGAGTATATGTTATAGTTAAGCAATGAAAAAGTGAGGTTGCCTTACAAAAAAATTTCATTTATTAAATCAAATTTCCCAAAACAATGGTAAACAAAATGAACGTTTTTCACCATTTGTGACTCATATTAGTGAACATTTTCAGTCACATTCACTCAAACACATTTTGAGTTTCATTTACTGTTGGAAAGAGGTTCTTAGCATTCTAAAGACATCACAATATTGTCTTTGTACTCCAAATATTAAGCAAGATACATCATATTGAACTGTCACTAAACATCACTGAACTGTGATTTTGAGAAAAAGGCTTCCAAAGAAAGTGTCCCAGTTCACTGTTGGTGCCTTTACATGCCAACATTTGTAGTCTAACCACCTCATTTGGTGTTTTTAAGTTCTCTTTTCTTGTTCAGTGAGAGAAATCTAGTCTCTGCTGGGCTTTAACGAGTGCATCAAAGTCAGGTTGAATGTCTGAGGTGGAGATGCGAAGCACAGCTGACAGATGATCATCAGTGAGAGAGGATCTATACCTGGATTTCGTAAACTTCATAATTGAAAATGTTTGTTCACATATGTATGCGTGTCCATGCACTCGTTTACCTCCGTGAACAGATCGCTCCCTGTCGTCGTCCCTTTCATCGACCGCATTGCTGCCAGCTCCTCCGTAATCTTGAAGTCCGGTGTTATCCCGCGGACGAATACGAGTAACTGGGCTGTGTCGCGGACATCACAGCTCTCGTCCAAAGCCAAGGAGAAAAAGTCGTAACTTGCCACTTCACGTTGCAGCTGAAGCTCCAGATTCCCCGCAATGTCCTCGATCCTTCTAGTCACGGTTCGCCTGGACAGCGGGACTTGCTCAAATGCGGCTTTTTTTTCAGGGCATGTTAGTGCTGCAGAGTCCACCAAGCACTCTTTGACAAACTCCCCCTCCGAGAACGGCTTACTGTTTTTAGCAATTTTGTGGGATATCACAAAGCTGGTCATGGTTGCTGCATCACTGGATGTGTGAAGCTTGGTAAAAAAGCCTTGCTGCTTTTGCAGCTTAGCTAGCAAAGCTTCCGATGTCCGCGCCCTTTCAGCGTCAGTCAAGTTTTTATATTTCTCCGCGTGTTTCGTCTCGTAATGTCGACTCACATTGTACTCCTTAAACACGGCGATCTGCTCCCCGCAAACTAAACACACGGTTTTACCTCCGACTTCAGTAAATAAATACTTAGCAGTCCAATTTTTGTTGAAAACCCTGCATTCAGCATCTACCTTTCTTTTTTTAGCGGACATTTTTTTGAGGGCTAAAGTCGTCTTGTGACAAGGATCCAATAATGTGCACGTCTTGATATACGTATTGCGTCATTATGCACGTGAATAAAAAACAACTTCAAAATAAAAGCAATGCAGCTTTAGTCCATGCATGAGGTAAAGTTAGAAAATATGTTTATTTTGTAATTTCCAATTAGCCTTACACGGGCCGGTCAGAGTCAACCAAAGGGCCGTATGTGGCCCGGGGGCCGTACGATGCCCAGGTCTGGTCTATAGTGTGTATTGACTTTGACCGTCTAGTCATTGTTGGTGATTTTAACATCCATGTTGACAACCCCCAGGACAGAGGGGCTAAATAACTGTTTTGTGTTCTTGATAACTATGGACTGACTCAGCATGTGACGGAGCCCACGCACAATAAGGGGCACACTCTGGACTTAATGATCTCAAAGGGTCTGGATATCTCTACGGTTGTGGTGACTGATGTTGCACTCTCTGATCATTCCTGTCCTGAGAGCTCTATTTCTGTTCACAAAAATGTTCAAAAAGAGGTAACCACAAAGAGATAAGATAAGATAAGAGATAAGATCTTTAATTTGTCATTGTACAAGTACAACAATGTGAACTCAAGGTGCCAACGCGCAACAACAAGACAATATAAAAACAAGACAATATAAAAACAAGAAATGGGACTTAAATAGAAATGAAAGGGAAGCGATGTTTAACTGAAAATACTAGGGAAATGTTTACTCAGAATTTTTCATCCACACTTGCCCCTGCTAACATCTCAGTAAATGAGCTAGTAGATCGTTTTAATTCAAAAATAAAAAAATGTATAGATGCCATTGCTCCAACTAAGGTAAAGGAAGTGTCTGGCAAGAAAATATCTCCATGGAGAAAGGCCATGACCGTGAGAACAGAAAAAAGAGTGTGTCGAAAAACTGAACGTAGGTGGCGAAAAACAAATCTCCAGGTTCATTTTAACTGCTGAAACAACATCCATAACATTCATCTGCTACTTAGTAATTATTTATCTATTTATCTAATAAATCATATTCCAATAACTTGCATATAGACTCTTATTGCACTATTTCACTTTTTTAAACTACTTGCACTATATTTCTGTTTATCTGTGTTATTGTGTTGCACTGTTGGACGAGCCTGTGACCTAAGATGTTCATCGTCATAACTACACTGTAGCTATGTTCGGATGACAAAATAAAAACCTTGAACCTTGTTATGCATGCCCGCCAAAAAGGAAATCATATCGTTTCCAAACCTAACTTTTTTAGGTCAATGCAGTTCAATTTGCTGAATTAATTTTAAACCCCCCTTTCTCCATGACAACCAAACAACCAATAAGATGGTTACAGGTTAAAATCTCCAGAAAAAGCAAGTGAATGAACCCTGGAGTTGTAAATCTAAGAGGGCATATTGACTGATTAATCAACCCTGAAGTCACAAAGCATGCATTTGCAGAGACTTCCTGAGAAAGATTTATTTTGGGAGCTTCTAGCAGGTTTCTCTGAGAACGCTTTTTGCTTATTGTGTTCGAGAGGTAGTTTCCTGTGTGAAGTCTCAGCAGAACCAATGTGAAAACTACAAAGTGAGACTATACAAACTAACCTGGCTATGAGAAATGTATTTGAAAGCGTATGTGTTTGCAGGATTGTTGCTGAATTTGTATCCTCGTGGTTGATTGCAATTATATTGTAAAAACCTTTGGATGAAGGTCAAATGTAAAAGAAGTTGTTGATTAAAAATATATTAGGAATATGCTCATATGTTTTTTTATATTAAATAAAAATAATCATGGCTGGTCACACCTTTACCCACACAAACAAACAAACAAACAGCTGATGGTCACACAGCTGGGGGAGTTTAACATTAAATACAGAAAGTAAGATGGCGTTATATAGAAATGACAGAACTACAAAGTGTACTCACTGAGAACGAAGAAGATCAAACTGTGGCAGACGTCCATGTTCCAGTCTCTGATGGTTGAACGCTGCCTCTCTTTCTTCTTCACCGGCAAACCAACACGTTTTCACTTCTCTAAACGATGGAGTCCCTGCTTAAAATAAAACACTCACAGCTTGACTCTCCTCTAACACCTGCATGTGTATCACGTATGGTTTCACTTTAAAACTTTGTAACTTAATTCAGGAACATAATATATTCAGTTTTTAACATTTAAAGGGGACCTATCATGCAAAATGCACTTTTATACGTCTTTTATACATGAATATGTGTCCCCGGTGTTCCAGGGAACTCACCAAGTGTCAGAAAACACAACCCTCTCTCTTTTCCTCCATACCCAAATCTCTAAAAACGGGGCTGCAACGGATCTGATAAAAACTGATCCAGATTTGAACATTTCTCTGACGTCAGGACGGAGGAGCTGACCTATCAGGGGAATGAGAGGTTGCCGTGGCATGGTAACAGCATGGTAACACGACGCTCGTAACTCGGCCCCCTCCTTTGCAGGGGGGCGTGGTCAGCTGCAGCTCATGCAAAGACAGGGTGGAGGAGAGCAAAATAGAGCGAGGCATGGCTAAAATGCATGATCTGTTTGGTATTTTGAAAAAGAAAACGTATAAATATACCTTATATAGGTATGGCCCTACAATATATTATTCAAATATAGCATTATAGGTCCACTTTAAATTATTAAATTATTGTGAAACACATTTCAGAAATAATTTAAGATAACTTTTATTTGTATATGTAGGAAGTGTGTTGTGCAGCAGATGCAGTACAGAGCAGGAAGAGTGCTAATATAAAATACAATATAAAAAATAAAACTCTATAAAAAAAAAGGTGCAAATCCAAATATATATATAAACAATACAAACAGGTTAAAAGTCTGACACATTACACAACAGTATGAGGAATGGCATCTTTTATCCCGTACTGACCACATCTATAGTTTCATATGTATTTATTTATATTCCGCTACAATTAAACATTTATTTAAATTAAGCCTTTCACCAAAATAGGCAATTTAATAGTCAAAGCTATTTCGAAGCAACATATATTATGCTAATCTGCTAACTTGACTAGAACAGTTTACCTTACAGAGATAACTTTAATACCATATCAAGTGTAATAAAATGAACTTTATAAATAAATTGAAGCCATAAAAGAGCTTTTTACATTAAACTACATATCATTTAGCTGAGGCTTTTATCCAAAGGGACTTACAATAAGTGCAACCAGCTTTGACCTGAAGCAAACTGTTGAAGCGGCACATTTGTGAACTAGAGCAGAGCTGGACTTATCATCACATGAGCAGGTCATTCAAAGCAGGTTTGAAATAAGTAAATGGTGAAAGGGGACCTATCATGCAAAATGCACTTTTGTACGTCTTTTATACATGAATATGTGTCCCCGGTGTTCCAGGGAACTCACCAAGTGTCAGAAAACACAACCCTCTCTATTTTCCTCCATACCCAAATCTCTAAAAAAGGGGCTGCAACGGATCTGATAAAAACTGATCCAGATTTGAACACTGTCCTGACGTCAGGACAGTTGCGCAACGCTATTGGGCCAACTCCACCAATCAGGAGGAGATAGCCACGACCATTGCCGTCGCGAAAGCGCTGGAGACGCTGTAGTACATATGCCAGGCCTCTAGATGGTGCTGTTCTCACAGAATCAGCCCTTGCAAAAACAGAGCTAAAAAAGTGCAAATTGAGCGAAATGAGGCATGGCTAAAATACATGATCTGTTTGGTATTTTGAAAAAAAAAAAAGTATAAATATGCCTTATATAGGTATGGTCCTACACTATATTATTAAAATATAGCATGATAGGTCCACTTTAAATAATCGTACATATTCCCACAAACATCTCTCTGTTTCAGAATATTTACACGGCTGCTTAATTCAGTGTGAGAGTTATTGGGGGTTGTTAACAGTAGAGTACAGAGGGGGCTCATCAGAGCTAGCTTCCACCTGAGTAACAGAGTAGATAACACACTCAGCGTCACCGTGGAAACCGCTGTGGGACGAGCCCACGCTGACAAATTTGATCTCAGAGTATGTGTGTTGACTCGGGTCGTCTTCAGCCTGGAGGAAAAAACATTGCTTGATTAAATGTGTCTTTAAAAACAGAACAAAACAAGCAACTGGACTTCGTTGTGAAGTTACGAAAGAAACTTTCAGAAGTTGTGTTTCTTTACGTATTTTATTCATATTTACACGTATTATATTACTGCAGACATTGTCCGAAATGAATCAAAGCCAAATCTGGTATTTCAGTAAATAGGAATAGGAAGCAGCAACAGGTACAAACATGTAGCCCTACCGAGCTAATGTTTTGTGATCCAAAAGTTAAAGTTGTATAACATTTTTTGGTGTATTTTGTAAACTAGCTGCAGTGACATCGTTGTAGTAATCATTGGTTTTGTCTCAATTTGGTTGTGTTTATTTGGCGTAAGTGTAAATTGAAGAGATTTCCCCAGGAGATCTCACATAGACCCTCGTACACTTAGTGGGTCTACAGAAGAATGTATTAATATGATGCTCAGATTTCCTCAAACTCACCTCTGGTGCAGAAGCACATTGTGTTTTCTCATGAGGTTCTGAAAAACACAACAGACCTTTGAGAAAAAGACTCAGAACAGATTTTCAAACATGACATCACACATTCCCCATTTGGACCAATATTTAGGCCAACTGTTCAAATCTGAGTAAAACAAGATAAATAGATGTGTTTTGTAAACAACAGAATATACAGTATATTTAATCATTAACCATCCTGCCAAATTTAAACTATTAAAACAAATGTAATAAGTATATAAAATAAGGTTTCAATTAAAAAAATAACAAGCTATGGCTTTACATGTTTCTAAAATGCATATTGTCTTGAAAAAAAGCCTCTGATCCTCTGACTTCACTGAGTCTCCAAAATAGAGGAAGCTATCCTTTTAGCTCTCTCTATTTGTGTGTGTTTGTAAAGCTTATTTTTATAAATGGCATACGTTTTGTAGATAGACTGATTTGCAGTCAGGTGTGATATAGATTTAAATGTGTGTTTTTTTTCATATGGTATTATTGTTTAGTTGCATACAGTAGATAGTACTAGACTATGTTCTATGTTTGTGATGTTGCAATTTACAAAGCATAAATCTAGCATCTGCTTCCTCTGCAACAACTGAAGGATTGTCACTCTACAAGAACCAGTGATAACAAAACCTTTAGACTGAGCAGCAGTTGGGTTATTCTTAATGCTGTAAATGAATATCCGTACACCCAGTCTGGTGATGGGGGATGGACATTTTTTGTGAGAAAGTTATTTTACAATTGTGCGTCTGCTTTTAAAGTTAATATAGGTCAAGAGAAAACTACAACTTTTCAGTGAGAAATGTTTAGTGTGTGTGTGTGTGTGTGTGTGTGTGTGTGTGTGTGTGTGTGTGTGTGTGTGTGTGTGTGTGTGTGTGTGTGTGTGTGTGTGTGTGTGTGTGTGTGTGTGTGTGTGTTACCTGGTTCCTCACTTTTGGCTTTACAAATCCTCTTCCTGCAGAATACCAGCACACACAGTGATGACACGATGACCAGGACGACCAGAGTCAGAGACACATACAGGATCACATCTGTGGCTGTTTGAAGAGTTAAATGTAAACCATGACATCTAACACTTGAGTACCCATAATCCATTTTGTTTTTCAAGGGGGGGACAGGTTATCTTTAGGTGAAGACAACAGGTCAACAGTATTTGCCATATACTGTCGAAGTAGAGTAAATCTTTAAAACACTGGGAACCTGATTTGGAGGTTCAGCATTTTAAAATCTACTTTTGTAAACTTTTGGACATTCTCATGCTCTCAAGTTGTTGAAACGTTATCTAGTAAACACAGTGTGTGGATGTACCTTTAGTTGTTTCAGGCTGCTCTGTAGTTTTAGGAGAAGTGGTCAGAGCTGTGAACAAAAACAAGCAGACACAAAGAAGTCCTGATGAGAGAAATTAGATCCTCCTGAGTGTCTGTGAGTGTCAGCTGAACTCTTTTAAATTGAGAGTTTAAAACATCAGCAGCTGTCAGTGAAAACTGTCTTCAGAGACATGAACAAACATTTTCATTATGAAGCAGAAACTTACCATCAGTGACGTTGAGCCTAAACCTCTGGTATAGATCGTTAGAGGAAGTTCTGTCCAGACCACACCTGTACCATCCTGAGTCAGACTGGGTCAGCTGGTTGATGCTCACATACACAAAATCTCCTGTTGGAATTATTTGAGTATATCTGATCCTGTATCTGCCTTTTTCCTGATCTGATTTACTAGTCGTTTCAACAAGATTGTCTCCTTTTTTACATTCTCCCTTGCAGAAGTACTTCTTGTATCTATATTGAGTAAAGTTGCATCGAACTACAATATTTCCTCCAGTTCTAGCATCGATTGTTTTTTCTGCAGAAGGATCACCATCCAGCATTGCTGTTGAAAAAAACAAACAATCAAAAGTTACAATGTGTAGATTACAAATCTTAGTTTCACCATGTGTGTGTTTTAAAAACTTGATCCAGTCACTGAGGGTTAAGGTGTGACTCTTTAATGAAGGCTTTTTAACTTAAAGGTCCCATGACATGGCCATTTCTACTGATCATAATTCCATTGTTGAGGTCTACTAGAATAGATTTATATTGTTCAATGTTCCAAACTCACATTGGTTTCTCATACAGCATCTCTGTATAGTATGTGTATTCACTCTCTGTCCTAAACGGCTTGTTGGAGCCCCTGCCCCCCCCTCCCTGTGAGCCCACTGTGCTCTGATTGGTCAGCTCGCCCACTGGCTCGCTGCTGCGAGGAGCTGGCTTACTGGTGTGGTTTCCTGCTTGCTGCGAGACAGCGAGACATCACGAATGGACGCGGGAAGGGGGGGGGGGGTGCTGAGGGGGCTGTAGCATCTACGAGTCTCCACAAGACTCCCCCTCCCCCCCCACCGCGGCGCACCTACAGTGTAATCGCGCCACAGTTTCGCCGGGCTGCGAGGCTCCACTAGCACCCCCCCCCCCCCCCCCCACAGCGCGTCACATTTTCGCCGCTAAAAGAGTGTGTGTGAGGAGCTCCACGACCAATGGGTCCATTTGGGTATGGGCACGTCACTGTACTCAGGAAGAAGACAATGGACAAATATAAATCTCCAACGAGGCGTTTTGGGGCAGCATAGACCAACACAGTCTCACTCCCTGAAAGTCCAGGAGCGACGCTTGGTCAGGGTCCTATGGCGTGCAGTTGTGACGCGCCGAGGCTCCTTCAGCTTCATAAACGGACGCAAAGAGCTTTCAACTGATTGCAATGTATTCCCATCGGCGGCGGTATTTGACGCTCAGGGAAGCACCGCATCGGTCCATGTCGGTGGCATTTAAAGGCAATGTGAGCGTCCATTCCCATTGGATAACGGAGGATTTTACACCCAGAAGTAACTATTCTCCTTACTGTCGATTGATTTTACAGTGATATCTGCACTACTCATGAACTCAAAAACACCAGATTATCCTTGTTAATTACACAACATTGATTGGTTTAAATTGTGTACAATGTTTTTGTATTTTTCCCCTTCGATTCGGAGAAACAAATATTTTTTCGGAGTTTAGGATGGCAGAAGACACTACACTACCCAGAATCCTCAACTATCATTTGGGACTACACCATGTGCTTTGCTCGACAAACCCCGTGACTAGTCCTCAAGCTCTGTGATTGGTTGACCTCCAACTGCATTCCATATGAAAAAAAAACGTTTCGTAAAAGATAAAATCATACTTTATTCAGCAGTGCTTGCTTTACTCTTTGAAAGTCATCACATGAATGCATTGTAATAAATGGTTCAGCTGCATTAAACATTACACATCTGTCGTATTTCTTTATTTATCTACAGAGATCGGGCCTCAGAATAGACCGGAAACTATTCTTTTACCGTTCTGTTTTAATTTCACAATAAAGTTAGTAGTAATAATTTGTTTTGATATTATTGTTTTTTATTAACTACTAGACCGCTGGGTCATGTTAAGACCATCTTTTCTGTGTTGCTGTGGGTTTTTTACATCGCTTTTGTGTTACAAATATCAAAACAATAACAGAATATATCCGTCGTAAACTAAACCGGAAACAGCAGTATATTTTATTTTGTTAACACTGTAAACTTGACAGCTTTTTAACCCGCACCTCCTACTGGTTAAAGCACGTTATTACACGTTTAGAGTAATTGCAATGCAGGTAGATTGTGTTGCTTTTTAATGACTGTTTTAAAATACCTTTTTCTTAATGTCTTTCATTTTTGTAAAGCACTTTTGAATGTGTTATATTTTATGAAAACATTTAAATATTAAGAGTACATACAAAATAGGAGGAAAGTAGAAGGTCAATGATAGTGGGATAGTGGTGGTCTAATGGATAGTGAGGTGGGCTGAAGATCGGAAGGTTGTGAGATCCCGCCTGGGACACCACTACTAGTGTGTCCTTGAGTAAGGCACTTAGTCCTTAGTTACTCCAGGGAGAATGTCCCTGTAATTGGTAATTGTAAGTCGCTTTGGATAAAAGCGTCAGCTAAATGAAATGTAATGTAATAGTAATAGAAGATACTGTAAATGATATCTAGAATAAAACAGTTTAGTGCCGGATGTACACAGATATTAATAGGAGGATGTGCAAAACAGACAAACTAATTAGGCTTTATTTAAACATTAAATAATACTTTAGGTTAAGGTATTCTTTTAAATACATGTAAGCACTTATTTTAACCGATATTATACATATTATTTATACTCTTATAAGATGTATGTAGATAGAATAAGAAATGTGCAGAATATGACAGTTTAATGGTGGAGGTACACACATATTGATAGATGTCTTGTTGAGGAACCTATGACCCAAGTTTGTCATCATTGCATAACTACACCGTAGTTGTGTATATGATATGTCAATAAACCTTTGAAAATCTTGAAATCTTGAAAGGGATGTGCAAAATAGCCATTATATACAGTTTTTGATGAACGATTAGAGAATAACGAGTAATGAATATACTTTATAGGGATCTGCAGATACATTTTTTGTCTTCTCAAGAACCAACTATCAAATATCTCGCTTGATTGTTGGCACTTAACAATCACCTTCACTGAATTTTACTCAGGTGTAACTAAAGTCTGATTTAAGGGTTGTTTATATTTCATCTGTATAGACTCTTATTGCACTCTTTCACTTTTTACTATTTTACTATTTTTCTTTTTGTATTTACTTGCAGTATTTTTTCTGTGTATCTTTTTTATTGTGTTGCACTGTTGGAGGAGCCTGTGACCAAAGGGGGGGGTTTTGGTTAGTGTGCCGTCGATGGGATTCATTCCATTTCAAAGTGCTGTTTGACGCTCGGTGTAAACTTCTCGCACTGCCACTCCAACATCCAATCACAGAGCTTGAGGACTAGTCACGGGGTTTGTCAAGCAAAGCACAGGGGGTGTTTCTCAATCGCGAGTATGCTTGCTTGGTAGCACATGTCTGCCGAGCATCTTGCTTCAGAAGCGAGGCAAGAATACTTCCTGCCATTCGGAAAACAAAGAGTGGAACACGCTAGCAAGTGTGCAGGTGTGCGTCATATGAGAGGCCCCGCCTTACATCTTCCGCCACAGATTTGGGGAAATTGGTCCGTGCGCAAAGCATTGTGGGGATTTTAAGACCGCGAAGTCTACTCATGTGCAGCCTCGATATTTCTCCAAACGGAGTACGCCGGGCTCGGTAGATTTCCAAGTATGCTGGAGATTGGAACAGTACTTCGGCGGCACTCGATGACATAGTATGCTTGAAATAGTGGCTCTGAAGCAGCTTTACTCGCGATTGAGAAACACCCATGGTGTAGTCCCAAACGATAGCTGAGGATTCTGGGTAGTGTAGTGTCTTCTGCCATCCTAAACTCCGAAAAATATTTGTTTCTCCGAATCGAAGGGGAAAAATACAAAAGCATTGTACACAATTTAAACCAATCAATGTTGTGTAATTAACAAGGATAATCTGGTGTTTTTGAGTTGATGAGTAGTGCAGATATCACTGTAAAATCAATCGACAGTAAGGAGAATAGTTACTTCCGGGTGTAAAATCCTCCGTTATCCAATGGGAATGGACGCTCACATTGCCTTTAACTGCCGCCGACATGGACCGATGCGGTGCTTCCCTGAGCGTCAAATACCGCCGCCGATGGGAATACATTGCAATCAGTTGAAAGCTCTTTGCGTCCGTTTATGAAGCTGAAGGAGACTTGGCGTGTCACAACTGCACGCCATAGGACCCTGACCAAGCGTCGCTCCTGGACGTTCAGGGAGTGAGATTGTGTTGCATAGACAGGTCTTTTCTGTGTTAGAGTTTTACTCGCTACAGGGTGTACTTTGAGGGTTTGTGACTCTGCAGACCGTTCACATGCAGAAAAACCTTCATAACACACAAGGGGACAGGTAATAGCCGGAAAAGCATGACATGGGACCTTTTCATTCTTCCAAGAGATTTAGAAAATCATTATTTTACACTGTGCTCACAATTGGATTTTATATCATTATATTTTGAATTTATATTAGATAAGAATGCTTTAATAAAATAGTTGGCTTTGACATTTTTATTATAAATAGTATCTGATTAAGGTTAACTGATAATTCAATATGTGAACTTTAGGATGAAGATTTGTTGCAAATAGTGACATTTATTTTTTTAATAATTTCTTTATCCCTTGAAATGATCATTGTTATATTATTACTTACTCTGAGTTTCCTTGAATTCATATGCTCATAACTTCCCTAAAACATGACTTATCTAAACACTTCTGCATTAACTGTGCTTGAGAAAAGATGAGCTCGTCTCTTTAAGCAGAAGTGTTTTAAATGGTGAGGTTTAAGCAGAATGCATGTTTTAGGGAAGTACTGAGCATACAGTGAATGACATTTGGACTAAACAGCATTAGTTGTGTTAGAGTTAGTTAACGGATGTTTTAATATATTTTTGCTGTTGTAAAACACGGGCCCGAATTAATTTCACTTTCTTTAAGACTTTTCTCAATTTTGGGATTCTTTGTTCACCGTGGAGTCATGCTAGAAAAAGTTATCAAATTCAAGATGATCTGAAAATGGTAATTTGGGGCTAAAGTATTCCTTTAAAGCCCGACCGCAGCCACACACCACCAGTTCAGTTTTTAATATTGTCTATTGATCTCAATCTATTACTAATTGTCTTACTTGTTAACAGAACACAGAGCGGCCATATGATCTACTTCATTCAGATAAGAACAGATCAATATGCTCGTGCCCCTGGTAATACATTCTTCATCAATATATTCTAAACAATAATATTAAAAAACACTTGTCAGGGTTCATACACTTTTTCACCAATGATTTTCAATGATTTTCCATGACTTCTCCATGACCTTTACCTCATTTCCCATGACCAAAAAAATTACTCTTTCTCAGCGGTACCACTGAAAACGGTTTATTTTAACATGGAACAGGAAAATAAGGTCTGCATATGAAACATGTTGTGCCTATCTAAAACAAAGCCAATAATAGGCTTACTAGCTTCTACACGCTAAAGAAACTAAAATCTCTCACCAGCAAAATACCTCGTCAGTTAAATGCCATTTTACGTTGCATTACTATACGATACAGTATTTATTATCATTATAGTATTACTATTTCGTCGATTAGATAAAATATAAATTATATTATATACTTTAGTTACATTTCCATGACTTTTCCAAAACTTTGGGAAAAATATTGTTTTCCATAACTTTCCCAGGGCCTGGAATTAGCATTTTGAATTTCCATGACTTTTCCAGGTTTTTAATGACCGTAACAACCCTGACTTGTGCACGTGTGTCAGTTTCGGTTTATGAGTTACTTTCAGAAGACATGTAGGATTTAGATAGTTAATGTTGAAAAGGTAAAACTATTATTAAGACAATGAAGAAGATTACGTTTTTAGTAAAACTCACCATCAACAACGATGATCTCAATGTCCTTGTATAAAGCCTGTTTCAAAGATGATCCCGCACCACACCTGTAGCGTCCTGAGTCAGACTTGGTCAGCTGAGTGATGGTGACAGAAAAAACTCCATTTTTATAATCAATGCTGTATCTGCCTCTCTGAGCTGTGGCACCGGGTGTTTCAATGAGAATGTCTTCTTTATCACATGGTTCCTTACAGAAGATCTTCCTGATTCCAAAAGAAGGAATGGAGCATTTAACTCTGACATCTTCTCCTTCAATTCCTGAATAGACAGAGAGATGGGCACTGACGAGACCGGTGTTTCCATCCTGCAGAGCTGAACAAAAGATGAACAAAAGTTGAGCCATCATTAGTAGTGGTCAGTACTTCCTGTAAGATGCTGCAGTCTGATCACAACACTTCCTGTTTCACATGAACACAGATCCTCAGAGTTAAACCACAGCCTGTGACTGAAGATCACCATCAGCACTGCAGGTTAATGTTACCGTTTGGTCTGAGATCTTTATCCTTCTTTAGACACAAAGACTACATGAAGTCTCCATCTGTAACTTTAAGAGTTACTTTAACGCAAATCCTTAAAGTACATAACCTAAAAAGTATTTAATGTCAACACCACTTTTTTATTTATGACATTTTTGGACAAAACACTTCGATAGATAGATATAAACTTTATTTATCCCAGCAGTGTCAAGCCGTACGCAAGTTATAAATGTTTAAAAGATACAATAAGATACAAATATAATAAAAAGTTCAAATTAACATTAGCGGCATGTATATATAGTAAGAATACAAATCAAAAGATTAATAAATGAATCAAGAAAATATTTTGCAGATTAAATGATTATGAAAACAATCATATTCATTATTTCACAGAAAAAAACTGTCGTAATGACTTCATTTTATTCATTCAGTAAGCAGATAATAACTGAGTTTAATGATGATGTACAGTTAGTTTGAGGAAGTGAAGCATGTGTCATTGGTTGCATAGGTACTAAAAAGCCTAATTTTGGAATATTTGAATAACTCGTAATGCTGAAGCCTTGCATTAATTTTATGAAAATAAAGGGATGTACTCACAGAAGAGGAAGAAGAAGCAGATCAAAGTGTGAGAGACTTTCATGCTGACACTCTGATGGTTTACCACTGACTGTCTTTCTTCACTGGCTAACCAGGAACTTGTTACTTCTTTAAATGATGAAGTCCCTCCTCCAAACACAACACAGCTCTACTCTCCTCAGTACTTATAGTAGATAAAGTACATTATTCAAAGGTTTACATTCACTTTAGATAATAACACGGGAGATTTTTTCTCTCTCTCTCCCTCTACGGAAACCCTGATATGTATCTATATTAATTTAAAATAAAAAACTACAAGTCCATGACTGTTTTTATAAGTTGTTCTTGCATGAAGCCAACAATTTCCCCTAAAAGATAATTTTCTTGGAATCTTTGGGACACAGTTTGGTAAAAAACTAATATTTTTTGTTGTTAAATGAGTTTGATGACGGGCTCTGTGCTTAGTGTGCTTTTTAACACTAACACTTTTAATGCTGCATGTTTGCAAAATCCTTAGTAACACATTTTTTTGGGTGTTCTTGTTGTTGTTGTTATTGTTATTGTTCTGACTAAAGGTTTACTCGGTCAGTTCAGCAATGACCACAAACTGTTCAAAGTTCATTTCAAATTTAGCAACATTTATTCAGATAGAAAGGGTCTCTAGTTACATTTTGAACAAAAAAACTCATGTGAAATATTGTAAACGCCACTTCTCCACATTTACCTGTTCAAGTGAAAGAATGTTTCACTTTTTAATTCTTTTCAAAGAGCCGGTTTGTGCTTGTTGTGTTTCAGTTTGAGAAGTGTGTGTGTTCGGCTGCATTTCCTCTGAAAACCAAACATAATTTAAACCACAAACAGCTCAGTCTGTGAAAGATGAAACTAATTTCCTCCCCGTTAACCCTTTAAACTCCTCTTCCTCCTCTCAGTGGAGATGCAGCCCGTCTGTCTGTGTGGAATATTCTTTACAGTATGGACTTAGCAGAACAGCTTCATGGAGCGATATACAAATATATTTTCAAGTATCTTTTATGGAATAAATTTGGTTAAAAAAAAAAAACTGGATTTCTCTTTATTTATTTCTCCAAGTTGTGGTGGCTCTACTCTTCAGCCACCTCCCTTGTGTGTTTGTTTTCCCTTTCCCTGTCTGTGTGGGCGTGGTGGCTGTCACTCCTGGCTCCCGGCTCAATCTCCACCTGCTGCAATCAGCTGTACACACCTGATTTCCATCAGCCATTTACTAATGGCATATCAGCGGAGGCTCCACAACCTGTCAGCGCCAGATCGTTGTTTAAACCCCAGTGGTAAAACTCTCAGCCTTCTTAGCCTTCTTAGCTATTTTTCTCTACACTGAATGTTATTCTCACGTGTTTTTCTTGTGCTCCAGGATCACTCTCCAGCCGCCTTGTTGCCATCACCAGCCGCCACCAGTCGTCAATCCTGCCGGATTACTCTCCACGCTCCTCCACCTCAAAATAAACCTTTTTTCCAACACTCTGCCGTGTCCTGCGTTTGGGTCCTATCAGATAACGTAACAGAACGATCTGGCCAGTATGGACCCAGCGGACACAGGCCACCAGTCCAAGACTGCGGACGAACTCAGCCAAGCCCTGGCCAATCAAGGCGCTCTCGTGGGGCATCACGACGTGGTTCTCCGTGAGGTTGTGGAGACTCTCCGGAACCTCTCCGCTAACGTGCAAAGGATCGGCACGCAAGTAGAACTGCTCACTTCACAGTCTTCTCCCCCGCAGCCCGCTGCACAGCCAACAGCCCCTCCCCCCGCTCCTGCCGCACCTCTCCATCAGCTACGAGAGGCTGTCATTCCTACACCGGAGCGATACGCTGGAGATTTGGGTATTTGTAGAGCCTTTTTGTTCCAGTGTTCATTAGTTTTTGAGCAGCAGCCTAGTACTTATCATACAGATGGGGCTAGGGTAGCATATGTAATGAGTCTGTTGAGGGGGAGTGCTCTAGATTGGGCTACATCCGTTAGGGAGAGCCAGCCACACATTTGCTCATCATTTGATACTTTCATTTCCGAAATGAAAAAAGTTTTTGATCACCCGGTACGGGGGAGGGACGCTTCCAGGCACCTTCTTTCTCTCCGGCAGGGCTCCCGTAGTGTAGCCGAATTTTCAGTTGAGTTTAGAACAGTTGCTGCTGACTCAGGCTGGAATAACGAGTCATTGCAGGATGTTTTTCTTCAGGGGCTGAATGAAGCAATTAAAGACGAGCTAGCTGCTAGGGATGATCCAGTTAGCTTGGATAATTTAATTGCCACAGCTATCAAGATTGATAATCGCCTCAGAGAGAGACGTAGGGATAGGAATAGCCGTCACCCCAATCCCAGCTACTCCTCACCTGATCCCCAAATTGGCACTGCCACTGCCCCAATCTCCAGATCCTTCCCAACTCCTTTCTCGGTTTCACCCCCCGAAGATGAGCCCATGCATGTGGGAAGGGCCCGCCTCTCACCATCTGAGCGGGCTAGAAGGACCCAGGCTGGGGAATGTGTTTATTGCAGCCAAACCAGTCATCTCGTTTCCTCCTGTCCTAATCTGCCAAAAGGTCAGGCTCGTCAGTAGCTGTGGGGATTCTGGCGAGCCCTTCCTCCTCTCTCAACCCCCGACCCAGAACGCAGCTAGAAGCCGTGCTTTGCTGCAACCAACAGTCACTACCCCTGCTCGCCTTAGTGGACTCGGGGGCGGACGAGAACTTTTTGGACATTGACATTGCAGCTCAGGCAGGAATTCCCTGCGAAGTGTTAGATTCACCTCTTAATGCCAATGCTCTAAATGGAAAATTCCTGGCCCAAGTCACTCACCGCACCAAGCCAGTAAACCTCATTCTGTCTGGAAACCATCGTGAGTTTATTCAGTTTCACCTAATTTCCTCACCTCATGACCCCATAGTGTTGGGCCATCCCTGGTTAAGAACACACAACCCCCAGATTGATTGGGTAACTGGCAAAATCATTAGTTGGAGTTTTTTTGGTTTATCCTCATGCCTGCAGTCTGCCCTACCGCCAGCAGAGGCCGCCGCTCCACCACCCAAGATCGAGCCGCCTGACCTGTTATCTGTCCCCACTGAATATCCTAACCTAGGAGAGGTGTTCAGTAAACAGCAAGCTCTTTCTCTTCCTCCTCATCGACCCTACGACTGTCCCATTGACCTCCTTCCCGGGGCCCCTCTGCCTTCCTCACGTCTGTTCAACCTGTCTCGCCCTGAGAGAAAATCCATGGAGAGTTACATCCATGACTCCCTGGCTGCCGGTGTCATCCGTCCATCCTCCTCCCCGGTCGGTGCTGGTTTTTTCTTCGTGTCCAAGAAGGACCGCTCACTGCGGCCCTGCATTGATTACAGGGGTCTTAATGCCATCACTGTAAAAAACAAATATCCATTACCCCTCATTAACTCCGCCTTTGAACCCCTCCAGGAAGCCACAATTTTTTCCAAACTGGACCTCCGCAATGCCTACCACCTCGTCAGAATCCGTGAAGGGGACGAGTGGAAGACTGCCTTTAACACACCACTCGGTCACTTTGAGTATCTGGTGATGCCTTTTGGACTGACGAATGCCCCAGCAGTTTGTCAGTCGATGGTGAACGATGTGCTCCGTGACCTCCTCAACCGGTCAGTCTTTGTCTACTTGGATGACATTCTCATATTCTCTCGTAACAAGGAGGAGCACATTATCCATGTCAGGCAGGTGCTGCAGAGACTGAAAACAGACTCTTTGTGAAGGCGGAGAAATGCGAATTCCATGTCAACACAGTCTCATTCCTGGGCTACATCGTTGAGGAAGGAAAGATTAGGACCGACACTGAGAAGATCCAAGCGGTGGCGGGGTGGCCCAAACCAACCTCAGTTAAACTGCTTCAACAGTTTCTTGGTTTCGCCAATTTCTATCGGCGCTTCATCAGAGACTACAGCAGAGTGGCGGGCCCTTTAACCAGACTCACTTCCCCTACAACTGTTTTTTTCTGGACTCCAGAGTGCGATGCAGCCTTCTCGGAGCTAAAGAGACTTTTCACCACTGCCCCTGTGCTCATCCACCCTGATTCCTCTCGCCAGTTCGTGGTGGAGGTCGATGCCTCCAACACCGGGGTAGGGGCAGTTCTTTCCCAGCGCTCGGAACGAGACCAAAAATTACATCCTTGTGCATTTTTCTCTCGCCGCCTCACTCCAGCTGAGAAGAACTATGATGTGGGTAACAGAGAGCTGCTGGCTGTCAAACTTGCCCTAGAGGAGTGGAGGCACTGGCTGGAGGGAGCCGAGCTCCCTTTTATTGTATGGACAGACCACAAAAACTTGGCGTACATCCAATCTGCCAAGCGCCTTAACTCCCGTCAGGCTCGATGGGCCCTGTATTTCGGCCGCTTCTCATTCACCCTTACCTACCGTCCAGGGTCACGGAACCTCAAGCCGGACGCTCTCTCTCGCCAGTTCGCTTCTGAAGGACCAGCTATCCCGACACTATCCTACCTGCCTCCTGCGTGGTGGCGGCTGTTACCTGGGAGATTGAGTCATTGGTGAAGGAGGCTCAGCGGGCGCAGCCTAACCCAGGTAACTGCCCAGCTAATAGTCTTTTTGTGCCTACCCCTGTTCACCCCAAGGTCCTGCAGTGGGCACACGCCTCTCGTGTCATCCTGGTGTCCATCGCACACTGTTTATACTAAGACAACGGTTCTGGTGGCCTTCCATGGCTCAAGACACCAGGGCCTTTGTTGCTGCCTGTACAGTATGTGCCCGCGCCAAGTCCTCCCACCAATCTCCCTCTGGCCTGCTTCGCCCGCTGCCGGTACCTAGTCGCCCTTGGTCGCATGTGGCCTTGGATTTTGTTACTGGACTTCCACTTTCACAAGGAAATACCATCATCCTAACTATTGTGGACAGATTTTCCAAGATGGTACACTTTGTTGCTCTTCCCAAGCTTCCCACAGCCCGAGAGACTGCAGATCTTCTGGTCAATCATGTTGTTCGACTCCATGGGATTCCCACCGACATCGTCTCTGACCGGGGTCCCCAGTTCATTTCCCACGTTTGGAAGGCCTTCTGTCAGGCTCTGGGAGCATCAGTGAGCCTGTCATCTGGCTATCATCCTCAGACGAACGGGCAAACGGAACGGGCCAACCAGGATCTGGGGGCGGCTCTTCGCTGTGTGGCTTTCAGGAACCCTTCGTCATGGTGCCCACATCTGCCATGGATCGAATATGCCCACAACTCCCTGTCAAATGCAGCCACAGGTATTTCACCCTTTCATTGTGCCATGGGTTTCCAACCACCCCTGTTTCCATCCCAGGAAGAGGAAGTTGCTGTTCCTTCCGTTCAGACCCACCTTCGTTGCTGTCGTAAGGTGTGGAGGGACACCCGAGCCGCCCTGCTCCGCTCCGCTGCCCGCAACCGCCTCATCGCAGACCGCCACAGGACCCCGGCCCCCAACTACTTACCAGGTCAGAGTGTTTGGCTTTCCTCCAAAGATCTCCCACTCAAGACAGAGTCGAAGAAACTCACGCCACGTTATGTCGGCCCCTTCATCATCGACTCAGTTATCAATCCATCTGCAGTCAAGCTCAAGCTTCCCCCACACATGAAGGTTCATCCGACATTTCATGTCTCTCTGTTGAAACCTGTTGCCAGCAGCCCCTTGTCTCCTCCAGTGAGTGTTCCCCCACCCCCCCCGCATCATCAATGATCACCCAACCTACACCGTCAGGCCATTGTTGGACGTTCGTCGCCGTGGAAGGGGATTCCAATATCTTGTGGATTGGGAGGGCTATGGTCCAGAGGAGAGGTCTTGGGTTCCCCGGCAGTGTTAGAAATTGAGGGGAAAAAATGCCCCGAAAATATCAGAAAGACCCCAAAAAATTGCAAATGTGAAGAAAGATATCCAAGTTATTCCGATATACTAATCCACCATTATGTGTTTGATTCTGTGTCTGGTTATGAGCCCTCTTCACCTCTGGAAACCTGCAGGTCAGAGATGTTTCCAGAAGTTAAATTGAATCCAGTTGAGGCTAAAATGAGGGTTTATGTGATACCATTTTCATGACTTATGTGTCACTTATAATTAAATGTTGTCAAGAAAATTATTGTGGCTACACCTTCAATGCAGGAAGACATCTTATGGGGACTTTGCTTCTTTTGAATATGTGGCCCTTCAGCTGAAATGCTCCTCTCCAGCTCTGTTCCTAAATATCTGTCTATAGAGTGTATTGACTTTGACCGTCTAGTCATTGTTGGTGATTTTAACATCCATGTTGACAACCCCCAGGACAGAGGGGCTAAAGAACTGTTTTGTGTTCTTGATAACTATGGACTGACTCAGCATGTACCGGAGCCCACGCACAATAAGGGGCACACTCTGGACTTAATTATCTCAAAGGGTCTGAATATCTCTGAGGTTGTGGTGACTGATGTTGCACTCTCTGATCATTCCTGTGTTGTCTTTGAGAGCTCTATTTCTGTTCACAAAAAGGTAACCACAAAGAGATAAGATAAGAGATAAGATCTTTAATTTGTCATTGTACAAGTACAACACAATTACAATGTGAACTCAAGGTGCCAACGCGCAACAACAAGACAATATAAAAACATGAAATGGGACTTAAATAGAAATGAAAGGGAAGCGATGTTTAACTGAAAATACTAGGGAAATGTTTACTCAGAATCTTTCTTCCACACTTGCCCCTGCTAACATCTCAGTAAATGAGCTAGTAGATCGTTTTAATTCAAAAATAAAAAATGTTATAGATGCCATTGCTCCAACTAAGATAAAGGAAGTGACTGGCAAGAAAATATCTCCATGGAGAAAGGCCATGACCGTGAGAACAGAAAAAAGAGTGTGTCGAAAAGCTGAACGTAGGTGGCGAAAAACAAATCTCCAGGTTCATTTTAACTGCTGAAACAACATCCATAACATTCATCTGCTACTTAGAAATTATTTATCTAATAAATCATATTCCAATAACTTGCATATAGACTCTTATTTCACTATTTCACTTTTTTAAACTACTTGCACTATATTTCTGTTTATCTGTTTTATTGTGTTGCACTGTTGGAGGAGCCTGTGACCTAAGATGTTCATCGTCATAACTACACTGTAGCTATGTTCGTATGACAAAATAAAAACCTTGAACCTTGTTATGCATGCCCGCCAAAAAGGAAATGATATCGTTTCCAAACCTAACTTTTTTAGGTCAATGCAGTTAAATTTGCTGAATTAATTTGAAACCCCCCTTTCTCCATGACAACCAAACAACCAATAAGATGGTTACACATTGAAATCTCCAGAAAAAGCAAGTGAATGAACCCTGGAGTTCTAAATCTAAGAGGGTATATTGACTGATTAATCAACCCTGAAGTCACAAAAGCATGCATTTGCAGAGACTTCCTGAGAAAGATTTATTTTGGGAGCCTCAAGCAGATTTCTCTGAGAACGCTTTTTGCTAATTGTGTTATCGAGGTAGTTTCCTGTGTGAAGTCTCAGCAGACCCAATGTGAAAACTACAAAGTGAGACTATAAAAACTAACTTGGCTATTAGAAATGTATTTGAAAGCGTATGTGTTTGCAGGATTGTTGCTGAATTTGTATCCTCGTGGTTGATTGCAATTATATTGTAAAAACCTTTGGATGAAGGTCAAATGTAAAAAAAGGTTGTGGGTTAAAAATACATTAGGAATATGCTCATATGTTTTTTATATTAAATACAAATAATGTGACTCATACTCATGGCTGGTCACACCTTTACCCAAACAAACAAACAGCTGATGGTCACACTGGGGGAGTTTAACATTAAATACAGAAAGGAAGATGACGTTATAGAGAAATGACAGAAATACAAAGTGTACTCACTGAGGACGAAGAAGATCAAACTGTGGCACACGTCCATGTTTGAGTCTCTGATGGTTGAACGCTGCCTCTCTTTCTTCTTCACCGGCAAACCAACATGTTTTCACTTCTCTAAACGATGGAGTCCCTGCTTAAAATAAAACACTCACAGCTTTACTCTCCTCTCTAACACCTGCATGTGTATCACGTATGGTTTCACTTTAAAACTTTGCAACTTAATTCAGGAAAATAATATATTTAGCTTTTAACATTTAAATTATTGTGAAACACATTTCAGAAATAATTTAAGATAACTTTTATTTGTATATGTAGGAAGTGTGTTGTGCAGCAGATGCAGTACAGAGCAGGAAGAGTGCTAATATAAAATACAATATAAAAAATAAAACTCTATAAAAAAAAGGTGCAAATCCAAATATATATATATAATCGATACAAACAGGTTAAAAGTCTGACACATTACACAACAGTATGAGGAGTGGCATCTTTTATCCCGTACTGACCACATCTATAGTTTCATATCTATTTATTTATATTCTGCTATAATTAAACATTTCTGTAAATGAAGCCTTTAACCAAAATAGGCAATTTAATAGTCAAAGCTAATTCGAAGCAACATATCTTATGCTAATCAGCTAACTTTACTAGAACAGTTTACCTTACAGAGATAACTTTAATACCATATCAAGTGTAATAAAATGTACTTTATAAATAAATTGAAGCCATAAAAGAGCTTTTTACATTAAACTACATATCATTTAGCTGAGGCTTTTATCCAAAGGGACTTACAATAAGTGCAACCAGCTTTGACCTGAAGCAAACTGTTGAAGCGGCACATTTGTGAACTAGTGCAGAGCTGGACTTATCATCACATGAGCAGGTCATTCAAAGCAGGTTTGAAATAAGTAAATGGTTAAAGGGGACCTATCATGCAAAATGCACTTTTGTACGTCTTTTATACATGAATATGTGTCCCCGGTGTTCCAGGGAACTCACCAAGTGTCAGAAAACACAACCCTCTCTATTTTCCTCCATACCCAAATCTCTAAAAAAGGGGCTGCAACGGATCTGATACAGACTGATCCAGATTTGAACACTGTCCTGACGTCAGGACAGTGGCGCTACGGCAATTGGGCCAACTCCACCAATCAGGAGGAGACAGCCACGGCCATTGCCGTTGGAAAGCGCTGGAGACGCTGTAGTACATATGCCAGGCCTGTAGGTGGTGCTGTTGTCACAGAATCAGCCCTTGCTAAAACAGAGCTAAAAAAGCGCAAATTGAGCGAAATGAGGCATGGCTAAAATGCATGATCTGTTTGGTATTTTGAAAAAAAAAAAAGTATAAATATGCCTTATATAGGTATGGTCCTACACTATATTATTCAAATATAGCATGATAGGTCCACTTTAAATAATCTTACATATTCCCACAAACATCTCTCTGTTTCAGAATATTTACACGGCTGCTTAATTCAGTGTGAGAGTTATTGGGGGTTGTTAACAGTAGAGTACAGAGGGGGCTCATCAGAGCTAGCTTCCACCTGAGGAACAGAGTAGATAACACACTCAGCGTCACCGTGGAAACCGCTGTGGGACGATCTCACGCTGACAAATTTGATCTCAGAGTAGGTGTGTTGACTCGGGTCGTCTTCAGCCTGGAGGAAAAAACATTGCTTGATTAAATGTGTCTTTAAAAACAGAACAAAACAAGCAACTGGACTTCGTTTTGAAGTTACGAAAGAAACTTTCAGAAGTTGTGTTTCTTTAGGTATTTTATTCATATTTACACGTATTATATTACTGCAGACAATATTTGAAATGAATCAAAGCCAAATCTGGTATTTCAGTAAATATGAATAGGAAGCAGCAACAGGTACAAACATGTAGCACTACCGAGCAAATGTTTTGTGATCCCAAAGTTAAAGTTGTATACAAAATGTTGGTGTATTTTGTAAATTAGCTGCAGAGACAACATTGTAGTAATCATTGGTTTGGGATCAATTTGGTTAGAGTAGGTGTGTTGATTCGGGTCGTCTTCAGCCTGGAGTAAAAAACATTGCTTGATTAAATGTGTCTTTAAAAACAGAACAAAACAAGCAACTGGACTTCGTTGTGAACAGTGGCGGCTGGTGGAAAATATTTTAGGTGGGGCTGTGGAAATGGTGATCAAACAATACTAGGGGGGTCCCGGGGGATGCTTCCCCGGTAATTTTTTTGGAGAAAAGACCCCTTAAATTATGACTTCTGGTGATGTTAGATGGGGGGAAGGACAATTTGAGGCTTAAAAATATGAGAAGACTGATCAATACCTCCATAACTTCAGTGTGGTTAGAGCTATGAATCTTCCAAAACTTCCAAACACCTTGTCCTGGACATAGTTTCTACAGCATAAACTGTGCAACAGTACAGTATGCCCACACAAACTGCAGAACACCGGGGCTTTGGGAACACTGATTTAATTCCCATTTAACCTGTTAAGGGGCTTTTTTCCCCCGTTTTTTTTGTCTCACGAAACTGTGTCTCAGGGCTTCTTAAAATGTAATAAACTATTCATGTGTCCTACTCAGAGGAAACGCATCTAACTGATGATATGAACCATGTTTACCGAAACAAAACACAAGTCTCACAAGAAGCGTCGAAATGAGCCCTGAGCGAAAGAATGCTAACGCACTCTAGGTATAAATCAATCGATATACTTATCGGATATGCACAAACAAGTTTACAAGCTGAGATTCCACAAATTCTAGAAATATAAGTATCATCACTGAGCGATCAGAACTCGCGACAGGGGAAGCAAATACAGACATCACACAACGTAGCTTTAGGTAGCAAAACATGGAGATATGCTCACCTTTTGCAGAATAACAATTCTGATCAAAAACGAGAAAAACGCAGCTGAAGGTTAATCCATAGGTTAATCCAATGTGTCTGTCACTTTGAAAAATGATTGATGATCCATACTTCCATTTTTATGTCAAAAACGGAGTTTTCATTAGCTGCTAATGGTAGCTTCCAGAGTGTATGACAGCTTCCTGTTTTGTCTCCTTGGATACGAGTCCAAACAACTCACAGACTGCACCGGGCGCTCACCAAGCCCCCAGGAAGTGCGCCGGACTCAGATGAAAATATTCGTGCTGGCCAAACGGCGGTACTACACTTCCTTTTGGTTGCCAGGCCCGGAAACACTTTTTCCCATTGACTTACATGGGGAAAGTGTGGTCTGTAAATCGTTGGATAATTTTTTTGAAACTAAATAAACTACCCAGTATGAACACTTGTATAGCCCTTATTAAAAACATTCGTTACTCAAGTTGTAAAAATGTGCTAATAACGTTATTCTGTGAGTTATTTCCCTCTGCATTATGAATGCGCATCTAACCCACGGGACCGCGCCGCCCGGCACGTTCATGTTACGTGTTCAGCACTACAGCGTTTATTTTTACCCATGGATGTACAATAAGAACGGACCCATATCGCCTTACTGCCAGCCCACGGAGCTGTAATAATGGATATATTGCACATGTTTGCTGTAATTCATCATTTGTAAAATATTATACTACATGGGCTGTATGATTAAATCTTGTACCGTAAATGTTGTATTAAATAAAGTTAATATTACCGACGTAGATTAACGTCCCTGTAGCTTCTTATTGCACTAAGAAGCTTATTGCACTGTATATATATACATATATATATATATATATTAGGGCTGTCAGTCGATTAAAATATTTAATCGCGATTAATCGCATGATTGTCCATAGTTAATCGCGATTAATCGTAAATTAATCGCACATTTTTTATCTGTTCTAAATGTACCTTAGAGGGATATTTTTCAAGTTTTTAATACTCTTATCAACATATGAGTGGACAAATATGCTTTATATGTTTGTTTATTATCATTTGAACAATGACAAATATTCTCATGAATATTAAACACAACAACCTCTGAACATTACAAATATTCGCCTCAATTCAACCTGGAACCTCTCTCATACAATAATACAGTGTGTGTGTGTGTGTGTGTGTGTGTGTGTGTGTGTGTGTGTGTGTGTGTGTGTGTGTGTGTGTGTGTGTGTGTGTGTGTGTGTGTGTGTGTGTGTGTGTGTGTGTGTGTGTGTGTGGAGAGACGGAGCTATGTGCAGCTCAAGGCATATATGCTTGAACGGGAGCTGCAATCATGTTGCATGTTGAGTGTGCTGACTTTTCGTACAATGTCCCACTGTCTGGCTACCTGCATAAAGTCAAGTGCTCGGCGCAGTTGTCGGCGAAATGTCATTGAAACAGCTCCTTATATCCGTTAGCGCAGCTAGCTAGCACCAGATGCTAACAACAACAACACGTAAGGTGTGCCTCGCTCGCGCGAGTCGCGCCACACATACACACACCGTCCCGGTCCTCCCGATGGCCAGTCCGGGCCTGCCGGTGAGCGTGGAAGTGTGGCAGGAGCGGGGCTGTCAGTATCAGCTTGTAGATGGTATTTTAAACTCGATGCGCTCTGAAACTACGGGGCGGCCGAGGACAAAAAATACACATGCGTTAATCGCGTTAAAATAATTAGTGGCGTTAATTTTTTTTTGCGTTAACGCGTTATTAACGCGTTAACTTGACAGCCCTAATATATATATATATATATATACAGTGCAATAATTCTTTCATGCTAAATGAAGCTCTGTTGCTTGGATATCACTAGATCCTGTTACAGCGTAATATAAAAGTACATAACGATTGATGTGTAAATTAGCATAATTACTAGCTAACCGCTAGCTGCTAACTGCCGCCTCGTTAATATCAAATCTATCATAATAACAAACCATTACCATGCTGTCATGAACGTGCGGTGCTGTTACGTGTACGCAAATTGACGTGCTTGATGTGAACGAGCATTTTGGGGGGCATGGTTAAAGTTGCGCATGCGCTATGAGCGCACATACGGGTACTTCTCAGGCATGCCGGGTAATCTGTGACGTTTCGCTCTCTCAAAAGTTGGGCCATTTTATCATCATGCGCGAATGAGCAACTCTCATAGAGTGGTGAAGTCACGCCCACCTACTTCTGGGTAATGGGACCTTATTTCGGAAAAATTATGCATTGAAGTCAATGGGGAGAGAAAACGTATCTTTCGATCCCGTTTGAATTGTGCCATGAATTACACATATGATGTTTGTCAATCTTAAAAAATAATTTCCATGTCAAAAAAGTCACAGTTTGTCGTAAAACTGTTGAAATATAAGACGTAACGTGAAAAATACGTAACTAGAAAGACTACAAATCCCAGAGTCGCGTAAGTGATGTCACAATTGTTTTCCTCCACCATTCAGATACCTAAGATCAGCGCAATATAGATATAATCTATCTATATGGCGCTGGCTAAGATAAGATAACTTTAACAAGATGCCTGTGTGCTTAGTACCAGGTTGTTATTATACCAGCAATGGGTCTTGCTCGTTCTTTTGCTTCCCGTCTGATGAAAGGACCAGGAGTGGCTGGATCAAGTTAGCTACCTAGCTAGTAGCTAGCACGTTAGTTAGCATTACAGCCTTGTCATTTTTATTAGCCTTAACATGAAGTAACATTAAGTAACCCAAAATGTTAAACAGTAAGAGTAGTAGTCATATTTCGTGAACCCTTTGAATAGTACTGTCACCGGTGTGATCATTCTATAATACACCCTTTAAGCCCGGGGGAGAAATGCTAACGCTAACGTTAGCATCGGCGATCTTCTCTACTTCATGCTATCTGCACAAATGGTTGACATTAAACATTAAAACGACCAGGCAGTTGAAGGAAAAAGATATGATTCTACACTGTATTGAAGTAAACATGTATTGTTTGAACTGTTTTAGGTAATCACAAACGGGTTTTGATAAGTCACTTAGAATAGGAATGTTATTCTTACTTTCAAACTCACTGATCCAGAGATTCTGTGTCTCACACACCAACATCGCTCCTTATCACCTCTAAAAGCCAGATGCTGTTTTTAAGTCGTTAAAATACATCGTTAAATAGGTGGAGAACTCATGGGAAATTAAGTTAAGATTCTAATCACAGATAGAGGTTGACTTTTGACCTTATGGAACTTTATGGTTTGAACTGTGATTGAACTAGACCAGAAGGGAATCCAGCCAGTCAAGACACTTGGGGGAGGTGATCAGCTTACACAGCTCCTCCTCAGAGAACTCTGATTCGCTTGGGAGAAAAGTGGGAAGGAACAGATGACCCATCTCCGCCCCAAAAATAGATAGAAATACTGATGTTTTTGAGTGTAAAATGCTTCTGGTTTGCTGAAGGCTGGTCTAGAGACGTGTAAACCGCATCCCAAACCTGAAGTCTGTACTTCTCGTTTCCTGAAGGCTGGTCTGTCTACCTGTAAACCGCGTCACAAACCTGAAGCCCGGAGTGCTTGAGTACTCTGTATAACTTGTATATGTGTTTGGTTTCCTACTAGAAGTAAACTCAGATAATTTGTTATAACTTTGATTCCGGTGTTTTCAATTCCTTTCTTAATTTAATAGAGATCCAGCCTCATCCAACGAACGGCGCGGAGAGGGGGGCTATTCAGCCACCAGAAAAGTGTTCTACTCCAACACAGTTCAGAGAGAATCAAAGGAAGGCAGGCAGGCAGCTTTGCATGACATTCTTCAGGACGTGTTTCATTGTGGTGATAGTGAGGATAGTCAATCGTTTTGTTGACAAGACAGTAGTGACGGCCATCTTGGTGACGTGTGTTGTTGACCAGAGATGTAGTTCATTGAGCGTTTCACACAAACAAATGTGTTACTTCACAGTTTTACGACACATTTTTTTTTTTTTGACTTGCAAAATTATCTTTTAAATTGACAAACATCATATGTGTAATTCGTGGCACAATTCAAACGGGATCAAAAGATAATCTTTCTCTCTCCATTGACTTCAATACATAATTTTTCCGAAATAAGGTCCCATGGAGGTCCACCGGAAGGGGAGGGACTTCGCCACTCTATAGGAATGAATGAGGCCCCGCCTCCCACGCTGTATCCAGTTCTTATTATACATCCATGGCGCTCACGTAGGAGCCCTGTGACTATCAGATTTGACGACGCTGATTGGCTGAAATTATGTTTCGGCGGCATAGTTTAAAGATAGCAACAGTTGGCTTCTGCTGCACTTGCTGCACTCTCGTCTGGGCGCTGTGCATAGCGCCCAGACGAGAGGGAGTAATGATACACGGGCAAGGCCAGGCAGGAAACATGTGACTTATCAGTAACTTTAGTCATCGTAACACAATTTTAAACGAGATTTTATTGTAGATTATACATTTTACTGATATCAATTATATAATATTTACCTTGTTTATTAAAAATAAAAATAAAAATAAAAAATATATTTTTTAAATATATATATATATATATATTTTTTTAATGTGGGAAGAGGGGGGGCGGCGCCCCTATGGGCCGGCCGCCACTGGTTGTGAAGTAACAAAAAAACGTTCAGAAGTTGTGTTTCTTTAGGTATTTTATTCATATTTACACGTATTATATTACTTCAGACATTGTCCGAAATGAATCAAAGCCAAATCTGGTATTTCAGTAAATATGAATAGTAAGCAGCAACAGGTACAAACATGTAGCACTACCGAGCTGATGTTTTGTGATCCCAAAGTTATAGTTGTATAACATTTTTTGGTGTATTTTGTAAACTACCTGCAGAGACAACATGGTAGTAATCATTGGTTTTGGCTCAATTTGGTTGTGTTTATTTGGCGTAAGTGTAAATGGAAGAGATTTCCCCAGGAGATCTCACATAGACCCTCGTACACTTCGTTGATCTACAGAAGACTGAATTAATATGATGCTCAGATTTTCTCAAACTCACCTCTGGTGCAGAAGCACATTGTGTTTCCACATGAGGTTCTGAAAAAAACACAACAGTACTTTGAGAAAAAGACTCAGAACACATTTTCAAACATGACATCACACATTCCCCATTTGGACCAATATTTGGGACAACCTTTAAAATCAGAGTAAAACAAGATAAATAGATGTGTTTTGTAAACAACAGAATATACAGTATATTTAATCATTAACCATCCTGCCAAATTTAAACTATTAAAACAAATGTAATAAGTATATAAAATAACGTTTCAATTAAAAAAATAACAAGCTATGGCTTTAAATGTTTCTAAAATGCATATTGTCTTGAAAAAAAGCCTCTGATCTGACTTCACTTAGTCTCCAAAATAGAGGAAGCTATCCTTTTAGCTCTCTCTATTTTTATGTGTTTGTAAAATGTATTTTTATAAATGGCATACATTTTGTAGATAGACTGATTTGCAGTCAGGTGTGATATAGATTTAAATGTGTGTTTTTTTTCATATGGTATTATTGTGTAGTTGCATAGATACTACTAGCCTATGTTCTATGTTTGTGATGTTGCAACTGACAAAGCATAAATCTAGCACCTGTTTCCTAGCAACAACTGAAGGATTGTCACTCTACAAGAAGCAGTGATAACAAAACCTTTAGACTGAGCAGCAGTTGGGTTATTCTTAATGCTGTAAATGTACACCCAATCTGGTGATGGGGGATGGACATTTTGTGTGAGAAAGTTATTTTAGAATTGTGCGTCTGCTTTTAAAGTTAATATAGGTCAAGAGAAAACTACAACTTTTCAGTGAGACAAGAGTGTGTGTGTGTGTGTGTGTGTGTGTGTGTGTGTGTGTGTGTGTGTGTGTGTGTGAGTGAGAGAGAGAGAGAGAGAGTGTGAGTGTGTGTGTGAGTGTGTGTGTGTGTGTTACCTGGTTCCTCACCTTTGTCTTTACAAATCCTCTTCCTGCAGAATACCAGCACACACAGTGATGACATGATGACCAGGACGACCAGAGTCAGAAACACATACAGGACCACACCTGTCGGTGTTTGAAGAGTTAAATGTAAACAATGACATCTAACACTTAGAGTACTCATAATCCATTTAGTTTTTTAGGGGGGGGGACAGGTTATCTTTAGGTGAAGACAACAGGTCAGAAGTATTTGCCATATACTGTCGAAGTAGAGTAAATATTTTGAATGCTGGGAACCTGATTTGGAGGTTCAGCATTTCAAAATATACTTTTTTAAACTTTTGGACATTCTCATGCTCTTTTATGTCTCATAAGTTGTTGAAACTTTATCTAGTAAACACAGTGTGTGGATGTACCTTTAGTTGTTTCAGGGTGCTCTGTAGTTTTAGGGGAGGCTGGTGTAGTTGTGGAACTTTCACTTTGGTTTGTTGTTGTTGAGGATGCTGATGAGACGGATGATGAAGGTGGAAAAGTGGTCAGAGCTGTGAACAAAAAGATGCAGGCACAAAGAAGTCCTGATGAGAGAAATGAGATCCTCCTGAGTGTCTGTGTGTGTCAGCCGAGCTCTTTTAAATTGAGAATTTAAAACATCAGCAGCTGTCAGTAAAAACTGTCTTCAGAGACAAGAACAAACATTTTCATTATCAAGCAGAAACTCACCATCAGTGACGATGAGCCTAAACCTCTGGTATGGATCGTTAGAGGAAGTTCTGCCCAGACCACACCTGTACCATCCTGAGTCAGACTGGGTCAGCTGGTTGATGCTCACATACAGAAAATAAGTTGAAAATATTGGAGTATATCTGATGCTGTATCTGCCATTTTCCTGATCTGATTTCCAAGTCGTTTCAACAAGATTGTCTCCTTTTTTACATTCTTCCTTGCAGACGTACTTCTTGGCTCTATATCGAGTAAAGTAGCATTGAACTGCAATATTCCCTCCAGTTCTAGCATCAATTGTTTTTTCTGCAGAAGGATCACCATCCAGCATTGCTGTTGAAAAAAACAAAACAATCAAAAGTTACAATGTGTAGATTACAAATCTTAGTTTCACCATGTGTGTGTTTTAAAAACGTGATCCAGTCACTGAGGGTTAAGGTGTGACTCTTTAATGAAGGCTTTTTAACTTAAAGGTCCCATGTCATGGCCATTTCTACTGATCATAATTCCATTGTTGAGGTCTACTAAAATAGATTTATATTGTGCAATTTTCCAAACTCACATTGGTTTCTCATACAGCATCTCTGTATAGTATGTGTATTCACTCTCTGTCCTAAACGCCTTGTTTAGCCCCTGCCCCCCCCTCCCTGTGAGCCCACTGTGCTCTGATTGGTCAGCTCGCCCACTGGCTCGCTGCTGCGAGGAGCTGGCTTACTGGTGTGGTTTCCTGCTTGCTGCGAGACATCGCGAATGGACGCGGGAAGAGGGGGGAGGGGTGCTGAGGGGGCTGCAGCATCTGCAAGGCTCCACTAGCACCCGCATCCCCCCCCCCCCCCCGCGGCGCACCTACAGTGTAAGTGTGCCACAGTTTTGCCGCACTGCAAGGCTCTACTAGCACCCCCCCCACCCAGCGTGTCACATTTTCGCCGCTAAAATAGTGTGTGTGTGTGAGGAGCTCCCCGGATTGGTCCATTTGGGTATGGGCACGTCACTGTACCCAGGAAGAAGACAATGGAAAAAGAGAAATCTCCAACGAGACGTTCTGGGGCAGCATAGACAGGTCTTTTCTGTGTTAGAGTTTTACTCCCTACAGGGTGTAGTTTGAGGGTTTGTGACTGCAGACCGTTCACATGCAGAAAAACCTTCATAACACACAAGGGGAAGGGTAATAACCAGAAAAGCATGACCTTTAAATTCTTCCAAGAGATTTAGAAAATCATTATTTTACACTGTGCTCACAATTGGATTTTACATCATTATATTTTGGATTTATATTAGATTAGAATGCTTTAATAAAATAGTTGGCTTTGACATTTTTATTATAAATAGCATCTGATTGAGGTTAACTGATAATTCAATATGTGAACTTTAGGAAGAAGATTTGTTGCAAAGACTGACATTTATTTTTAAAATAATTTCTTTATCCCTTGAAATGATCATTGTTATATTATGACCCTGAGTTACCTTAAATTCATTTGCTCATAACTTCCCTAAAACATGACTTATCTAAACACTTCTGCATTAACTGTTCTTGAGAAAAGAGGGGCTCGTCTCTTTGTGCAGAAGTGTTTTAAATGGTGAGGTTTAAGTAGAATGCATGTTTTAGGGAAGTACTGAGCATACAGTGAATGACATTAGGACTATACAGCATTAGTTGTGTTAGAGTTAGTTAACGGATGTTTTAATATATTTTTGCTGTTGTAAAACGAGGCCCCCAATTCATTTAACATTCTTTAAGACTTTTCTCCATTTTGGGATTCTTTGTTCACCGTGGAGTCACGCAAGAAAAAGTTATCAAATTCAAGATGATCTAAAAATGGTAATTTGGGGGTAAAGTATTCCTTTAAAGCCCGACCGCAGCCACAAACCACCAGTTCAGTTGTTATTATTTTCTATTGATCTCAATCTATTACTAATTGTCTTACTTGTTAACAGAACACAGAGCGGCCATATGATCTACTTCATTCAGATAAGAACAGAGACAACAGATCAACATGCTCGTGCCCCTGGTATTAAATTCTTCATCAATAATATTCCATACAATAATATTAAAAAACACTTGTGTACGTGTGTCAGTTTCAGTTTATCAGTTACTTTCAGAAGACATGTAGGATTAAGATGAGTTAATGGTGAAAAGGTAAAACTATTATTAAGACAAGGAAGAAGATTCAGTTTTTAGTAGAAACTCACCATTAACAACGATGATCTCAATATACTCGTATGAAGTCCGTGTCAAAGATGTATCCGCACCACACCTGTAGCGTCCTGAGTCAGACTTGGTCAGCTGAGTTATGGTCACAAAAAAAACTCCATCTTTATAATCAATCCTGTATCTGACACTCTGAGCTGTGGCATCAGTTGTTTCAATGAGAATGTCTTCTTCGTCTACATGGTTCCTTACAGAAGAACTCCCTGCCTCTATAAGAAGAAATGGAGCATTTAACTCTGACATCTTCTCCTTCAATTCCTGAATAGACAGAGAGTTGGGCACTGACGAGACCGGTGCTTCCATCCTGCAGAGCTGAACAAAAGATGAACAAAAGATGAACCATCATTATTAGTGGTCAGTACTTCCTGTAAGATCCTGCAGTCTGATCACAACACTTCCTGTTTCACATGAACACAGATCCTCAGAGTTAAACCACAGCCTGTGACTGAAGGTCACCATCAGCACTGCAGGTTAATGTTACCGTTTGGTCTGAGATCTTTATCCTTCTTTAGACACAAAGACTACATCAAGTCTCCATCTGTAACTTTAAGAGTTACTTTAACGCAAATCCTTAAAGTACATAACCGAAAAAGTGTTTAATGTCAACACCACTTTTTTTATTTATGACATTTTTGAACAAAACACTTAGATAGATAGATATAAACTTTATTTATCCCAGCAGTGTCAAGCCGTACGCAAGTTGTAAATGTTTAAAAGATACAATAAGATACAAATATAATAAAAAGTTCAAATTAACATTAGCGGCATGTATATATAGTAAGAATACAAATCAAAAGATTAATAAATGAATCAAGAAAATATTTTGCAGATTAAATGATTATGAAAACAATCATATTCATTATTTCACAGAAAAAAACTGTCGTAATGACTTCATTTTATTAATTCAGTAAGCAGATAATAACTGAGTTTAATGATGATGTACAGTTAGTTTGAGGAAGTGAAGCTTATGTCATTGGTTTTATAGGTACTAAAAAGCCTAATTTTGGAATATTTGAATTACTCGTACTACTGAAGCCTTGCATTAACTTTATGAAAATAAAGTGATGTACTCACAGAAGAGGAAGAAGAAGCAGATCAAAGTGTGACAGACTTTCATGCTGAGACTCTGATGGTTTACCACTGACTGTCTTTCTTCACTGGCTAACCAGGAACTTGTTACTTCTTTAAATGATGAAGTCCCTCCTCCAAACACAACACAGCTCTACTCTCCTCAGTACTTATAGTAGATAAAGTACATTATTCAAAAGTTTACATTCACTTTAGATAATAACACGGGAGAAACGGATTTTCTCTCTCTCTCTCTCTCTCTCTCTCTCTCTCTCTCTCTCTCTCTCTCTCTCTCTCTCCTCCTCATCTCGTCTCTCTCTCTCATTCTCTCTCTCTCTCTCTCTCTCGCCTCTCTCTCTCTCTGCTCTCTCTCTCTCCGTCTCTCTCTCTCTCTCTCTCTCTCTCATCTCTCCTCTCTCTCTCTCAATAATTTTCTTGGAATCTTTGGGACACAGTTTGGTAATATTTTGAGTTGTTAAATGAGTTTGATGACGGGCTCTGGGCTTAGTGTGCTTTTAAACTTTTAATGCTGCATGTTTGCAAAATCCTTAGTAACAGTGTTGTTGTTGTTGTTGTTATTGTTCTGACTAAAGGTTTACTCGGTCAGTTCAGAAATGACCACAAACTGTTCAAAGTTCATTTCAAATTTAGCAAACATTTATTCAGATAGAAAGGGTCTCTAGTTACATTTTGAACAAAAAAACTCATGTGAAATATTGTAAACGCCACTTCTCCACATTTACCTGTTCAAGTGAAAGAATGTTTAACTTTTTAATTCTTTTCAAAGAGCCGGTTTGTGCTTGTTGTGTTTCAGTTTGAGAAGTGTGTGTGTTCGGCTGCATTTCCTCTGAAAACCAAACATAATTTAAACCACAAACAGCTCAGTCTGTGAAAGATGAAACTCATTTCCTCCCCGTTAACCCTTTAAACTCCTCTTCCTCCTCTCAGTGGAGATGCAGCCTGTCTGTCTGTGTGGAATATTTTGTACAATATGGACTTAGAAATTATTTATCTATTTATCTAATATATCATATTCCAATAACTTGCATATAGACTCTTATTGCACTATTTCACTATTTCACTTTTTTAAACTACTTGCACTATATTTCTGTTTATCTGTGTTATTGTGTTGCACTGTTGGAGGAGCCTGTGACCTAAGATGTTCATCGTCATAACTACACTGTAGCTATGTTCGTATGACAAAATAAAAACCTTGAACCTTGTTATGCATGCCCGCCAAAAAGGAAATGATATCGTTTCCAAACCTAACTTTTTTAGGTCAATGCAGTTCAATTTGCTGAATTAATTTTAAACCCCCCTTTCTCCATGACAACCAAACAAACCATAAGATGGTTACACGTTGAAATCTCCAGAAAAAGCAAGTGAATGAACCCTGGAGTTCTAAATCTAAGAGGGCATATTGACTGATTAATCAACCCTGAAGTCACAAAAGCATGCATTTGCAGAGACTTCCTGAGAAAGATTTATTTTGGGAGCCTCTAGCAGATTTCTCTTTGAACGCTTTTTGCTAATTGTGTTATAGAGGTAGTTTCCTGTGTGAAGTCTCAGCAGAACCAATGTGAAAACTACAAAGTGAGACTATAAAAACTAACCTGGCTATGAGAAATGTATTTGAAAGCGTATGTGTTTGCAGGATTGTTGCTGAATTTGTATCCTCACGGTTGATTGCAATTATATTGTGAAAACCTTTGGATGAAGGTCAAATGTAAAAAAAAGTTGTTGATTACGCTTTTTATATTAAATACAAATAATGTGACTCATACTCATGGCTGGTCACACCTTTACCCACACAAATAAACAAACAGCTGATGGTCACACAGCTGGGGGAGTTTAACATTAAATACAGAAAGTAAGATGGCGTTATAGAGAAATGACAGAACTACAAAGTGTACTCACTGAGAACGAAGAAGATCAAACTGTGGCAGACGTCCATGTTCGAGTCTCTGATGGTTGAACGCTGTCTCTCTTTCTTCTTCACCGGCAAACCAACACGTTTTCACTTCTCTAAACGATGGAGTCCCTGCTTACAATACAATAAATAGCTTTACTCTCCTCTCTAACACCTGCATGTGTATCACGTATGGTTTCACTTTAAAACTTTGTAACTTAATTCAGGAAAATAATATATTTAGCTTTTAACATTTAAATTATTAAATTATTGTGAAACACATTTCAGAAATAATTTAAGATAACTTTTATTTGTATATGTAGGAAGTGTGTTGTGCAGCAGATGCAGTACAGAGCAGGAAGAGTGCTAATATAAAATACAATATAAAAAATAAAACTATAAAAAAAAGGTGCAAATCCAAATATAAATATAATCAATACAAACAGGTTAAAAGTCTGACACATTACACAACAGTATGAGGAGTGGCATCTTGTATCCCGTACTGACCACATCTATAGTTTCATATGTATTTATTTATATTCCGCTATAATTAAACATTTCTGTAAATGAAGCCTTTAACCAAAATAGTCAATTTAATAGTCAAAGCTAATTCGAAGAAACATATCTTATGCTTATCTGCTAACTTGACTAGAACAGTTTACCTTACAGAGATAACTTTAATACCATATCAAGTGTAATAAAATTAACTTTATAAATAAATTGAAGCCATAAAAGAGCTTTTACTTAAAGTGGACCTATCATGCTATATTTAAATGATATATTGTAGGGCCATACCTATATAAGGTATATTTATAAGTTTCTGTTTTCAAAATACCAAACAGATCATGCATTTTAGCCATGCCTCATTTCGCTCTATGTGCTGTTCTCCAGCACTGTTTTTGCATGGGGCTGATCTCTGTGAGCTGCAGCTGACCACGCCGCCCTGCAGGAGAGGGGAGCCGTGCTCTGATGAAGTCAGAAGAGGGGGAGAAAAATAGATCTCCGTCCTCCGTGTTTTATTATATTATTATATATAGAGTCGTTATTCATTTGTTTTAAAGCTCAATAAATAACAAAGAAGACCTTTGACCGGCACTTTTCTAATTTTGTCTGGAAGATTTAAACTTTAACGGACATCTTGACCGGCGAAAGAAAACCTAACTGAAACTCTGCCGCACGGTCCCCTCGTTCCTTGGAAGAGGCGGAGAGGTGGGTGTTTGTCATCTGCTGGTGGACTAACCGGAGAGAATTACAGTGCTTGCCTCGACGGGGAGGGATTGCATTGAATTAAAGCAGCGGGAGCAAACGCTTGCCTCGGGGAGGGAGAAAAAAAGCCACAGCGGAGAATAAACAGAAGGGTAACCATGGCAACCATGCGCGGGAAGTCTTCTTCGCTGCTTTTGTGGCAGACTACAGCGCCACTTACAGGCCTGGCATATGTACTACAGCGTCTCCAGCGCTTTCGAGCGGCAATGGCTGGCCGTGGCCCAACCCCACATTCCCCTGATAGGTGGAGAGTTGGCCCAATAGCCGTAGCGCCACTTTACTGACGTCAGGACAGTGTTCAGATCTGGATCAGTTTTTATCAGATCCGTTGCAGGCCCTTTTTTAGAGATTTGGGTATGGAGGAAAATAGAGAGGGTTGTCTTTTCTGACACTTGGTGAGTTCCCTGGAACACCGGGGACACATATTCATGTATAAAAGACGTGCATTTTGCATGATAGGTCCCCTTTAAATATCATTTAGCTGACGCTTTTATCCGAAGGGACTTACAATAAGTGCAACCAGCTTTGACCTGAAGCAAACTGTTGAAGCGGCACGTTTATAAAACTAGAGCAGAGCTGGACTTATCATCACATGATGTTATTCAAAGCAGGTTTGAAATAAGTCGATGGTTAAATAATCGTACATATTCCCATAAACATCTCTTAGTTTCAGAATATTTACACGGCTGCTTGATTCACACCAGCTTCTTCTGCCAGACTGTGAGAGTTATTGGGGGTCGTTAACAGTAGAGTACAGAGGGGGCTCATCAGAGCTAGCTTCCACCTGAGGAACAGAGTAGATAACACACTCAGCGTCACCGTGGAAACCGCTTTGGGACGAGCCGACGCTGACAAATTTGATCTCAGAGTAGGTGTGTTGACTCGGGTCGTCTTCAGCCTGGAGTAAAAAACATTGCTTGATTAAATGTGTCTTTAAAAACAGAGCAAAACAAGCAACTGGACTTGGTTGTGAAGTAACGAAAAAAACGTTCAAAAGTTCTGTTTGTTTAGGTATTTTATTCATATGTACATGTAATATAATATTACTGCAGACATTGTCCGAAATGAATCAAAGCCAAATCTGGTATTTCAGTAAATATGAATAGGAAGCAGCAACAGGTACAAACATGTAGCCCTACCGAGCTAATGTTTTGTGATCCCAAAGTTAAAGTTGTATCACATTTTTTGGTGTATTTTGTAAACTAGCTGCAGAGACATCGTTGTAGTAATCATTGGTTTTGGCTCAATTTGGTTGTGTTTATTGAGTGTACATTGAAGAGATTTCCCCAGGAGATCTCACATAGATGCTCGTACACTTAGTTGGTCTACAGAAGAATGAATTAATATGATGCTCAGATTTCCTCAAACTCACCTCTGGTGCAGAAGCACATTGTGTTTCCTCATGAGGGTCTGAAAAACACAACAGACCTTTGAGAAAAAGACTCAGAACAGATTTTCAAACATGACATCACACATTCCCCATTTGAACCAATATTTAGGCCAACTGTTCAAATCAGAGTAAAACAAGATAAATAGATGTGTTTTGTAAACAACAGAATATACAGTATATTTAATCATTAACCATCCTGCCAAATTTCAATTACTAAATGTAATAAATATGTAAAATAAGGATTCAATGAAAAAATAACAAGCTATGGCTGTACATATTTCTGAAATGTATATTAACAACAAAACAAAGCCTCTGATCTGACTTCACTGAGTCTCCAAAATAGAAGAAGCTATCCTCTTAGCTCTCTTTATTTTTATGTGTTTGTGAAAAGGTTACCTCTATAAATGGCAAAGGCTTGTAGGCAGCCTGATTTGTAGTCATTTATTGTGTGTGTGTGTGTGTGTGTGTGTGTGTGTGTGTGTGTGTGTGTGTGTGTGTGTGTGTGTGTGTGTGTGCGTGTGTGTTACCTGGTTCCTCACCTTTGTCTTTACAAGTCCTCTTCCTGCAGAACACCAGCACAGACAGTGATGACACGATGACCAGGACGACCAGAGTCAGAAACACATACAGGACCACAGCTGTTTGAGCACAAGAACAAGTTACAGTTAATGGTAAACTATGACATCTAACACTTAGAGTACCCATCATCTATTTCGTTTTTTTGAGGGGGACAGGTTATCTTTAGGGGAAGACAAAAGGTCAACAGTATTTGCCATATACTGTTGAAATAGAGTACATATTATGAATGCTGGGACCTTAAAGGTGCAGCATTTTAAAATCTAATTTGTAATGTGTTTTGAAAGATGCTAATTGAAATGTGCAGGATGTGATTGTATAAAAAGCATAGAACGATATGATGGAATAATCTTATTGACATTCCAATGCTTTATTATGTTTCATTCTGTAAGTTGTTGCAGCAATTGTATACATTTTTCAGCAACACAGTGTGTGGATGAACCTTCACTTGTTGATGTTTCAGGTTGCTCTGTGGTTTTAGGGGAGGTTGGTAAAGATGTGGAGCTTTCACTTTGGTTTGATGTTTCTGTAGAGGCTGATGAATCTGATGATGAAGGAGTAGAAGAGGTCAGAGCTGTGAAGAAAAACAAGCAAGAAGTCCTGATGAGAGAAATTAGATCCTCCTAGACACAGGGTGTGTTTCAGCTGAACTATTTTAAATTGAGAGTTTAAAACATCATGAGACATGAAAAACATTTTCATTATCAAGCAGAAACTCACCATCAGTGACGATGACCTTAAACCTCTGGTATGGATCGTTAGAGTTAGGTCTGTCCAGACCACACCTGTACCATCCTGAGTCAGACTGGGTCAGCTTTTTGATGCTCACAAACACAAATCCTTCTTTTAGAGATCCTTCAAGATATCTGATGCTGTATCTGCCTTTTTTTAAATCTTTGTAAGTCGTTCCAACAAGAATGTCTCTTTCACATTCCTCCTTGCAGAAGTACATCTCGGTCCCAGAGCGAGTAAAGGAGCATTCAACTACAATATTTCCTCCAGTTCTAGCATTGATTGTTTTTTCTGCAGAAGGATCATCAACAAGTTTTGCTGTTGAAAAACAAAAACAATCAAAAGTTACTATGTGTAGATTACAAATTGTAGTTTCACTATTTTAAACTTTGTATATATATATATATATATATATATATATATATAAATATAATAAAAAGTTCAAATTAACATTAGCGGCATGTATATATAGTAAGAATACAAATCAAAAGATTAATAAATGAATCAAGAAAATATTTTGCAGATTAAATGATTATGAAAACAATCATATTCATTATTTCACAGAAAGTAATGACTTCATGTTACTAATTCAGTAAGCAGATAATAACTGAGTTTAATGATGATGTACAGTTAGTTTGAGGAAGTGAAGCATATGTCATTGGTTGCATAGCTATACTAAAAAGCCTGATTTTGGAATATTTGAATAACTCGTACTGATGAAGCCTTGCATTAACTCAAGAATAACAGAAAAAGAAAACAAATTAAATTACTAACATGAAACTAAAGTGATGTACTCACAGAAGAGGAAGAAGAAGCAGATCAAAGTGTGACAGACTTTCATGCTGAGACTCTGATGGTTTACCACTGACTGTCTTTCTTCACTGGCTAACCGGGAACTTGTAACTTCTTTAAATGATGAAGTCCCTCCTCCAAACACAACACAGCTCTACTCTCCTCCCCAACGCACAAACACTATGGTCTAAAAATACTCCAATGAATGTTGAACTGAATTCAAAATGTTAGTAATTATCAGCAAAATGTACTTTCAGTTTCAGTAAAAGTTATCATTATGCACCAATCTCATCTCTCAATTTCACAGTGTTGTTTTATTATAGAATAGTATATTCTGTTTCTATGTCTAACAAATACATGTAGGAGCCTTATAATGTTGTAGTGTGTCAAGGTGGAGCCAATTGTATATAAGTAGTGTACAGTACTGCATCATATCATCATGTTTCATGTATCAAACGTTACAAGTAGCCTAACTGAGTGTCAGATATCTATAGTTGAGTAAAAAATTATAAAATCTAGAAGCATTACATTTAAATACTCAAGTAAAGAACCAGTTAGTTATGTACAAAAAAGGTTAACATAGAAGCTTAATTCAGGCAGATATTGGCAAAATTAGTAAACTTTTAATTTCCATAATTTCACTACAACGCTCACTTACTCATGTATATGTTGTTGAGTCAACAGTAGAAAAACAAATATTACTGGAAATGATATCTGTAGTTTCATCACATTGTTGCCCCGAAAGAAGGAAGAAGTACTCAGGTCTTGTACTTAAGTAAAAGTAGAAGTAACAGTGTAGGAATACTCTGTTACAAGTACAAGTCCTGTATTCAAAAGGTTACTCAAGTAAAAGTAACATGATTAGCATCAATACTTAAAGTACCAAAAATATAATTATTAAATATGTAAATTCACCAATTCCAGAATAATATATGTTTTGATTATAATGATTGATCATTAAAGTGTTCTCAAAGCTGGTAAAGGTGCAGCTAGTTTTAATTATTCTGTATGCTGCAGGGTAGCTTGTGAATTGACTCCAGGTGTAACTAAAGTCTAATTTAAGTGTTGATTATATTTCACATTATTTATCAAAATGTGCAAAGTAAACCAAGATAATAAATAGATGTAGTGGAGTAAAAGTACACAGATTACCTCTAAATTGTAGTGGAGTAGAAGTACAAAGTAGCAGAAAATGGAAATATCTCAAAGTATCTCAAAATTGTCCACCAGTTGAGTTAATGTACTTAGTTACTTCTCACTTCTGTCCTAATGTTAGTCATACCTGCCAACCCTACCGATTTGGGCGGTAGTCTACCGCTTTTGACATGTTTCTACCGCCTACCGACTTAGCTGACTCCCCCTACCGATTTTCAATCTTCCCAAACTATAACAAATAAAAATGACACTACATAGACACTGGACTCGACTTTTGGCGGACACCGTTTGCAGCGTGTCTGTGATCCCATCATACAAACAGTCCTCTGTGTTTCAGTCGATCGCGAGATGTGTCTAAAAATAGAACAACAATATTCTGTTTTATCGTTAATGTCCTATAACATAATCTTCCTGTGCCAGAATAATGCACATGAACGCATCAAAGCTTTGTGATTGGCGTGACCCCATGTATCGGGGCGTGGCTGGTAGGCAGTGGGCACTAGTTTGCTGTGCAGTCCGCACACACAAGACCACAATTATGGCAGAAGCAAAAGAGCCCAAAATATATAATGTTCACTCCGAGTGGGGAGGATGATTATTTTTGTATCTATTCCAATTCAAAGTCTATCTGTCTCATCTGCAATGCGAGCGTGGCTTTATCGAAGAAGGGTAATTTAGGAGCGGCATTTCAAAACAGTGCACAAACGCTACGAGACGGAATTCCCTCCTAATTCTGCCCTACGCTCCCAAAAGGTGAGGGGCCTGAAAGGACAGCTGAATGCACAGCAGTCCATTTTCACCAGGCCCAACAACAAGAGCAAGGCTGCTACCATAGCATCTTATCGTGTCAGTCACGTTCTTGCAAAACACATGAAGTCTTTCAAAGACGGCGAGGTTGTGAAAGAAGCATTCCTGGAGGCTGCCGACGCGCTTTTTGGGGACAGTAAAAATAACAGTAGCATTTCAACAGGTTTTTGATATAATAAAAACTCAAGTTAGATACCGTTATTAATCAGCTGTAAGTTTTAGTTTGTTTGAACTTATTCATTATAATTATTGTACAAAATGGTATAAGAATGCAAACTTTAAGATCTGTTCTGTTTAAATTGATTATAGTCTATTATCAATTCAGAAACTAGTGTTGCTTGCATCCTATTTTAAAGGCATTTCTTTTTATACTCTACTAAAATGCAAAAAAAAGAAAAGGGTTTGATTCTATTAATTTTGTCTTTTTTATTGCACTTTGGCAGCAGATTCCTGTGTAGCTCCAGATCTGAGTTGTCTTATTAGTAAAACTAATTTATACTTTTGTAGCAACACTATTTTTATATAATGGCAAAGAAAGGGTTCAGTCTTTTCTTTTTTTCCTGTATCATATGTGGCAGCACTGTTCAATGTTTCTTGAAAACATTACCCACTGTAGTATGTGACGTGTGAATAAACTCCCAACTCTGTATCAACAACACTGTTGTGTAACTTCAGTTAAATACTTGTGTGTGTGGAGATTAGAAAGAGGTAAGATAAAGGATCTGCAGTATTTTATGAAGTATTAATCGTACAAAGGTCAGTTTTATACAAGTAGAAGTGTGTATTTACCTGGTAGTAGGCTGTCAGTAATGGCTACACCTCTCTATTTGGACTGGTAGATCTCGGCAGACTGGCAACTTTAAAAGTAGCTCTCGGTTCAAAAAAGGTTGGGCACCCCTGATCTACACTGTCAAGGTTCAAGGTTCTTTATTGTCAAACTAACACAGCTACAGAGTAATTATGTCGTTGAAAATCTTATGTCACAGGCTTCTCCAACAATGCAACTGAAAGAGGACCAGAAACACATTAAAAATATAATAAAATGTGGAGACTTTGGGATATTTATCTCCCATTCTTTTACTTTTCGGGCATTTTACAGACCACACATGTCGTTGATGTCACTGTTTAGTGTTTACCAAACTACCACTTTTTCTGAAAAATGCATAAAATGATGCAATATATGTTAAATACATGGTTTATACATGTAATTACTGGGGTTCTGATTACCTAATTTGGGCGTGCACATTTGCCGCACGCAAACCTACCTCTTTTGGATTTGGAAAGGTTGGCATGTATGGTTAGTTTAAACGGAAAATAACGTTTTTTAACAGAACACGGCTAAGTCTGGAGCTAGCTTAACTTACAGAGGCAGGTAAAGTGAGGTTAGCATATTAACAAGAAAACGGCCCTCCTGATGTTCTTTGTACCTTCTCCATTGAAAAGTGTAACTTTTGTGTAACTGTTTAAACTAAATTAAACTGTGCTCTTATATTATTCATCACTTTCTGCTCATTCTAAGATCAACAATATGAAACGCAGCAGCAGCTCGTTCTTCTCACGTCACTTTCTAACACCGGAAACTGCACTGTAAAACGTATTAAAAACATTTTTTGTTTGTCGATAGTTAAAACAAAAATATTACTATAACATTTCACCTGTAGTTTCATCACATTTTGTTCTCATACTCAATACTACTAAATGTAATGTACTAACATTTAAATTCAAACTGAAAATAACGTTTTTTAACGGCTAAGGGAAACAGTCCTGGAGCTAGCTTAATTTACCGAGGCAGGAGAAGAGCTGTTAGTCCATTAAGAAGAAAACTGCACTCCTGAAGTTCTTCGTACCTTCTGTAGTGAAACATGTCACTGTAATAAGTCATGAATAACACTTAAATTACTGTTCGGGATAAAATATCAACTACGCAGCTCCTCATTCCTCTCAGGTTCACTGTCTCTGACCGGAAACTGCTCTGTAAAACTTCAGTACAGTTTTAGTTAAAGTTTGGACTTGAGGATCCACATCTTTAATTTAAGATTAATATTATATTGCCTTGTTTTTTTTTACTCAACATTAGTTAAAGGGCCCATGTCATGGCCATTTCCACTGATCATAATTACATTGTTGAGGTATACTAAAATAGATTTATACTGTGCAATTTTCCAAACTCACATTGGTTTCGCATACAGCATCTCTGTCAAGCATGTGTATTCAGCAGTATTCACTTTCTCCACTAAACGACTCGTTGGAGCTCTTGCCCCCCCCTCCCTGTGAGCCTAGTGTGCTCCGATTGGTCAGCTCGGCCACTCGTTCTGATTAGTCAACCACCAGAGAGGCTGCGCCCATGTCAGTGCTTTTCCCGGCTGCTCTCAGCGTAACATCAGTCTTATCATGGCGTCGGTACAGCGGTATATTTTATATACATATATATTTTTAACTGTTGTTATAGAAGAGTGTGACGGCCTCAGGGCCTTTGTCTTACGGTGGGGTGGAGCTGAAGAGGGTAATCAGTGCGATCACGGACACCTCCGTAGCCGGTGCTATTAATCCCAGCGGCCCGGAGTCTCTCTCCAAAGCGGCTGCAGAAGGACGAACTGAGCGACCCTCTCCCCTCGACCACCTGTCTCTCCATTTACTACAATAAATGTGCCGTGGTTTTGTAAACTCGTGTATGTCTCCTTGCCTTTCCGTTGTGGCCTACGAGCTACTCTCATAACAAAGAGTAAGTTATTTTTACCCGTTATAAACTACTACTGTTTGATGAGAAATCAAATCATGGTTTGCTATATATGAATTCAGGGAAGAAAGGATAGGCCTACTAAGTATTTCCATTAAACTTTATTTTTAGAAATGTACAAAATGAACATAAATATACATATATACACGGTATATCATCCATTCCTCCTCCTCGCATCTTGCCTGCGCACAGTCGGTGCGGTGCCTTTTAGCACCCTCAGTAGTAGTAGAATCCCTTCCCCGTCATGGATTGTCCGCCAGGATCTGGCTGGACGAAATCAAATGCAAATCACAAAATATTAGAGAAACTTAGTTGTTTTAGATTCGTTAGTAGTAGTTGTGTAATGAACAGCTTGCCTGCTAATATGCTAACCTAGCTTTGTTTACCTTGGTAGCTAACACGATATGAACGTTAGCTTGGAGGAAAGGCAACTATAATGCAGTGTAATAAAACTACTATGAACAAAAGCTAGTGGTTCATATTAGGCTAGCAATAACGTGTTTATAATTGCAATCGTATACGGGTATTCTGCTACGTTCGGTCATACAATGTAACTTGCATGAATACATTGTTTTGCGCTAGCATACAGCTAGCCTCGTTAGCTACATGCAGTATATGTACGGTCACAATGTACGGTAAATCACAGTACAGTATACTGTATGAGTATTCCGTGTGTGTGACTGCAGACATTCTCCTGCCATGACAACATGTAAGGCCATCTGCTGACATTGTAGTTGATATATTTAAACGCTAGCAACGTAGCATCACAAAAATGTTTTTCTGACCGAAACTAGCTCTAGCTCCGTGTGTTAGATCGCTACGCCAGCTATAATGTAATTACGTTTCGCGACTGACCGGCAAATCACCCGGAGTATACTGTCAATAGGTATTTTGTGTGTGAATGCAGACATTCTCCTGCTATGAGATACATGTATGCAAGGCCATCTGCTGATATTAGAGTTGATATATGGAAACTCTAGCAACTTAGTTAGCACTGTGTCAATGGCTTAGCAGTCCAACACAGTTTACACATTTAAACAGTCTTGTTTGATAAATACACAAATAACAATGCAAACTTACAGGTTGTATACCCAGATCTTCCCCTGCTCCAAACGGTCCAAACAAGCTGTGCATATCCGGCCTCAAACTGGGCAATGTTTTGGAAGCTTTCGTCTGTGAAATGCCGGTTCTTCGAACCTCTGGAGGAGGAACACGACGCTGCTGGTGTGGCCATAGCTCTTCGGGATTGGTCCATTTCGTTCCGGGTACCGCATGACATCAGGCGGTACCCGGAACTAAATGGAAGACTCAAATGGGCAGTGACGTATCTCCAACGAGGCGTTTTGGGGAGGTATTTTCTGTGTTAGAGTTTTACTCGCTACAGGGTGTACTTTGAGGGTTTTGACTCTGCACACCGTTTACAAGCATAAAAACCTTCATAACACACAAGGGGACGGGTAATAACCGGAAAAGCATGACATGGGAGCTTTAAAAAATATCATGTGTTCAATACATGAATTATTCATTTTTAATTCCACATTCATCAGCGAAAACACTTTCCGACACTTCATGACAGGGCCGTGGGAAGTAGGGGTGCTGAGGGTGCTGCAGCACCCCCTGGTGTGGAGGACAAGGGGATCTGCACTTCCACAAGATTAAATACAAATATAATACCAAAAAAAACGAATTTTCAGCCTTGATGTAACAACATTCATAATTAAGTAAAGATAACACCGGTACCGGCGGGGATTGTTGTTAGCTTCTGCTGCACTAACGGATATAAGAAGCTGTTTCTACAATAATGTGGAGGGAGAGTTCTGTCCTGTCAGACTGAGAGGCTCAGTGTGGTAAAGGACTCTGAGGGTTTTAGATAGTTCACTTTAGTCTAATTTATCTCAGTGGGTCTCAAACGGTTTGATCACAATTTATGTAGGCTAAACAAATATTTCCAAGGCACTCCTTTATAATTATTAGGATAAATAAAAACAGGTTTGAAATCATTCCAATGCATACTATAGGACAGTAAACCAAAAATATCGTTTAAAACTGGAGAGATTAAAAAATATGCATAAATAAATAAATAAGATATAAATTAACCACAAAAATAAAATAAGTTACATTTATTTGTTATTGGCTATGGTAGGTTATTGGAAATGTTCACATACTTATTTGATTATTAAAATGTAAACCGATCTTTTTCATATGGGTGTTTAAAGTTGTACCCCCTAGATCTAGTCTCTAGTAATTGTGTGCTCAAAGTGCACCAGATTGAAGCATTTTACTTTAAAATGTTAAAAAAAAACATCCCGGGGGGGCATACCCCCGGACCCCCCTAGAGGATGTGACGTCCACCCCCCGATTAAAACATGTTCATACAATACTAAATAAATTTGAAGCCTTTTTATTCACCATGTCAATACGTTTCTCTGTTTGTAGTGTATTGGTCATAGAGGTTTTTCATTGCCAGCTAAAATCTTGCAGCACATTGGTCAGAACCAACCTGTGTCATCCCCACAGCACCCCCCATTTGAAACATGTTCCCACGGCTATGCTTCATGAGTTGAATCAATACAGCATCATCTTCCCTAATGTTAAACATACAACCAAACATATGTTAGGTTAAAGTCAATATCATCTTTTCTTGAGTATTTCCATTTACTGCTATATTATACAATATACTTCATTACACTGCTAGAAGCATTTTACTGCCGCTCTGTTGTTTTTCCTCTGAAAACTAATTGTTTCTCTCTTATATTGTAAGATGTTAATGGACTGCCACCCAGCAAGTGAAAAAAAGCATGCATTTGCAGGGACTTCCTGTGAAGCTGAACATTTATTTTGGGATACATATTTCTCTGTAAGGAAGACATTTTTTAGCAAATTGTGTGAGAGGTAGTTTCCTGTGTTGTGAAGGTACAACATTCTCAGTTACAGTCTGTCTGAACCACTCTAAAGACATGTATTATATATATATATATATATATATATATATATATATATATATATATATTATAAGATATTAAAAAGAACAGAAAAGCCAATGTTGATCGGAGACACATTAGAAAAGGTACAACAATTTAGGAAATCTAATAATCAAATAGAAGTGACTCATACTGGTAGCTGATCACACTTCTAACCACAGGAACAAAAAAGACAGAGACTAATTTTAAATACGCAACACCTGATGAGCACACATCTGGGGGAGTATATCTGTAAATATAAAAAGGGAAATTACATTATATAGAAAATGACAGAAATACAAAGTGTACTCACTAAAAAACCAAGAAGATCAAACCGTGGTAAACTGCAAGCCAACAATACATTCTTTACACCATTTCCCAAAAACTTTGGATAAGATAAAACTTTATTGATACCCAGGAGAATTGTTGTGTCTCAGCTGCAGATCAGAGTCGGAACACTACCAATATAGAATAAAGTGTAAATATTGACAACAAGCAAAAACAACTTAATCCCGTTTCCTTTGGTTGGGCCATTTGTCATATTTACACTTATCTGATATCCGTTTTTACATTTAGCAAAAGTTTTTATGGATAAAAAAGCAAGAGATGTAAAAAACGTTCCCCCACTAGCATTATTGTTTGGGTCTGTGACCGGGGATAAAGCGTGTGGACATTTTTTAAAGGATGCCGCCTAAAGCTGCTGTTTTATGAGCCCAGAGTTAAATAACCCTAACTGTATTTTATGAATTAGAAGCAGTGTCAATGTTTTAGTAATCTTCGGTTTCATCTCCATTTGGTCGTGTATATCTGGCGTGAGTGTGAACAGAAGAGATTTCCACAGGAGGAGATCTGCTCCGGCCGGCCTCCCCGATATCATCGTACACTTGGTCGGTCTACAGGAGAAGAGGTGTGAATATCAGCTGGTTTCACAAACACTTATGATCTGGTTTACCAAAACTTACCTCTGTGACGAAATCATATTGTGTTTCCACAGGAGGTTCTGAAAAAACACAGCAGTACGTTTAGATAATGACACTACACTGGAAAAACATCTTGCTCAGTCAAATGGAGACAAACACAGATTCATCCCTCATCAACTGTCATGTTACCTGGTTCCTCACTTTTGGCTTTACAAGTCCTCTTCCTGCAGAATACCAGCACAGACAGTGATGACACGATGACCAGGACGACCAGAGTCAGACGCACATACAGGATCCCACCTGTGGTTGTTGGAGCACAAACACAGGTCTGTTTTACACTGACAGTTAGTGGTAAGCAGGGTATCTTTGGGGGGAGTATTCTACTGCAGGTCAATAGGATATGCCACAGAGAAGTGGTTACATCTGATTAGCTGTCTATTTAAATGTTCAGTTTGTAAAGAGTGTATACAGGCAAGAACATAGTTATGGAAGAATATCATTGCCATCCCTATGCTCTATTATGTCTCATTGGTTGTTAAAGCTTTATTTATTAAAAATGTGTGTGGATGTACGTGTGGTTTTAGGGGAGGCTGGTGAAGATGTGGAGCTTTCACTTTGGTTTGATGTTTCTGTAGAGGCTGATGGGACGGATGATGAAGGAGAAGAAGTGGTCAGAGCTGTGAACAAAAACAAGCAAGAAGTCCTGATGAGAGAAATGAGATCCTCCCGAGTGTCTGTGTGTGTCAGCTGAATTAAATTGAGTTTAAAACATCAGCAGCTGTCAGTGAAAACTGTCTTCAGAGACATGAACAAACATTTTCATTATCAAGCAGAAACTCACCATCAGTGACGATGAGCCTAAACCTCTGGTATAGATCGTTAGAGTCAGTTCTGTCCAGACCACACCTGTACCATCCTGAGTCAGACTGGGTCAGCTGTTTGATGCTCACATACAACAAAGTTCCTGTTGGAATTATTTGAGTATATCTGATCCTGTATCTGCCTTTTTCCTGATCTGATTTACTAATCGTTTCAACAAGATTGTCTCCTTCACATTCTTCCTTGCAGAAGTACTTATTGTATCTATATTGAGTAAAGTTGCATTGAACTGCAATATTTCCTCCAGTTCTAGCATCAATTGTTTTTTCTGCAGAAGGACCACCATCCAGCATTGCTGTTGAAAAAAACAAACAATCAAAAGTTACAATGTGTAGATTACAAATCTTAGTTTCACCATGTGTGTGTTTTAAAAACTTGATCCAGTCACTGAGGGTTAAGGTGTGACTCTTTAATGAAGGCTTTTTAACTTAAATTAAGAGATTTAGAAAATCCTTATTTTACATTCTGCTCACAATTGGATTTATATTAGATTAGAATGCTTTAATAAAATCGTTGGCTTTGTATTTTTTTTATTATAAATAGTATCTGATTGAGGTTATATGATAATTAATTAATTATGTGAACTTTAGAGATGATCTGTTGCAAAGAATGACATTTATTTTGAAATGTCTTTACCCCTTGAAAGTATCGTATTTATATTATTACATTACTGAGTTACCTTGAATTCATTTGCTCATAACTTAGTAAAACATTACTTATCTAAACACTTCTGCATTAACTGTTCTTGAAAAAAGATGAGCTCGTCTCTTTGTGTAGAAGTGTTTTAAATGGTGAGGTTTAAGCAGAATGCATGTTTTAGGGAAGTACTGAGCATACAGTAAATGACATTAGGACTATACAGCAATAGTTGTGTTAGAGTTAGTTAACGGATGTTTTAATATATTTCTGCTGTTGTAAAACACGGCCCCCAATTAATTTCACTTTCTTTAAGACTTTTCTCCATTTTGGGATTCTTTGTTCACCGTGGAGTCATGCTAGAAAAAGTTATCAAATTCAAGATGATCTGAAAAGGGTAATTTGGGGGTAAAGTATTCCTTTAAAGCCCGACCGCAGCCACAAACCACCAGTTTAGTTGTTAATATTTTCTATTGATCTCAATCTATTACTAATTGTCTTACTTGTTAACAGAACACAGAGCGGCCATATGATCTACTTCATTCAGATAAGAACAGAGACAACAGATCAATATGCTCGTGCCCCTGGTAATACATTCTTCATCAATATATTCTAAACAATAATATTAAAAAACACTTGTCAGGGTTCATACACTTTTTCACCAATGATTTTCAATGATTTTCCATGACTTTTCCAGGACCTTTACCTCATTTTCCATGACCAAAAAAATTACTCTTTCTCAGCGGTACCACTGAAAATGGTTTATTTGAACATGGAACAGGAAAATAAGGTCTGCATATGAAACATGTTGTGCCTATCTAAAACAAATCAAATAGGCTTACTAGCTCCTGGCTAAAGCAACTAAAATCTCTCACCAGCAAAACACCTCATCAGTTAAATGCCATTTTACGTTTCATTACTATACGATACAGTATTTATTATCATTATAGTATTACTATTTCGGCGATTAGATAAAATATAAATTATATTTGATGCAACTTTAGTTACATTTCCATGACTTTTCCAACACTTTGGGAAAAATATTGTTTTCCATAACTTTCCCAGGGCCTGGAATTAGCATTTTGAATTTCCATGACTTTTCCAGGTTTTTAATGACCGTAACAACCCTGACTTGTGTACGTGTGTCAGTTTCGGTTTATCAGTTACTTTCAGAAGACATGTAGGATTTAGATAAGGTAATGGTGAAAAGGTAAAACTATTATTAAGACAATGAAGAAGATTCAGTTTTTAGTAAAACTCACCATCAACAACGATGATCTCAATGTCCTTGTATAAAGCCTTTTTCAAAGATGATCCCGCACCACACCTGTAGCGTCCTGAGTCAGACTTGGTCAGCTGAGTGATGGTGACAGAAAAAACTCCATCTTTATAATCAATGCTGTATCTGCCACTCTGAGCTGTGGCATCAGTTGTTTTAATGAGAATGTCTTCTTGTTCACATGGTTCCTTACAGAAGAACTTCCTGTTTCGATAAGAAGGAAATGAGCATTTAACTCTGGCATTTTCTCCTTCAGTTCCTGAATAGACAGAGAGTTGGGCACTGACGAGACCGGTGTTTCCATCCTGCAGAGCTGAACAAAAGATGAACAAAAGATGCACCATCATTATTAGTGGTCAGTACTTCCCGTAAGATGCTGCAGTCTGATGACAACACTTCCTGTTTCACATGAACACAGATCCTCAGAGTTAAACCACAGCCTGTGACTGAAGATCACCATCAGCACTGCAGGTTAATGTTACCGTTTGGTCTGAAATCTTTATCCTTCTTTAGACACAAAGACTACATGAAGTCTCCATCTGTAACTTTAAGAGTTACATTAAAGCAAATCCTTAAAGTACATAACCTAAAAAGTGTTTCATGTGAACACCACTTTTTTATTTATGACATTTTTGGACAAAACACTTCGATAGATAGATATAAACTTTATTTATCCCAGCAGTGTCAAGCCGTACGCGAGTTATAAATGTTTAAAAGATACAATAAGATACAAATATAATAAAAAGTTCAAACTAACATTAGCGGCATGTATATATAGTAAGAATACAAATCAAAAGATTAATAAATGAATCAAGAAAATATTTTGCAGATTAAATGATTATGAAAACAATCATATTCATTATTTCACAGAAAGAAACTGTCGTAATGACTTCATTTTATTCATTCAGTAAGCAGATAATAACTGAGTTTAATGATGATGTACAGTTAGTTTGAGGAAGTGAAGCATGTCATTGGTTGCATAGGTACTAAAAAGCCTAATTTTGGAATATTTGAATAACTCGTACTGCTGAAGCCTTGCATTAATTTTATGAAAATAAAGGGATGTACTCACAGAAGAAGAGGAAGAAGCAGATCAAAGTGTGAGAGACTTTCATGCTGACACTCTGATGGTTTACCACTGACTGTCTTTCTTCACTGGCTAACCAGGAACTTGTTACTTCTTTAAATGATGAAGCCCCTCCTCCAAACACAACACAGCTCTACTCTCCTCAGTACTTATAGTAGATGAAGTACATTATTCAAAAGTTTACATTCACTTTAGATAATAACACGGGAGATTTTTTTTTTCTCTCTCTCTCTCTCTCTCTCTCTCTCTCTCTCTCTCTCTCTCTCTCTCTCTCTCTCTCTCTCTCTCTCTCTCTCTCTCTCTCTCTCTCTCTCTCTCTCTCCGGAAACCCTGATATGTATCTATATTAATTTAAAATAAAAAACTACAAGTCCATGACTGTTTTTATAAGTTGTTCTTGCATGAAGCCAACAATTTCCCCTTAAAGATAATTTTCTTGGAATCTTTGGGACACAGTTTGGTAAAAAACTAATATTTTTTGTTGTTAAATGAGTTTGATGACGGCCTCTGGCTTTTTAACACTAACACTTTTAATGCTGCATGTTTGCAAAATCCTTAGTAACACATTTTTTTGGGTGTTCTTGTTGTTGTTGTTATTGTTATTGTTCTGACTAAAGGTTTACTCGGTCAGTTCAGAAATGACCACAAACTGTTCAAAGTTCATTTCAAATTTAGCAAACATTTATTCAGATAGAAAGGGTCTCTAGTTACATTTTGAACAAAAAAACTCATGTGAAATATTGTAAACTCCACTTCTCCACATTTACCTGTTCAAGTGAAAGAATGTTTCACTTTTTAATTCTTTTCAAAGAGCCGGTTTGTGCTTGTTGTGTTTCAGTTTGAGAAGTGTGTGTGTTCGGCTGCATTTCCTCTGAAAACCAAACATAATTTAAACCACAAACAGCTCAGTCTGTGAAAGATGAAACTCATTTCCTCCCCGTTAACCCTTTAAACTCCTCTTCCTCCTCTCAGTGGAGATGCAGCCCGTCTGTCTGTGTGGAATATTCTTTACAGTATGGACTTAGCAGAACAGCTTCATGGAGCGATATACAAATATATTTTCAAGTATCTTTTATGGAATAAATTTGGTTAAAAAAAAAAAACTGGATTTCTCTTTATTTATTTCTCCAAGTTGTGGTGGCTCTACTCTTCAGCCACCTCCCTTGTGTGTTTGTTTTCCCTTTCCCTGTCTGTGTGGGCGTGGTGGCTGTCACTCCTGGCTCCCGGCTCAATCTCCACCTGCTGCAATCAGCTGTACACACCTGATTTCCATCAGCCATTTACTAATGGCATATCAGCGGAGGCTCCACAACCTGTCAGCGCCAGATCGTTGTTTAAACCCCAGTGGTAAAACTCTCAGCCTTCTTAGCCTTCTTAGCTATTTTTCTCTACACTGAATGTTATTCTCACGTGTTTTTCTTGTGCTCCAGGATCACTCTCCAGCCGCCTTGTTGCCATCACCAGCCGCCACCAGTCGTCATTCCTGCCGGATTACTCTCCACGCTCCTCCACCTCAAAATAAACCTTTTTTCCAACACTCTGCCGTGTCCTGCGTTTGGGTCCTATCAGATAACGTAACAGAACGATCTGGCCAGTATGGACCCAGCGGACACAGGCCACCAGTCCAAGACTGCGGACGAACTCAGCCAAGCCCTGGCCAATCAAGGCGCTCTCGTGGGGCATCACGACGTGGTTCTCCGTGAGGTTGTGGAGACTCTCCGGAACCTCTCCGCTAACGTGCAAAGGATCGGCACGCAAGTAGAACTGCTCACCTCACAGTCTTCTCCCCTGCAGCCCGCTGCACAGCCGACAGCCCCTCCCCCCGCTCCTGCCGCACCTCTCCATCAGCTACGAGAGGCTGTCATTCCTACACCGGAGCGATACGCTGGAGATTTGGGTATTTGTAGAGCCTTTTTGTTCCAGTGTTCGTTAGTTTTTGAGCAGCAGCCTAGTACTTATCATGCAGATGGGGCTAGGGTAGCATATGTAATGAGTCTGTTGAGGGGGAGTGCTTTAGATTGGGCTACAGCCGTTAGGGAGAGCCAGCCACACATTTGCTTATCATTTGATACTTTCATTTCCGAAATGAAAAAAGTTTTTGATCACCCGTTACGGGTGAGGGACGCTTCCAGGCACCTTCTTTCTCTCCGGCAGGGCTCCCGTAGTGTAGCCGAATTTTCAGTTGAGTTTAGAACAGTTGCTGCTGACTCAGGCTGGAATAACGAGTCATTGCAGGATGTTTTTCTTCATGGGCTGAACGAAGCAATTAAAGACGAGCTAGCTGCCAGGGATGATCCAGTTAGCTTGGATAATTTAATTGCCACAGCTATCAGAGAGAGACGTAGGGATAGGAATAGCCGTCACCCCAATCCCAGCTACTCCTCACCTGATCCCCAAATTGGCACTGCCACTGCCCCAATCTCCAGATCCTTCCCAACTCCTTTCTCGGTTTCACCCCCCGAAGATGAGCCCATGCAAGTGGGAAGGGCCCGCCTCTCACCATCTGAGCGGGCTAGAAGGACCCAGGCTGGGGAATGTGTTTATTGCAGCCAAACCAGTCATCTCGTTTCCTCCTGTCCTAATCTGCCAAAAGGTCAGGCTCGTCAGTAGCTGTGGGGATTCTGGCGAGCCCTTCCTCCTCTCTCAACCCCCGACCCAGAACGCAGCTAGAAGCCGTGCTTTGCTGCAACCAACAGTCACTACCCCTGCTCGCCTTAGTGGACTCGGGGGCGGACGAGAACTTTTTGGACATTGACATTGCAGCTCAGGCAGGAATTCCCTGCGAAGTGTTAGATTCACCTCTTAATGCCAATGCTCTAAATGGAAAATTCCTGGCCCAAGTCACTCACCGCACCAAGCCAGTAAACCTCATTCTGTCTGGAAACCATCGTGAGTTTATTCAGTTTCACCTAATTTCCTCACCTCATGACCCCATAGTGTTGGGCCATCCCTGGTTAAGAACACACAACCCCCAGATTGATTGGGTAACTGGCAAAATCATTAGTTGGAGTTTTTTTTGTTTATCCTCATGCCTGCAGTCTGCCCTACCGCCAGCAGAGGCCGCCGCTCCACCACCCAAGATCGAGCCGCCTGACCTGTTATCTGTCCCCACTGAATATCCTAACCTAGGAGAGGTGTTCAGTAAACAGCAAGCTCTTTCTCTTCCTCCTCATCGACCCTACGACTGTCCCATTGACCTCCTTCCCGGGGCCCCTCTGCCTTCCTCACGTCTGTTCAACCTGTCTTGCCCTGAGAGAAAATCCATGGAGAGTTACATCCATGACTCCCTGGCTGCCGGTGTCATCCGCCCATCCTCCTCCCCGGTCGGTGCTGGTTTTTTCTTCGTGTCCAAGAAGGACCGCTCACTGCGGCCCTGCATTGATTACAGGGGTCTTAATGCCATCACTGTAAAAAACAAATATCCATTACCCCTCATTAACTCCGCCTTTGAACCCCTCCAGGAAGCCACCATTTTTTCCAAACTGGACCTCCGCAATGCCTACCACCTCGTCAGAATCCGTGAAGGGGACGAGTGGAAGACTGCCTTTAACACACCACTCGGTCACTTTGAGTATCTGGTGATGCCTTTTGGACTGACGAATGCCCCAGCAGTTTTTCAGTCGATGGTGAACGATGTGCTCCTTGACCTCCTCAACCGGTCAGCCTTTGTCTACTTGGATGACATTCTCATATTCTCTCGTAACAAGGAGGAGCACATTATCCATGTCAGGCAGGTGCTGCAGAGACTCCTTAAAAACAGACTCTTTGTGAAGGCGGAGAAATGCGAATTCCATGTCAACACAGTCTCATTCCTGGGCTCAGTTAAACAGCTTCAACAGTTTCTTGGTTTCGCCAATTTCTATCGGCGCTTCATCAGAGACTACAGCAGAGTGGCGGGCCCTTTAACCAGACTCACTTCCCCTACAACTGTTTTTTTCTGGACCCCAGAGTGCGATGCAGCCTTCTCGGAGCTAAAGAGACTCTTCACCACTGCCCCTGTGCTCATCCACCCTGATTCCTCTTGCCAGTTCGTGGTGGAGGTCGATGCCTCCAACACCGGGGTAGGGGCAGTTCTTTCCCAGCGCTCGGAACGAGACCAAAAATTACATCCTTGTGCATTTTTCTCTCGCCGCCTCACTCCAGCTGAGAAGAACTATGATGTGGGTAACAGAGAGCTGCTGGCTGTCAAACTTGCCCTAGAGGAGTGGAGGTACTGGCTGGAGGGAGCCGAGCTCCCTTTTATTGTATGGACAGACCACAAAAACTTGGCGTACATCCAATCTGCCAAGCGCCTTAACTCCCGTCAGGCTCGATGGGCCCTGTATTTCGGCCGCTTCTCATTCACCCTTACCTACCGTCCAGGGTCACGGAACCTCAAGCTGGACGCTCTCTCTCGCCAGTTCGCTTCTGAAGGACCAGCTGCCAGTCCAGACACTATCCTACCTGCCTCCTGCGTGGTGGCGGCTGTTACCTGGGAGATTGAGTCATTGGTGAAGGAGGCTCAGCGGGCGCAGCCTAACCCAGGTAACTGCCCAGCTAATAGTCTTTTTGTGCCTACCCCTGTTCACCCCAAGGTCCTGCAGTGGGCACACGCCTCCCGTCTCTCGTGTCATCCTGGTGTCCATCGCACACTGTTTATACTAAGACAACGGTTCTGGTGGCCTTCCATGGCTCAAGACACCAGGGCCTTTGTTGCTGCCTGTACAGTATGTGCCCGCGCCAAGTCCTCCCACCAATCTCCCTCTGGCCTGCTTCGCCCGCTGCCGGTACCTAGTCGCCCTTGGTCGCATGTGGCCTTGGATTTTGTTACTGGACTTCCACTTTCACAAGGAAATACCATCATCCTAACTATTGTGGACAGATTTTCCAAGATGGTACACTTTGTTGCTCTTCCCAAGCTTCCCACAGCCCGAGAGACTGCAGATCTTCTGGTCAATCATGTTGTTCGACTCCATGGGATTCCCACCGACATCGTCTCTGACCGGGGTCCCCAGTTCATTTCCCACGTTTGGAAGGCCTTCTGTCAGGCTCTGGGAGCATCAGTGAGCCTGTCATCTGGCTATCATCCTCAGACGAACGGGCAAACGGAACGGGCCAACCAGGATCTGGGGGCAGCTCTTCGCTGTGTGGCTTTCAGGAACCCTTCGTCATGGTGCCCACATCTGCCATGGATCGAATATGCCCACAACTCCCTGTCAAATGCAGCCACAGGTATTTCACCCTTTCATTGTGCCATGGGTTTCCAACCACCCCTGTTTCCATCCCAGGAATAGGAAGTTGCTGTTCCTTCCGTTCAGACCCACCTTCGTTGCTGTCGTAAGGTGTGGAGGGACACCCGAGCCGCCCTGCTCCGCTCCGCTGCCCGCAACCGCCTCATCGCAGACCGCCACAGGACCCCGGCCCCCAACTACTTACCAGGTCAGAGTGTTTGGCTTTCCTCCAAAGATCTCCCACTCAAGACAGAGTCGAAGAAACTCACGCCACGTTATGTCGGCCCCTTCATCATCGACTCAGTTATCAATCCATCTGCAGTCAAGCTCAAGCTTCCCCCACACATGAAGGTTCATCTGACATTTCATGTCTCTCTGTTGAAACCTGTTGCCAGCAGCCCCTTGTCTCCTCCAGTGAGTGTTCCCCCACCCCCCCGCATCATCAATGATCACCCAACCTACACCGTCAGGCGATTGTTGGACGTTCGTCGCCGTGGAAGGGGATTCCAATATCTTGTGGATTGGGAGGGCTATGGTCCAGAGGAGAGGTCTTGGGTTCCCCGGCAGTGTTAGAAATTGAGGGGAAAAAATGCCCCGAAAATATCAGAAAGACCCCAAAAAATTGCAAATGTGAAGAAAGATATCCAAGTTATTCCGATATACTAATCCACCATTATGTGTTTGATTCTGTGTCTGGTTATGAGCCCTCTTCACCTCTGGAAACCTGCAGGTCATAGATGTTTCCAGAAGTTAAATTGAATCCAGTTGAGGCTAAAATGAGGGTTTGTGATACCATTTTCATGACTTGTGTCACTTATAATTAAATGTTGTCAAGAAAATTATTGTGGCTACACCTTCAATGCAGGAAGACATCTTATGGGGACTTTGCTTCTTTTGAATATGTGGCCCTTCAGCTGAAATGCTCCTCTCCAGCTCTGTTCCTAAATATCTGTCTATAGTGTGTATTGACTTTGACCGTCTAGTCATTGTTGGTGATTTTAACATCCATGTTGACAACCCCCAGGACAGAGGGGCTAAAGAACTGTTTTGTGTTCTTGATAACTATGGACTGACTCAGCATGTGCCGGAGCCCACGCACAATAAGGGGCACACTCTGGACTTAATGATCTCAAAGGGTCTGAATATCTCTGAGGTTGTGGTGACTGACGTTGCACTCTCTGATCATTCCTGTGTTGTCTTTGAGAGCTCTATTTCTGTTCACAAAAATGTTCAAAAAGAGGTAACCACAAAGAGATAAGATCTTTAATTTGTCATTGTACAAGTACAACAAAATTACAATGTGAACTCAAGGTGCCAACGCGCAACAACAAGACAATATAAAAACATGAAATGGGACTTAAATAGAAATGAAAGGGAAGCGATGTTTAACTGAAAATACTAGGGAAATGTTTACTCAGAATTTTTCTTCCACACTTGCCCCTGCTAACATCGCAGTAAATGAGCTAGTAGATCGTTTTAATTCAAAAATAAAAAATGTTATAGATGCCATTGCTCCAACTAAGGTAAAGGAAGTGTCTGGCAAGAAAATATCTCCATGGAGAAAGGCCATGACCGTGAGAACAGAAAAAAGAGTGTGTCGAAAAGCTGAACGTCGGTGTGCGAAAAACAAATCTCCAGGTTCATTTTAACTGCTGAAACAACATCCATAACATTCATCTGCTACTTAGAAATTATTTATCTATTTATCTAATAAATCATATTCCAATAACTTGCATATAGACTCTTATTGCACTATTTCACTTTTTTAAACTACTTGCACTATATTTCTGTTTATCTGTTTTATTGTGTTGCACTGTTGGAGGAGCCTGTGACCTAAGATGTTCATCGTCATAACTACACTGGAGCTATGTTCGTTTGACAAAATAAAAACCTTGAACCTTGTTATGCATGCCCGCCAAAAAGGAAATGATATCGTTTCCAAACCTAACTTTTTTAGGTCAATGCAGTTCAATTTGCTGAATTAATTTTAAACCCCCCTTTCTCCATGACAACCAAACAACCAATAAGATGGTTACAGGTTGAAATCTCCAGTAAAAGAAAGTGAATGAACCCTGGAGTTCTAAATCTAAGAGGGCATATTGACGGATTAATCAACCCTGAAGTCACAAAAGCATGCATTTGCAGAGACTTCCTGAGAAAGATTTATTTTGGGAGCCTCTAGCAGGTTTCTCCGAGAACGCTTTTTGCTTATTGTGTTATAGGGGTAGTTTCCTGTGTGAAGTCTCAGCAGAACCAATGTGAAAACTACAAAGTGAGACTATTAAAACTAACCTGGCTATGAGAAATGTATTTGAAAGCGTATGTGTTTGCAGGATTGTTGCTGAATTTGTATCCTCATGGTTGATTGCAATTATATTGTAAAAACCTTTGGATGAAGGTCAAATGTAAAAAAAGTTGTGGATTAAAAATACATTAGGAATATGCTCACACGTTTTTAATATTGCTGCCTTTGACACAATATCCCATAGTATCCTCCTCAGCCGCCTGTCAGACTACCTTGGCCTCAGTCACACAGCTCTTGCCTGGTTCGAGTCCTACCTCTCTAACAGGACTCACTTTGTTACCATCAGTGACTGCAGCTCCCCTCTGGCCCCAGTTAACCAAGGTGTACCTCAAGGTTCTGTGCTTGGACCCCTCCTATTCACCATCTACATGCTCCCACTTGGTCAAATCATCCGCCAACATGGTCTCAGCTTCCACTCGTATGCCGATGACACACAGCTCTATTTCTGCACCAAACCGTCCACACAGCTCCCACCTCTTTCCCTTGTCAACTGCCTCCAGGACATAAAAAACTGGATGTCATCAAACCTGCTAAAAATAAACAGCAACAAAACTGAGCTCATCATTGTGGCTCCCAAGGCGCAGCTCCAGAAGGTTGGTGACCTGCTTCTCACCATTGACGGCTGCTCCATCTCCCCGTCCACTGAAGTCCGCAACCTGGGAGTCATCCTGGACTCCACCCTCTCTTTCCAGGCGCATATCAAATCCATTACCAAATCCGCCTTCTACCATCTCAAAAACATTGCCAGACTCCGCCCCTCACTCTCTGACTCAGTGGCAGAAACACTCATACACGCCTTCATCACATCCCGTCTGGACTACTGCAATGGAGTCCTGGCCAGGCTCCAATATGTCCAGAACTCTGCCGCCAGGCTTCTCACCCGCACTAAGCCATGGCAACACATCACCCCCACCCTCATCCACCTCCACTGGCTGCCGGTCAAGTCCCGGATTCACTATAAAACACTCATCCTCACGTACAAGTCCCTCCATACCCTCGCCCCCCAGTACTTAACTGACCTCCTACATCCCTACACCCCTTCTCGGAGTCTGCCGTCCTCCGACACGGGCCTGCTCTCCATCCCCCGCTCTCGCCTTCGTACTGTGGGTGACAGGGCGTTCAGTGTTGCGGCCCCCACCCTCTGGAATGCACTTCCTCCCGAGATCCGGAACGCTGCCTCACTGGACATCTTCAAATCCTCATTAAAAACTCACCTGTTCACCGTGGCCTTCGGACCCTAGTCCTTTCCTGGTCCCCTGGCTTCCTTTATTTTATTTTATTTTGTCTTGTTTTGTTCGCTCCTCATTGTCTGTTTTGTTTTGTCTGTCCACTATGTACAGCGACCTTGGGTCCCGTGAAAGGCGCTTTATAAATTCCATTTATTATTATTATATTAAATACAAATAATGTGACTCATGCATGGCTGGTCACACCTTTACCCACACAAACAAACAAACAGCTGATGGTCACACGGCTGGGGGAGCTTAAAGTGGACCTATCATGCTATATTTGAATAATATAGTGTAGGACCATACCTATATAAGGTATATTTATACTTGTAAATCTGTAAATACCAAACAGATCATGCATTTTAGCCATGCCTCATTTTGCTCAATTTGACAATTTATAGCTCTGTTTTTGCAAGGGCAGATTCTGTGAGCAACAGCACCATCTAGAGGCCTGGCATATGTACTATAGCGTCTCCAGCGCTTTCGAACGGCAATGGCCGTGGCTGTCTCCTCCTGATTGGTGGAGTTGGCCCAATAGCCGTAGCGCCACCGTCCTGACGTCAGGACAGTGTTCAAATCTGGATCAGTTTTTATCAGATCCGTTGCAGCCCCTTTTTTAGAGATTTGGGTATGGAGGAAAATAGAGAGGGTTGTGTTTTCTGACACTTGGTGAGTTCCCTGGAACACCGGGGACACATATTCATGTATAAAAGACGTACAAAAGTGCATTTTGCATGATAGGTCCCCTTTAACATTAAATACAGAAAGGAAGATGACGTTATAGAGAAATGACAGAACTACAAAGTGTACTCACTGAGGACGAAGAAGATCAAACTGAGGCAGACGTCCATGTTCGAGTCTCTGATGGTTGAACGCTGTCTCTCTTTCTTTCACCGGCAAACCAACACGTTTTCACTTCTCTAAACCATGGAGTCCCTGCTTAAAATACAACACTCACAGCTTGACTCTCCTCTCTAACACCTGCATGTGTATCACGTATGGTTTCACTTTAAAACGGATAAACGTGTGTCAGCTGAATAATAATAAATGGAATTTATAAGTGCAACCAGCTTTGACCTGAAGCAAACTGTTGAAGCCGCACATTTGTGAACTAGAGCAGAGCTGGACTTATCATCACATGAGGTCATTCAAAGCAGGTTTGAAATAAGTAAATGGTTAAATAATCGTACATATTCCCACAAACATCTCTCTGTTTCCGAATATGTTCACGGCTGCTTAATTCACACCAGCTTCTTCTGCCAGACTGTGAGAGTTATTGGGGGTTGTTAACAGTAGAGTACAGAACGGGCTCGTCAGAGCTAGCTTCCACCTGAGGAACAGAGTAGATAACACACTCAGCGTCACCGTGGAAACCGCTGTGGGACGAGCCGACGCTGACAAATTTGATCTCAGAGTAGGTGTGTTGACTCGGGTCGTCTTCAGCCTGGAGAAAACAACATTGCTTGATTAAATGTGTCTTTAAAAACAGAACAAAACAAGCAACTGGACTTCGTTGTGAAGTTACGAAATAAACTTTCAGAAGTTGTGTTTGTTTAGGTATTTTATTCATATTTACACGTATTATATTACTTCAGACATTGTCCGAAATGAATCAAAGCCAAATCTGGTATTTCAGTAAATATGAATAGGAAGCAGCAACAGGTACAAACATGTAGCCCTACCGAGCAAATGTTTTGTGATCCCAAAGTTAAAGTTGTATAAAAAATGTTGGTGTATTTTGTAAACTAGCTGCAGTGACATCGTTGTAGTAATCATTGGTTTTGGCTCAATTTGGTTGTGTTTATTTGGCGTAAGGGTACATTAAAGAGATTTCCCCAGGAGATCTCACATAGATGCTTGTACACTTTGTTGGTCTACAGAAAACTGTATTAATATGATGCTCAGATTTCCTCAAACTCACCTCTGGTGCAGAAGCACATTGTGTTTCCTCATGAGGTTCTGAAAAACACAACAGACCTTTGAGAAAAAGACTCAGAACAGATTTTCAAACATGACATCACACATTCACCATTTGAACCAATATTTAGACTAACTGTTCAAATCTGAGTAAAACAAGATAAATAGATGTGTTTTGAGTTTGTAAACTCCAGTGGTGGCGTGTGGCACAGTGGGTTGTGTGCAGGTGTTCAGATCAGGGGGTCACAGGTTCAAACCCCACTGCAGTCGTTGTGTCCCTGGGAAAGACACTTCACCCCAAATTGCTCCTGTGGGGATTGTCCACAGTATTGAGTATGTAAGTCGCTTTGGATAAAAGCATCTAACAAGTAACATGTAATGTAAACAACAGAATATACAGTATATTTAATCATTAACCATCCTGCCAAATTTAAACTATTAAAACAAATTGAATAAGTATATAAAATAAAGTTTCAATGAAAAAAATAACAAGCTACTGTATGGCTGTACATGTTTCTAAAATGCATATTAACTTTAAAAAAAGCCTCTGATCTGACTTCACTGAGTCTCCAAAATAGAGGAAGCTATCCTCTCAGCTCTCTCTATTTGTGTGTGTTTGTGAAAAGCTTATTTTTATAAATGGCATATGTTTTGTCGATAGACTGATTTGCAGTCAGGTGTGATTTAGATTTAAATGTGTGTTTTTTTAAATATCGTATTATTGTGCAGTTGTATAGATACTACTAGACTATATGTTCTATGTTTGTTATGTTGCAATTTACAAAGCACAAATCTAGCATCTGTTTCCTAGCAACAACTGAAGGATTATCACTCTACAAGAACCTGTGATAACAAAACCTTTAGACTGAGCAGCAGTTGGGTTATTTTTAATGCTGTAAATGAATATCCGTACACCCAATCTGGTGATGGGGGATGGACATTTTGTGTGAGAAAGTTATTTTAGAATTGTGCGTCTGCTTTTAAAGTTAATATAGGTCAAGAGAAAACTACAACTTTTCAGTGAGACATTTTTAGAGTGTGTGTGTGTGTGTGTGTGTGTGTGTGTGTGTGTGTGTGTGTGTGTGTGTGTGTGTGTGTGTGTGTGTGTGTGTGTGTGTTACCTGGTTCCTCACTTTTGGCTTTACAAGTCCTCTTCCTGCAGAATACCAGCACAGACAGTGATGACACGATGACCAGGACGACCAGAGTCAGAGACACATACAGGATCACATCTGTGGTTGTTTTGAAGAGTTACATGTAAACCATGACATCTAACACTTAGAGTACCCATAATCCATTTTGTTTTTCAAGGGGGGGACAAGTTATCTTTCGGTGAAGACAACAGCTCAAAAGTATTTATAGAGTAAATCTTTTGAACACTGGGAACCTGATTTGGAGGTTCAGCATTTTAAAATCTACTTTTGTAAACTTTTGGACATTCTCATGCTCTTTTATGTCTCATAAGTTGTTGAAACTTTATCTAGTAAACACAGTGTGTGGATGTACCTTTAGTTGTTTCAGGCTGCTCTGTAGTTTTAGGAGAAGTGGTCAGAGCTGTGAAGAAAAACAAGCAGACACAAAGAAGTCCTGATGAGAGAAATGAGATCCTTGTGTCTGTGTGTGTCAGCTGAACTCTTTTAAATTGAGTTTAAAACATCAGCAGCTGTCAGTGAAAACTGTCTTCAGAGACATGAACAAACATTTTCATTATCAAGCAGAAACTCACCATCAGTGATGATGAGCCTAAACCTCTGGTATGGATCTTTAGAGGAAGTTCTGCCCAGACCACACCTGTACCATCCTGAGTCAGACTGGGTCAGCTGTTTGATGCTCACATACAACAAAGTTCCTGTTGGAATTATTTGAGTATATCTGATCCTGTATCTGCCTTTTTCCTGATCTGATTTACTAATCGTTTCAACAAGATTGTCTCCTCCTTCACATTCTTCCTTGCAGAAGTACTTCTTGTATCTATATTGAGTAAAGTTACATTGAACTACAATATTTCCTCCAGTTCTAGCATCGATTGTTTTTTCTGCAGAAGGACCACCATCCAGCATTGCTGTTGAAAAAAACAAACAATCAAAAGTTACAATGTGTAGATTACAAATCATAGTTTCACCATGTGTGTTTTAAAAACTTGATCCAGTCACTGAGGGTTAAGGTGTGACTCTTTAATGAAGGCTTTTTAACTTAAAGGTCCCATGACATGGCCATTTCTACTGATCATAATTCCATTGTTGAGGTCTACTAGAATAGATTTATATTGTTCAGTGTTCCAAACTCACATTGGTTTCTCATACAGCATCTCTGTATAGTATGTGTATTCACTCTCTGTCCTAAACGGCTTGTTGGAGCCCCTGCCCCCCCCTCCCTGTGAGCCCACTGTGCTCTGATTGGTCAGCTCGCCCACTGGCTCGCTGCTGCGAGGAGCTGGCTTACTGGTGTAGTTTCCTGCTTGCTGCGAGACATCGCAAATGGACACGGGGTGCTGAGGGGGCCACAGTTTCGCCGTGCTGCGAGGCTCCACTAGCACCCCCCCCCCCAGCGCGTCACAAGAGTGTGTGTGTGTGCGAGGAGCTCCACGGATTGGTCCATTTGGGTATTTGGGTATGGGCACGTCACTGTACCCAGGAAGAACACAATGGAAAAAGAGAAATCTCCAACGAGGCGTTCTGGGGCAGCATAGACAGGTCTTTTCTGTGTTAGAGTTTTACTCGCTACAGGGTGTACTTTGAGGGTTTGTGACTCTGCAGACCGTTCACATGCAGAAAAACCTTCATAACACACAAGGGGACGGGTAATAACCAGAAAAGCATGACCTTTAAATTCTTCCAAGAGATTTAGAAAATCATTATTTTACACTGTGCTCACAATTGGATTTTACATCATTATATTTTGGATTTATATTAGATTAGAATGCTTTAATAAAATAGTTGGCTTTGACATTTTTATTATAAATAGTATCTGATTGAGGTTAACTGATAATTCAATATGTGAACTTTAGGAAGAAGATCTGTTGCAAAGATTGACATTTATTTTTAAAATAATTTCTTTATCCCTTGAAATGAACATTGTTATATTATTACATTACTGAGTTACCTTGAATTCATAGGCTCATAACTTCCCTAAAACCTTACTTATCTAAACACTTCTGCATTAACTGTTCTTGAGAAAAGAGGAGCTTCTCTCTTTCTGCAGAAGTGTTTTAAATGGTGAGGTTTAAGTAGAATGCATGTTTTAGGGAAGTACTGAGCATACAGTGAATGACATTTGGACTAAACAGCATTAGTTGTGTTAGAGTTAGTTAACGGATGTTTTCATATATGTCTGCTGTTGTAAAACACGGCCCCCAATTAATTTAACATTCTTTAAGACTTTTCTCCATTTTGGGATTCTTTGTTCACCGTGGAGTCATGCTAGAAAAAGTTATCAAATTCAAGATGATCTGAAAATGGTAATTTGGGGGTAAAGTATTCCTTTAAAGCCCGACCACAGCCACACACCACCAGTTCAGTTGTTAATATTTTCTATTGATTTCAATCTATTACTAATTGTCTTACTTGTTAACAGAACACAGAGCGGCCATATGATCTACTTCATTCAGATAAGAACAGAGACAACAGATCAATATGCTCGTGCCCCTGGTAATACATTCTTCATCAACATATTCTAAACAATAATATTAAAAAACACTTGTCAGGGTTCATACACTTTTTCACCAATGATTTTCAATGATTTTCCATGACTTTTCCATGACCTTTACCTAATTTTCCATGACCAAAAAAATTACTGTTTCTCAGCGGTACCACTGAAAATGGTTTATTTTAACATGGAACAGGAAAATAAGGTCTGCATATGAAACATGTTGTGCCTATCTAAAACAAATCAAATAGGCTTACTAGCTCCTGGCTAAAGCAACTAAAATCTCTCACCAGCAAAACACCTCAACAGTTAAATGCCATTTTACGTTTCATTACTATACGATACAGTATTTATTATCATTATAGTATTACTATTTCGGCGATTAGATAAAATATAAATTATATTTGATGCAACTTTAGTTACATTTCCATGACTTTTCCAACACTTTGGGAAAAATATTGTTTTCCATAACTTTCCCAGGGCCTGGAATTAGCATTTTGAATTTCCATGACTTTTCCAGGTTTTTAATGACCGTAACAACCCTGACTTGTGTACGTGTGTCAGTTTCGGTTTATCAGTTACTTTCAGAAGACATGTAGGATTTAGATAAGGTAATGGTGAAAAGGTAAAACTATTATTAAGACAAGGAAGAAGATTCAGTTTTTAGTAAAACTCACCATCAACAACGATGATCTCAATTTCCTCGTATAAAGCCTGTTTCAAAGATGATCCCGCACCACACCTGTAGCGTCCTGAGTCAGACTTGGTCAGCTGAGTGATGGTGACAGAAAAAACTCCATCTTTATAATCAATCCTGTATCTGCCTCTCTGAGCTGTGGCATTGGTTGTTTCAATGAGAATGTCTTCTTGTTCACATGGTTCCTTACAGAAGATCTTCCTGTTTCTATAAGAAGGAAATGAGCATTTAACTCTGGCATTTTCTCCTTCAATTCCTGAATAGACAGAGAGTTGGGCACTGACGAGACCGGTGTTTCCATCCTGCAGAGCTGAACAAAAGATGAACAAAAGTTGAGCCATCATTAGTAGTGGTCAGTACTTCCTGTAAGATGCTGCAGTCTGATCACAACACTTCCTGTTTCACATGAACACAGATCCTCAGAGTTAAACCACAGCCTGTGACTGAAGGTCACCATCAGCACTGCAGGTTAATGTTACCGTTTGGTCTGAGATCTTTATCCTTCTTTAGACACAAAGACTACATGAAGTCTCCATCTGTAACTTTAAGAGTTACTTTAACGCAAATCCTTAAAGTACATAACCTAAAAAGTGTTTTATGTCAACACCACTTTTTTATTTATGACATTTTTGGACAAAACACTTCGATAGATAGATATAAACTTTATTTATCCCAGCAGTGTCAAGCCGTACGCGAGTTATAAATGTTTAAAAGATACAATAAGATACAAATATAATAAAAAGTTCAAACTAACATTAGCGGCATGTATATATAGTAAGAATACAAATCAAAAGATTAATAAATGAATCAAGAAAATATTTTGCAGATGAAATGATTATGAAAACAATCATATTCATTATTTCACAGAAAGAAACTGTCGTAATGACTTCATTTTATTCATTCAGTAAGCAGATAATAACTGAGTTTAATGATGATGTACAGTTAGTTTGAGGAAGTGAAGCATGTGTCATTGGTTGCATAGGTACTAAAAAGCCTAATTTTGGAATATTTGAATAACTCGTACTGCTGGAGCCTTGCATTAACTTTATGAAAATAAAGGGATGTACTCACAGAAGAGGAAGAAGAAGCAGATCAAAGTGTGACAGACTTTCATGCTGAGACTCTGATGGTTTACCACTGACTGTCTTTCTTTACTGGCTAACCAGGAACTACTTCTTTAAATGATGAAGCCCCTCCTCCAAACACAACACAGCTCTACTCTCCTCAGTACTTATAGTAGATAAAGTACATTATTCAAAGGTTTACATTCACTTTAGATAATAACACGGGAGATTTTTTCTCTCTCTCTCTCTCTACGGAAACCCTGATATGTATCTATATTAATTTAAAATAAAAAACTACAAGTCCATGACTGTTTTTATAAGTTGTTCTTGCATGAAGCCAACAATTTCCCCTAAAAGATCATTTTCTTGGAATCTTTGGGACACAGTTTGGTAAAAAACTAATATTTTTTGTTGTTAAATGAGTTTGATGACGGCCTCTGGCTTTTTAACACTAACACTTTTAATGCTGCATGTTTGCAAAATCCTTAGTAACACATTTTTTTTGGGTGTTCTTGTTGTTGTTGTTATTGTTATTGTTCTGACTAAAGGTTTACTCGGTCAGTTCAGAAATGACCACAAACTGTTCAAAGTTCATTTCAAATTTAGCAAACATTTATTCAGATAGAAAGGGTCTCTAGTTACATTTTGAACGAAAAAACTCATGTGAAATATTGTAAACGCCACTTCTCCACATTTACCTGTTCAAGTGAAAGAATGTTTCACTTTTTAATTCTTTTCAAAGAGCCGGTTTGTGCTTGTTGTGTTTCAGTTTGAGAAGTGTGTGTGTTCGGCTGCATTTCCTCTGAAAACCAAACATAATTTAAACCACAAACAGCTCAGTCTGTGAAAGATGAAACTCATTTCCTCCCCGTTAACCCTTTAAACTCCTCTTCCTCCTCTCAGTGGAGATGCAGCCCGTCTGTCTGTGTGGAATATTCTTTACAGTATGGACTTAGCAGAACAGCTTCATGGAGCGATATACAAGTATATTTTCAAGTATCTTTTATGGAATAAATTTGGTTAAAAAAAAAAACTGGATTTCTCTTTATTTATTTCTCCAAGTTGTGGTGGCTCTACTCTTCAGCCACCTCCCTTGTGTGTGTGTTTTCCCTTTCCCTGTCTGTGTGGGCGTGGTGGCTGTCACTCCTGGCTCCCGGCTCAATCTCCACCTGCTGCAATCAGCTGTACACACCTGATTTCCATCAGCCATTTACTAATGGCATATCAGCGGAGGCTCCACAACCTGTCAGCGCCAGATCGTTGTTTAAACCCCAGTGGTAAAACTCTCAGCCTTCTTAGCCTTATTAGCTATTTTTCTCTACACTGAATGTTATTCTCACGTGTTTTTCTTGTGCTCCAGGATCACTCTCCAGCCGCCTTGTTGCCATCACCAGCCGCCACCAGTCGTCATTCCTGCCGGATTACTCTCCACGCTCCTCCACCTCAAAATAAACCTTTTTTCCAACACTCTGCCGTGTCCTGCGTTTGGGTCCTATCAGATAACGTAACAGAACGATCTGGCCAGTATGGACCCAGCGGACACAGGCCACCAGTCCAAGACTGCGGACGAACTCAGCCAAGCCCTGGCCAATCAAGGCGCTCTCGTGGGGCATCACGACGTGGTTCTCCGTGAGGTTGTGGAGACTCTCCGGAACCTCTCCGCTAACGTGCAAAGGATCGGCACGCAAGTAGAACTGCTCACCTCACAGTCTTCTCCCCTGCAGCCCGCTGCACAGCCGACAGCCCCTCCCCCCGCTCCTGCCGCACCTCTCCATCAGCTACGAGAGGCTGTCATTCCTACACCGGAGCGATACGCTGGAGATTTGGGTATTTGTAGAGCCTTTTTGTTCCAGTGTTCGTTAGTTTTTGAGCAGCAGCCTAGTACTTATCATGCAGATGGGGCTAGGGTAGCATATGTAATGAGTCTGTTGAGGGGGAGTGCTTTAGATTGGGCTACAGCCGTTAGGGAGAGCCAGCCACACATTTGCTTATCATTTGATACTTTCATTTCCGAAATGAAAAAAGTTTTTGATCACCCGTTACGGGGGAGGGACGCTTCCAGGCACCTTCTTTCTCTCCGGCAGGGCTCCCGTAGTGTAGCCGAATTTTCAGTTGAGTTTAGAACAGTTGCTGCTGACTCAGGCTGGAATAACGAGTCATTGCAGGATGTTTTTCTTCATGGGCTGAACGAAGCAATTAAAGACGAGCTAGCTGCTAGGGATGATCCAGTTAGCTTGGATAATTTAATTGCCACAGCTATCAGAGAGAGACGTAGGGATAGGAATAGCCGTCACCCCAATCCCAGCTACTCCTCACCTGATCCCCAAATTGGCACTGCCACTGCCCCAATCTCCAGATCCTTCCCAACTCCTTTCTCGGTTTCACCCCCCGAAGATGAGCCCATGCAAGTGGGAAGGGCCCGCCTCTCACCATCTGAGCGGGCTAGAAGGATCCAGGCTGGGGAATGTGTTTATTGCAGCCAAACCAGTCATCTCGTTTCCTCCTGTCCTAATCTGCCAAAAGGTCAGGCTCGTCAGTAGCTGTGGGGATTCTGGCGAGCCCTTCCTCCTCTCTCAACCCCCGACCCAGAACGCAGCGTGCTTTGCTGCAACCAACAGTCACTACCCCTGCTCGCCTTAGTGGACTCGGGGGCGGACGAGAACTTTTTGGACATTGACATTGCAGCTCAGGCAGGAATTCCCTGCGAAGTGTTAGATTCACCTCTTAATGCCAATGCTCTAAATGGAAAATTCCTGGCCCAAGTCACTCACCGCACCAAGCCAGTAAACCTCATTCTGTCTGGAAACCATCGTGAGTTTATTCAGTTTCACCTAATTTTCTCACCTCATGCTCCCATAGTGTTGGGCCATCCCTGGTTAAGAACACACAACCCCCAGATTGATTGGGTAACTGGCAAACTCATTAGTTGGAGTTTTTTTTGTTTATCCTCATGCCTGCAGTCTGCCCTACCGCCAGCAGAGGCCACCGCTCCACCACCCAAGATCGAGCCGCCTGACCTGTTATCTGTCCCCACTGAATATCATAACCTAGGAGAGGTGTTCAGTAAACAGCAAGCTCTTTCTCTTCCTCCTCATCGACCCTACGACTGTCCCATTGACCTCCTTCCCGGGGCCCCTCTGCCTTCCTCACGTCTGTTCAACCTGTCTTGCCCTGAGAGAAAATCCATGGAGAGTTACATCCATGACTCCCTGGCTGCCGGTGTCATCCGCCCATCCTCCTCCCCGGTCGGTGCTGGTTTTTTCTTCGTGTCCAAGAAGGACCGCTCACTGCGGCCCTGCATTGATTACAGGGGTCTCAATGCCATCACTGTAAAAAACAAATATCCATTACCCCTCATTAACTCCGCCTTTGAACCCCTCCAGGAAGCCACCATTTTTTCCAAACTGGACCTCCGCAATGCCTACCACCTCGTCAGAATCCGTGAAGGGGACGAGTGGAAGACTGCCTTTAACACACCACTCGGTCACTTTGAGTATCTGGTGATGCCTTTTGGACTGACGAATGCCCCAGCAGTTTTTCAGTCGATGGTGAACGATGTGCTCCTTGACCTCCTCAACCGGTCAGTCTTTGTCTACTTGGATGACATTCTCATATTCTCTCGTAACAAGGAGGAGCACATTATCCATGTCAGGCAGGTGCTGCAGAGACTCCTTAAAAACAGACTCTTTGTGAAGGCGGAGAAATGCGAATTCCATGTCAACACAGTCTCATTCCTGGGCTCAGTTAAACAGCTTCAACAGTTTCTTGGTTTCGCCAATTTCTATCGGCGCTTCATCAGAGACTACAGCAGAGTGGCGGGCCCTTTAACCAGACTCACTTCCCCTACAACTGTTTTTTTCTGGACCCCAGAGTGCGATGCAGCCTTCTCGGAGCTAAAGAGACTCTTCACCACTGCCCCTGTGCTCATCCACCCTGATTCCTCTTGCCAGTTCGTGGTGGAGGTCGATGCCTCCAACACCGGGGTAGGGGCAGCTCTTTCCCAGCACTCGGAACGAGACCAAAAATTACATCCTTGTGCATTTTTCTCTCGCCGCCTCACTCCAGCTGAGAAGAACTATGACGTGGGTAACAGAGAGCTGCTGGCTGTCAAACTTGCCCTAGAGGAGTGGAGGCACTGGCTGGAGGGAGCCGAGCTCCCTTTTATTGTATGGACAGACCACAAAAACTTGGCGTACATCCAATCTGCCAAGCACCTTAACTCCTGTCAGGCTCGATGGGCCCTGTATTTCGGCCGCATCTCATTCACCCTTACCTACCGTCCAGGGTCACGGAACCTCAAGCCGGACGCTCTCTCTCGCCAGTTCGCTTCCGAAGAACCAGCTGCCAGTCCAGACACTATCCTGCCTGCCTCCTGCGTGGTGGCGGTTGTTACCTGGGAGATTGAGTCATTGGTTAAGGAGGCTCAGCGGGCGCAGCCTAACCCAGGTAACTGCCCAGCTAATAGTCTTTTTGTGCCTACCCCTGTTCGCTCCAAGGTCCTGCAGTGGGCACACGCCTCCCGTCTCTCGTGTCATCCTGGTGTCCATCGCACACTGTTTATACTAAGAAAACGGTTCTGGTGGCCTTCCATGGCTCAAGACACCAGGGCCTTTGTTGCTGCCTATACAGTATGTGCCCGCGCCAAGTCCTCCCACCAATCTCCCTCTGGCCTGCTTCGCCCGCTGCCGGTACCTAGTCGCCCTTGGTCGCATGTGGCCTTGGATTTTGTTACTGGACTTCCACTGTCACAAGGAAATACCATCATCCTAACTATTGTGGACAGATTTTCCAAGATGGTACACTTTGTTGCTCTTCCCAAGCTTCCCACAGCCCGAGAGACTGCAGATCTTCTGGTCAATCATGTTGTTCGACTCCATGGGATTCCCACCGACATCGTCTCTGACCGGGGTCCCCAGTTCATTTCCCACGTCATCTGGCTATCATCCTCAGACGAACGGGCAAACGGAACGGGCCAACCAGGATCTGGGGGCGGCTCTTCGCTGTGTGGCTTTCAGGAACCCTTCGTCATGGTGCCCACATCTGCCATGGATCGAATATGCCCACAACTCCCTGTCAAATGCAGCCACAGGTATTTCACCCTTTCATTGTGCCATGGGTTTTCAACCACCCCTGTTTCCATCCCAGGAAGAGGAAGTTGCTGTTCCTTCCGTTCAGACCCACCTTCGTCGCTGTCGTAAGGTGTGGAGGGACACCCGAGCCGCCCTGCTCCGCTGCCCGCAACCGCCTCATCGCAGACCGCCACAGGACCCCTTCCCCCAACTACTTACCAGGTCAGAGTGTTTGGCTTTCCTCCAAAGATCTCCCACTCAAGACAGAGTCGAAGAAACTCACGCCACGTTATGTCAGCCCCTTCATCATCGACTCAGTTATCAATCCATCTGCAGTCAAGCTCAAGCTTCCCCCACACATGAAGGTTCATCCGACATTTCATGTCTCTCTGTTGAAACCTGTTGCCAGCAGCCCCTTGTCTCCTCCAGTGAGTGTTCCCCCACCCCCCCCATCAATGATCACCCAACCTACACCGTCAGGCGATTGTTGGACGTTTGTCGCCGTGGAAGGGGATTCCAATATCTTGTGGATTGGGAGGGCTATGGTCCAGAGGAGAGGTCTTGGGTTCCCCGGCAGTGTTAGAAATTGAGGGGAAAAAATGCCCCGAAAATGTCAGAAAGACCCCAAAAAATTGCAAATGTGAAGAAAAATATCCAAGTTATTCCGATATACTAATCCACCATTATGTTTTTGATTCTGTGTCTGGTTATGAGCCCTCTTCACCTCTGGAAACCTGCAGGTCAGAGATGTTTCCAGAAGTTAAATGGAATCCAGTTGAGGCTAAAATGAGGGTTTATGTGATACCATTTTCATCACTTACTGTATGTGTCACTTATAATAAAATGTGGTCAAGAAAATGATTGTGGCTACACCTTCAATGCAGGAAGACATCTTATGGGAACTTTGCTTCTTTTGAATATGTGGCCCTTCAGCTGAAATGCTCCTCTCCAGCTCTGTTCCTAAATATCTATAGACCACCCAAATACTGTGCAAGCTTTTTTGATGACTTTACTGAACTGCTGTCTATAGTGTGTATTGACTCTAGTCATTGTTGGTGATTTTAACATCCATGTTGACAACCCCCAGGACAGAGGGGCTAAAGAACTGTTTTGTGTTCTTGATAACTATGGACTGACTCAGCATGTGCCGGAGCCCACGCACAATAAGGGGCACACTCTGGACTTAATGATCTCAAAGGGTCTGAATATCTCTGAGGTTGTGGTGACTGACGTTGCACTCTCTGATCATTCCTGTGTTTTCTTTGAGAGCTCTATTTCTGTTCACAAAAATGTTCAAAAAGAGGTAACCACAAAGAGATAAGAGATAAGATCTTTAATTTGTCATTGTACAAGTACAACAAAATTACAATGTGAACTCAAGGTGCCAACGCGCAACAAGACAATATAAAAACAAGAAATGGGACTTAAATAGAAATGAAAGGGAAGCGATGTTTAACTGAAAATACTAGGGAAATGTTTACTCAGAATTTTTCTTCCACACTTGCCCCTCCTAACATCTCAGTAAATGAGCTAGTAGATCGTTTTAATTCAAAAATAAAAAATGTTATAGATGCCATTGCTCCAACTAAGGTAAAGGAAGGCCATGACCGTGAAAACAGAAAAAAGAGTGTGTCAAAAAGCTGAATGTAGGTGGCGAAAAACAAATCTCCAGGTTCATTTTAACTGCTGAAACAACATCCATAACATTCATCTGCTACTTAGAAATTATTTATCTATTTATCTAATAAATCATATTCCAATAACTTGCATATAGACTCTTATTGCACTATTTCACTATTTCACTTTTTTAAACTACTTGCACTATATTTCTGTTTATCTGTTTTATTGTGTTGCACTGTTGGAGGAGCCTGTGACCTAAGATGTTCATCGTCATAACTACACTGTAGCTAATAAAAACCTTGAACCTTGTTATGCATGCCCGCCAAAAAGGAAATGATATCGTTTCCAAACCTAACTTTTTTAGGTCAATGCAGTTCAATTTGCTGAATTAATTTTAAACCCCCTTTCTCCATGACAACCAAACAAACCATAAGATGGTTACACGTTGAAATCTCCAGTAAAAGCAAGTGGATGAACCCTGGAGTTGTAAATCTAAGAGGGCATATTGACGGATTAATCAACCCTGAAGTCACAAAAGCATGCATTTGCAGAGACTTCCTGAGAAAGATTTATTTTGGGAGCCTCTAGCAGGTTTCTCCGAGAACGCTTTTTGCTTATTGTGTTATAGGGGTAGTTTCCTGTGTGAAGTCTCAGCAGAACCAATGTGAAAACTACAAAGTGAGACTATAAAAACTAACCTGGCTATGAGAAATGTATTTGAAAGCGTATGTGTTTGCAGGATTGTTGCTGAATTTGTATCCTCATGGTTGATTGCAGTTATATTGTAAAAACCTTTGGATGAAGGTCAAATGTAAAAAAAGTTGTGGATTAAAAATACATTAGGAATATGCTCATAAGTTTTTGATATTAAATACAAATAATGTGACTCATACTCATGGCTGGTCACACCTTTACCCACACAAACAAACAAACAGCTGATGGTCACACGGCTGGGGGAGTTTAAAGTGGACCTATCATGCTATATTTGAATAATATAGTGTAGGACCATACCTATATAAGGCATATTTATACTTTTTTTTTTTCAAAATACCAAACAGATCATGCATTTTAGCCATGCCTCATTTCGCTCAATTTGACAATTTATAGCTCTGTTTTTGCAAGGGCAGATTCTGTGAGCAACAGCACCATCTAGAGGCCTGGCCTGTATGTACTACAGCGTCTCCAGCGCTTTCGAACGGCAATGCCGTGGCTGTCTCCTCCTGATTGTTGGAGTTGGCCCAATAGCCGTAGCGCCACTGTCCTGACGTCAGGACAGTGTTCAAATCTGGATCAGTTTTTATCAGATCCGTTGCAGCCCCTTTTTTAGAGATTTGGGTATGGAGGAAAATAGAGAGGGTTGTGTTTTCGGACACTTGGTGAGTTCCCTGGAACACCGGGGACACATATTCATGTAGAAAAGACGTACAAAAGTGCATTTTGCATGATAGGTCCCCTTTAACATTAAATACAGAAAGTAAGATGACATTATAGAGAAATGACAGAACTACAAAGTGTACTCACTGAGGACGAAGAAGATCAAACTGTGGCAGACGTCCATGTTCGAGTCTCTGATGGTTGAACGCTGCCTCTCTTTCTTTCACCGGCAAACCAACACGTTTTCACTTCTCTAAACGATGGAGTCCCTGCTTACAATAAAACACTCACAGCTTTACTCTCCTCTCTAACACCTGCATGTGTATCACGTATGGTTTCACTTTAAAACTTTGTAACTTAATTCAGGAAAATAATATATTTAGCTTTTAACATTTAAATTATTAAATTATTGTGAAACACATTTCAGAAATAATTTAAGATAACTTTTATTTGTATATGTAGAAAGTGTGTTGTGCAGCAGATGCAGTACAGAGCAGGAAGAGTGCTAATATAAAATACAATATAAAAAATAAAACTCTATAAAAAAAAGGTGCAAATCCAAATATATATATAAACAATACAAACAGGGTAAAAGTCTGACACATTACGTAACAGTATGAGGAGTGGCATCTTGAAACCCGTACTGACCACATCTATAGTTTCATATGTATTTAGTTATATTCCGCTATAATTAAACATTTCTGTAAATGAAGCCTTTAACCAAAATAGTCAATTTAATAGTCAAAGCTAATTCGAAGCAACATATCTTATGCTAATCTGCTAACTTGACTACAGTCTATCTTACAGAGATAACTTTAATACCATATCAAGTGTAATAAAATGAACTTTATAAATAAATTGAAGCCATAAAAGAGCTTTTTACATTAAACTACATATCATTTAGCTGAGGCTTTTATCCAAAGGGACGTACAATAAGTGCAACCAGCTTTGATCTGAAGCAAACTGTTGAAGTGGCACGTTTGAGAACTAGAGCAGAGCTGGACTTATCATCACATGAGGTCATTCAAAGCAGGTTTGAATTAAGTAAATGGATAAATAATCGTACATATTCCCACAAACATCTCTCTGTTTCAGAATATTTACACGGCTGCTTAATTCACACCAGCTTCTTCTGCCAGACTGTGAGAGTTATTGGGGGTTGTTAACAGTAGAGTACAGAGGGGGCTCATCAGAGCTAGCTTCCACCTGAGGAACAGAGTAGATAACACAAACAGCGTCACCGTGGAAACCGCTGTGGGACGAGCCGATGCTGACAAATTTGATCTCAGAGTAGGTGTGTTGACTCGGGTCGTCTTCAGCCTGGAGAAAACAACATTGCTTGATTAAATGTGTCTTTAAAACAGAACAAAACAAGCAACTGGACTTCGTTGTGAAGTTACGAAAAAAACTTTCAGAAGTTGTGTTTCTTTAGGTATTTTATTCATATTTACACATATTATATTACTGCAGACCAGGGCTGGACTGGCCATCTGGCATACCGGGCATTTTCCCGGTGGGCCGACGTGCCTTTTGGGCCGACACGTCATTTTTTTTTTTTCTGAAGTCACCGCCCATAAAACGGGTAGATTGGCCCTCTGTTTAAATGTTTTTAGTAATTGACACTGGGCCGGCCCAATCAAATCTTTAATCACCTCCCCCTTTGGGCCGCTCGGTGTGCATCATTAATCACGCCCCCAGGAGGTGAGCCGGCCGTTGAAGCAAAACTGCCTTTTTTTTCGAGGCAAGAAAAAAGCAGGCCCTTCGTGCTGATGCTGCCGCTTGTGTCAAAATAAGCGACATGTTTAGTACAGGTGCAGGTCCATCTTCAGCACCCGTGGCCGATATTGGTGGTGAGGAAGATGATGAGAGGGAGAGAGTGCAGCGCGAGTGAGGAGAGGGAGGAGAACTCGCGGTAAGCAGAAGCTAAGAAAATTAGGAAAAGATTATTATTAAAGCTCCCATGTCATGCTTTTCCGGTTATTACCCGTCCCCTTGTGTGTTATGAAGGTTTTTATGCATGTAAACGGTGTGCAGAGTCAAAACCCTCAAAGTACACCCTGTAGCGAGTAAAACTCTAACACAGAAAATACCTCCCCAAAACGCCTCGTTGGAGATACGTCACTGCCCATTTGAGTCTTCCATTAGTTCCGGGTACCGCATGACATCAGGCGGTACCCGGAACGAAATGGACCAATCCCGAAGAGCTATGGCCACACCAGCAGCGGCGTGTTCCTCCTCCAGAGGTTCGAAGAACCGGCATTTCACAGACGAAAGCTTCCAAAACATTGCCCAGTTTGAGGCCGGATATGCACAGCTTGTTTGGGACCGTTTGGAGCAGGGGAAGATCTGGGTATACAACCTGTAAGTTTGCATTGTTATTTGTGTATTTATCAAACAAGACTGTTTAAATGTGTAAACTGTGTTGGACTGCTAAGCCATTGACACAGTGCTAACTGTGCTAACTAAGTTGCTAGAGTTTCCATATATCAACTCTAATATCAGCAGATGGCCTTGCATACATGTATCTCATAGCAGGAGAATGTCTGCATTCACACACACGGAATACTCATACAGTATACTGTACTGTGATTTACCGTACATTGTGACCGTACATATACTGCATGTAGCTAACGAGGCTAGCTGTATGCTAGCGCAAAACAATGTATTCATGCAAGTTACATTGTATGGTAGCAGAATACCCGTATACGATTGCAATTATAAACACGTTATTGCTAGCCTAATATGAACCACTAGCTTTTGTTCATAGTAGTTTTATTACACTGCATTATAGTTGCCTTTCCTCCAAGCTAACGTTCATATCGTGTTAGCTACCAAGGTAAACAAAGCTAGGTTAGCATATTAGCAGGCAAGCTGTTCATTACACAACTACTACTAACGAATCTAAAACAACTAAGTTTCTCTAATATTTTGTGATTTGCATTTGATTTCGTCCAGCCAGATCCTGGCGGACAATCCATGACGTGCTAAAAGGCACTTCTACTACTACTGAGGCGTCGTGCTAAAAGGCACCGCACCGACTGTGCGCAGGCAAGATGCAAGGAGGAGGAATGGATGATATACCGTGTATATATGTATATTTATGTTCATTTTGTACATTTCTAAAAATAAAGTTTAATGGAAATACTTAGTAGGCCTATCCTTTCTTCCCTGAATTCATATATAGCAAACCATGATTTGATTTCTCATCAAACAGTAGTAGTTTATAACGGGTAAAAATAACTTACTCTTTGTTATGAGCGGCTCGTAGGCCACAAAGACAAGGAGACATACACGAGTTTACAAAACCACGGCACATTTATTGTGGTAAATGGAGAGAGGTGGTTGAGAGGATCGCAGAGTTAGTCTTCCTGCAGCCGCTTTGGAGAGAGACTGGGGCCGTAGTGTCCGGAGGTGTCCGTGATCGTGCTGATTAGCCTCTTCAGCTCCATCCCATCGTAAGACAAAGGCCCTGGGGCCGTCACACTCTTCTATAACAACAGTTAAAAATATATATGTATATAAAATATACGGCTGTGCCGACGCCATGATAAGACTGATGTTACGCTGAGAGCAGCCGGGAAAAGCACTGACATGGGCGCAGCCTCTCTGGTGGTTGACTAATCAGAACGAGTGGCCGAGCTGACCAATCGGAGCACACTAGGCTCACAGGGAGGGGGGGGCAAGAGCTCCAACGAGTCGTTTAGTGGAGAAAGTGAATACTGCTGAATACACATGCTTGACAGAGATGCTGTATGCGAAACCAATGTGAGTTTGGAAAATTGCACAGTATAAATCTATTTTAGTATACCTCAACAATGTAATTATGATCAGTGGAAATGGCCATGACATGGGCCCTTTAAGGTTATGATACTCTGTAGTTCTGGAACCCATTAATATCCCCTTGATGAAGCACTAATAAGACAAATATTATAAGAGAAACATTCGTTAGCCTACAAGCTAGTAAGCTGGCTATTTTAGGTTTTCCCTGGCAAGTTAAAATATAGCTTAATGGGACTCTGATACGTTGTCTCATTGAAAGAATGTCATTATTTTGTTAACCACCATTCATGAACAATTACTGTCAGATGGCAGCTTGTTTTGTTTAGTTTATTTACTTATGTGGTTATAAGGGCAACAGTGGTCTTTTGGGACTTGAAAAAAATGTTTATAGTCAGCTTTTTGTGGTAGTTTTGATTGACAATATATAGAATGAATAATATAGAAATAGATAAAAAAAATTGAGGCACACATGTAGCTTTGACCATTAACTGTGTGGTATTGTTATGTCAATGCCTATTTGTATGGACCTCTATCAGGGACCAAAGAGGTCACCTGCATCCTTTTTGACTCTCCCAAAGCCCCCCAACTACACACACACACACACACACACACACACACACACACACACACACACACACACACACACACACACACACACACACACACACACACACACCGAGGAATGGACGCTGGACATAGTGCCCCTCTCCACAACAAGCATTCATTTGAGTTATTTCAGTCTAGTATATAAGTTACTTTGTGTGTACAGTATATATATCTTGCTAGTTGTGTACTTTTGTAATTTATGTGGGATTTCTGTCAAATGTTGCTTCAACTCTCTTTGTAAATTTAAATCTGTCTCTTTCAAACCTATTCTCAGGAAAAAAAATAAAGACAATAGATAGTATTTTTGGTTAAGCCTGTGTTCCTTCAGTTCTGTGTGCTCTGTGAGGTTCTGAGAAACCAGCCGCCTAAGACTTGCACTATAGCCCCTTGCGTGCGTCAATCAATCACATTTTATTTATATAGCCCAATATCACAAATTACAATTTGTCTCAGAGGGCTTCACAGTGTGTACAGGTACGACATCCTCTGTCCTTAGACTCTTGCAGCGCTCAAGGAAAAACTCCCCAAAACAGACCCCACAATTAACAGTGGAAAGTAGGAAGAAACCTCTGTGAGAGCAACAGAAAAGGGATCCCTCTCCCAGGACGGACAGACGTGCAATAGGTGTCGTGTGTACAGATGAAAAAGGCAATACAATTACAGCGATTAAAAAAAGGATGGAAAAATTAAATGAAAGCGTCAATGTATATAAAAAAGATGCCGTCGACTCATCCTGTAGACTCATCTGGTCCTATCTCTATTGTGTTGTCATAGAAAGGGGAGGCAGGGCACTATAGGGTCCCCCCCCCCCTAAATTCACTAGAAGTCATCATTTAAGGGGTTATTTAAAAAAAAATTCTTCTGTGGGGGGCATACCCCACCAGACCTCCCTATTAGTGCTCGGTCACTGTTCGCTTTGTGAGAGGGTTTGAAGGTCTAATTTCTAATGATTGATAGTTACACATACTTGTGGTATGTATTAGTTTTGTTTGCCCCTGGTACGTAAAAAGGATAATAATAGCGTTTTTTTTAATTACACTGAGTTATTCTTCTTGTCAGGAACCGCTACTATTCGTTTGTTTTATGGATTTGGGCCGGTCTGGGTCTAAATGCCAGGGCCGATTTGCTGTCCCAGTCCAGCCCTGCTGCAGACATTGTCCGAAATGAATCAAAGCCAAATCTGGCATCTCAGTAAATATGAATAGGAAGCAGCAACAGGTACAAACATGTAGCCCTACCGAGCAAATGTTTTGTGGTCCCAAAGTTAAAGTTGTATAACATTTGTTGGTGTATTTTGTAAACTAGCTGCAGTGACATCGTTGCAGTAATCATTGGTTTTGGCTCAATTTGGTTGTGTTTATTGAGTGTACATTGAAGAGATTTCCCCAGGAGATCTCACATAGATCCTTGTACACTTCGTTGGTCTACATAAAACTGTATTAATATGATGCTCAGATTTCCTCAAACTCACCTCTGGTGCAGAAGCACATTGTGTTTCCCAGCGACGTGCAGTCAGTGGAGGCAGGGGAGGCAGAGCCTCACCTGTCATACTCCAATGTAACGGAAAAACAATTAAAGAAAAACTAAATAATAATAATAATAAAATGTCTCCACTGATCTTGTGTAAATGTGATTTCTGTATGATTCCAATCGCATTTTATAGTCAAAATCAGCAAATTTGCCGAGCTCCGCTACGGGAGCGATAAGAAGTGAGGCAAGCACGAGCACTGCCTCACGTAAGCCCACAGTAACTTGCTGGAGCGCGGGCACTAATTTAGCGCGGCCACTTATTTTGTGAGCGCGCTCAAGCCATTTACTGTGGGGTGACGCATTCTGAGGGGAGGCACAGATGAGCTCTGCCTCAATTCAGAATGTGTCACCCCACAGAAACTGGCTGGAAAGCGGGCCCTAAGCGCATGCCTGTTACCATCTCACTGTAGGTCACCAATGTGATGTTTGTAGATCCCTTTATTACATTTATCCTCGCCATCCATAGTCTCTAAATAACTTATTTCACGTATATATCATATTTAGGCTCGCTGGTCTTATCATACAACGGCAATGAAACAATTACATGGGGAGGCAGCCATAACCTCTGCCGCACTGAAGGGGGCGCACGTGAGCCCACAGGTTCTTGTTGCTACTGTTATTCTACCGCAAACAACAAACAAAACTTTTGAAACTACAGGAAGATACGGAGGACTTTTACAAAACAGTAATAGAGATTGTTGTCCAGAAGGATAGCATGGACTTATATTCATCTTCAAGTCAAGGTAAGACCACAACTGTAATTAAAATGGGATCTTACTTAGAAAGAACAATCCAATATTTAGATTTTGGGTATCCTTTTGTTGATCGGTCTGTTTTAAAATTAATCATAGCATCAGACTAAAAAAGCTTTTGAAAATAACAGAATATTTCGATTAAGGTCAAAATAGGCTATAATATTTGTAAATCTGACTGAAAGAGTCAGTGCCTCACCAGCCATGAACCTCACCGCACGTCACTGGTGTTTCCTCATGAGGTTCTGAAAAACACAACAGGACTTTGAGAAAAAGACTCAGAACAGATTTTCAAACATGACATCACACATTCCCCATTTGAACCAATATTTAGGCCAACTGTTCAAATCTGAGTAAAACAAGATAAATAGATGTGTTTTGAGTTTGTAAACTCCAGTGGCGGCGTGTGGCACAGTTGGTTGTGCGCAGGTGTTCGGATCAGGTTCAAACACCACTGCAGTCAGCATGTCGTTGTGTCCCTGAGACACTTCACCCCAAATTGCTCCTGTGGGGATTGTCCACAGTATTGAGTATGTAAGTCGCTTTGGATAAAAGCGTCTAACAGGTGACATGTAATGTAATGTAATGTAAACAACAGAATATACAGTATATTTAATCATTAACCATCCTGCCAAATTTAAACTATTAAAACAAATTGAATAAGTATATAAAATAACGTTTCAATGAAAAAAATAACAAGCTATGGCTGTACATGTTTCTAAAATGCATATTAACTTTAAAAAAAGCCTGTGATCCTCTGACTTCACTGAGTCTCCAAAATAGAGGAAGCTATCCTCTCAGCTCTCTCTATTTGTGTGTGTTTGTAAAGCTTATTTTTATAAATGGCATACGTTTTGTAGATTGACTGATTTGCAATCAGGTGTGATTTAGATTTAAATGTGTGTTTTTTTAAATATCGTATTATTGTGCAGTTGCATAGATACTACTAGACTATATGTTCTATGTTCGTGATCTTGCAACTTACAAAGCATAAATCTAGCATCTGTTTCCTCTGCAACAACTGAAGGATTATCACTCTACAAGAACCAGTGATAACAAAACCTTTAGACTGAGCAGCAGTTGGGTTATTCTTAATGCTGTAAATGTATATCAGTACACCCAATCTGGTGATGGGGGATGGACATTTTGTGTGAGAAAGTTATTTTAGAATTATGCGTCTGCTTTTAAAGTTAATATAGGTCAAGAGAAAACTACAACTTTTCAGTGAGAAATGTTTAGAGTGTGTGTGTGTGTGTGTGTGTGTGTGTGTGTGTGTGTGTGTGTGTGTGTGTGTGTGTGTGTGTGTGTGTGTGTGTGTGTGTGTGTGCGTGTGCGTGTGCGTGTGCGTGTGCGTGTGTGTGTGTGTGTGTTACCTGGTTCCTCACTTTTGGCTTTACAAGTCCTCTTCATGCAGAATACCAGCACAGACAGTGATGACACGATGACCAGGACGACCAGAGTCAGAGACACATACAGGATCCCACCTGTCGGTGTTTGAAGAGTTAAATGTAAACCATGACATCTAACACTTAGAGTACCCATAATCCATTTTGTTTTTCAAGGGGGGGACAGGTTATTAGGGGAAGACAACAGGTCAGAAGTATTTGCCATATACTGTCGAAGTAGAGTAAATCTTTTGAACGCTGGGAACCTGATTTGGAGGTTCAGCATTTAAAAATATACTTTTGTAAACTTTTGGACATTCTCATGCTCTTTTATGTCTCATAAGTTGTTGAAACTGTATCTAGTAAACACAGTGTGTGGATGTACCTTTAGTTGTTTCAGGGTGCTTGGTGGTTTTAGGGGAGGATGCTGATGAGACTGATGATGAAGGTGTAGAAGTGGTCAGAGCTGTGAACAAAAACAAGCAGACACAAAGAAGTCCTGATGAGAGAAATGAGATCCTCCCGAGTGTCTGTGTGTGTCAGCTGAACTATTTTAAATTGAGAGTTTAAAACATCAGCAGCTTTCAGTGAAAACTGTCTTCAGAGTCATGAACAAACATTTCCATTATCAAGCAGAAACTCACCATCAGTGACGTTGAGCCTAAACCTCTGGTATGGATCGTTAGAGTCAGTTCTGCCCAGACCACACCTGTACCATCCTGAGTCAGACTGGGTCAGCTGTTTGATGCTCACATACAGAAAATAAGTTGAAAATCTATGAATATATCTGATCCTGTATCTGTCATTTTCCTGATCTGATTTCCAAGTCATTTCAACAAGATTGTCTCCTTCACATTCTTCCTTGCAGAAGTACTTCTTGTATCTATATTGAGTAAAGTTACATTGAACTACAATATTCCCTCCAGTTCTAGCATCAATAGTTTTTTCGGCAGAAGGATCACCATCCAGCATTGCTGTTGAAAAAAACAAACAATCAAAAGTTACAATGTGTAGATTACAAATCTTAGTTTCACCATGTGTGTGTTTTAAAAACTTGATCCAGTCACTGAGGGTTAAGGTGTGACTTTAATGAAGGCTTTTTAACTTAAAGGTCCCATGTCATGGCCATTTCTACTGATCATAATTCCATTGTTGAGGTCTACTAGAATAGATTTATACTGTGCAATTTTCCAAACTCACATTGGTTTCTCATACAGCATCTCTGTATAGTATGTGTATTCACTCTCTGTCCTAAACGGCTTGTTGGAGCCCCTGCCCCCCCCCTCCCTGTGAGCCCACTGCTCTGATTGGTCAGCTCGCCCACTGGCTGCGAGGAGCTGGCTTACTGGTGTGGTTTCCTGCTTGCTGCGAGACAGCGAGACATCGTGAATCAGAGTTCCCGTTAGCCGGTAATTACCGGACAATGACCGGTAAAATATGCGGAAGTCCGGCAAACCTAAATCTCTCCGGTCAACATGTCCGGTAAAAATATTTTGCCCTTAGCGCAATATAAAGTGTATTCAAATAAACAATAAATAGATTTTTGTTTTTGTTTGTTTAAATTAAATTATCTTTTGTGTTAATAGGCAAGCGCACTGTAGGCCACGGCGTAATGTGGAACGAACCCGTTACATTTGTTTCATTCAGTAAGATAAAGTGGGCGCACAATAACAACAGGACGACAGAGAGATGAGAAAAATCGGACATGGCAAAACAAGCTAAGCTTAAAAATTATTTCTTTAAACCAAGCAGGTCTAATGATGATAATACCGACAATGAGATGGCGATACCGCCTGCTGTCAATGAGACCGTAGATGCCTTGGCCCCGGACAGAAAAAAACAAAGATCCCGCGCGTTCAGACCCGAATGGAAAGATACATTCACCTGGCTGAGGTGCGACATTATAGATGGGCAAGAAATTCTGTTCTGCTCACACTGCGAGAAGTCGGGGAGAAAGAACGGGTTCACCAAAGGAGCAACAAATATGAGAACCTCTGCGCTTATTGAACACAGTCAGAGCAATGAGCACATTTTGTCAGTGAACACAATACCACAACAAACCGCAATGAAAGGCCACTGCGAGAGGGCGAATGAAGCTTCCAACATGAAGCTATGTTCTCAGCTAAAAGTAGTGTTTCACATGGCTAAAAACGACATTGCAGGTAATCAGTATGCAGGGTTGACTGAGCTACTACGAGAAGTGAAGGCTCCTGATTTTGTCACAGGTGATGGAATTTACCGGCACAGTGATTCCGTTGATGACATGGAAAAGGCCATAGATGAAGTCCTGATTAAGCAGCTGGACGAAAAACTAAAGAAGAGTGACTTTATCGGAATAATCATCGACGAGACGGTTAATATCACTGTGGACAAAAAGCTGATAATATACGTCAAGTTGCAAATTAAAGGAAAAGTGGAGACGTGTTTTTTGGGAAACTATGACGTGCACTCCGGGACAGCACAGTGCATATTTGACAAGGTGGATGAGGTGCTCCGCGAGAGGGATGTGAAACTGTCAAGCGTCATTGGCCTGGGCTCAGACGGGGCTAGTGTAATGATGGGCAAACGTGCTGGAGTTGGTGCTCTTCTGAAGAGAGAGAGTGCGTTTTGCATTCAGGTGCACTGTGTTGCCCACCGAGTTGCGCTGGCCGCGCTAGATGCTGCAAAAGCTGTGGACCAAGTAGGAGTTTACAAGCGCACAGTATCCTCTGTGTACTCATTTTACAAGCACTCAGCCAGCAGGACCAATCGCCTCCGTCAAATGACAGCAGCGCTCGGGGATGAAGATGTGAAAAGCCTAAAGCAGCAGTGCGCTGTCCGCTGGTTATCCTTGCACAGGGCAGTGGAGGGTATCAAGCTAAACTGGCCTGCTCTGGTGATGGAGCTACATGAAGAGGCTGTTGGAGGAAATGCCCAAGCAAAAGGCATCCTTGGTCAAATCCAGCCATACTGCTTTATCGCCTGGACTCACGCACTGGCTGATGTGCTACCTGTTATGACCAAACTTAATTTGGTTTTCCAGAAAGAGGATGTCAATCTGGCCACAATCCGACCAATGGTTCACGCATCAGTTGCGGCACTCACACAGTTGAGGGATTCCCCCGGTCCCGAAGAAGAGAGGTTTCAGGCAGATTGCCAAAATGGCATGTACAGGGGATGTGAATGTGACACACGCAGATGACCGGTCCCGGCAGGCTTTCAGTAATGTCCGCGTACGCTACATTACACATCTTATAGATGCTTTACACAACCGCTTTCCTGAAGAGTCCCTGAGTATTATCACTAGCTTTGACGTCCTTCTGAACCCATCCCGATACCCAAATGCACAAAGTGGTAAGTATAGGCCTCCCTAAAATTGTGTCACAAGTTATTTAAATGTGTTTATTTGCGTTACATAAAACAATTCATTATTTCTCCGTCCCTTCAGCGCTTCAAATATACGCTGAACCAGCCCTCAAAACCATTATTGGTCATTTTGGCCAAGGGATTGCCAGTGAGGATGACTCAGCGCAAGCCAGTGCCCCTCTCATTGATGCCACAAGTGCCCACAGAGATGCCATCCCCGTGATGACAGCGCTCCGCGGATACGGAGGCTTGCATTTCTTAACGGCTTGCGAAGTCCTCGTAAGAGATTTAGGCAACATCTATCCTGAGTGGGCCACACTGGCCAAGATAGCATGCGTGATCCCTGTCTCCAGTGTGCCGGCAGAGAGAGGATTCTCTCTACAGAACAGAATCAAAACAGCGCAGCGAAGTCGGCTTGGCGAGAACAAGGTGACACGGCTCATGCGCATTGCCAGTTGTGGAGAGACACTCGGGACCTTTGATTTTAAATCCGCAGCTACCCACTTCACAGGTCTGAAAAAGCGTAGAAAGTAGGCTAAAACATCATAAGCTAGGCATTTTGCTCTAGTTTTGTCAAAGAGTTTGTGTTACAATTTGTTTAAAGGCTATTTGATAACAAGTCGGCAGCTGCGAGCCTTTATTAAAATGCTCACGACGGGCCTATACTCTTTTAGTTTGTGAACAAATAATAATTATTATGTTTTATTTTATCCGACTATATGTAGGTCTACAGCTGAATAACATGGGTTTTTTGTTTATTATATTATGGCTTGCGTAATATAGGCTATATTTATTTATTTTCCGTTACGCACGATATTGGCAGAACTTGTTTGAACTTTTATTAAAAGTCACTTTTCAATAAAAGATACATCTGAATGCCTTGATTATTTCATCCTTAATATAGAGTTGTTATCAATTTGTTTTAAAGCTCAATAACAAAGAAGACCTTTGACCGGGAAATTTCCAATTTGTCCGGAAGATTTAAATCCTAACGGACATGGTGACCGGCACACATTTTTTCGAACGGGAACTCTGTCGTGAATAGACACGGGAAGGGGGGCGCTGAGGGGGCCCATCTGCGAGGCTCCACTAGCACCCACACCCCCCCCCCCCCCCCCCCCCCCCCCGCGGCGCACCTACAGTGTAAGCGCGCCACAGTTTCGCTAAAAGAGTGTGTGTGTGTGTGTGTGTGTGGTAATAACCAGAAAAGCATTTAGAAAGAGAGATTTAGAAAATCATTATTTTACACTGTGCTCACAATTGGATTTTATATTAATATATTTTGGATTTATATTAGATTAGAATGCTTTAATAAAATAGTCGGCTTTGACATTTTTATTATAAATAGCATCTGATTGAGGTTAACTGATAATTCAATATGTGAATATGGGTAATGATGCGCCGGTGAAGATGGCCGCATCGTCTTTGTGCTCCTCTCCAACTTTGCCCCTTTTCGTATTTTGTACATATTTATTTTACTTTTGCCGTTTTACTTTTAACATGGTGCGCAACATGCAAGCCGACCGCACCTACTCTGCCATACAATATAGCAGAGAGGAACTTCTTCAATTGCGAAACTTCGTGGACAATAATAACCCTCCGACAGACAATGGAGATTCGCCATGGCTACCTGTTGCTGTTCTACCTGAGAGACGCAAGAAGAGGACAAAGCGAGGGTGCCGGGCGGGGCTGCTGGTCAGACTGAGGAAACGAGAGAATCGACCCCCTCTTCCGAGTATTCTTCTGGCTAATGTTCAATCCATTGAAAATAAGCTAGATGAACTCAGAAGCCGGATTGCTTTTCAACAGGACATTAAGAACTGTAAGGTGTTAATTCTCACTGAGACTTGGCTCAACCCCGCTATCCTGGACTCCGCCATTGTTCCTGACGGATTCTCTATTTTTCGTCAGGACCCGGACTGCTAACTCGGGGAAAAGCAAGGGAGGCGGTGTGTGTGTAATGACTAACAACAACTGGTGCACAGATGCGAAGATTATTTCTTCGGACTGTTCCGCTCATCTAGAGCACCTTATGATCACATGCCGGGCCTTTCATCTGCCGAGGGAATTCACATCTGTTGTGATAACAGCAGTGTATATCCCGCCGCAGTCGCTCGCCGACAACAACACGGCACTCGATCAGCTGTTTGGGATTATTGATAAAACCGAGACTTCCCGGCCAGATGCGGCGTTCGTTGTGGCCGGAGAATTCAACACCGCCAACATGAAGAAGGTCTTGCCAAAATATTACCAACACATCAGCTGCCCGACGCGCGGGGGAAACATACTGGACCATGTTTATTCCCCTTTTCGAAATGGATATAAGGCTCTCCCTCGCCCTCCCTTCGGCAAATCAGACCACATCTCACTGCTGTTGTTGCCTGCGTACAAGCAGAAACTTAAAAGGGACAGACCGGTAACAAGGACAGTACAGCGATGGAGCGAGGAGTCAGATTTAGCACTGCAGGATTGCTTTGCATCCACGGATTGGAGTGTGTTTGAGGACAATAACATCAACACACACACGGACACTGTCATCTGCTACATTGGGAAATGCATCGATGACGTGGTACCGAAGGTTTGTGTACGAACATTCCCAAATCAAAAGCCCTGGATAAACTGCGAGGTGCGCGGCAAACTGAAAGCGCGCACAGAGCTGGAGATTTGGAGGAGTACAGGAAATCTAGGTACGATCTCCGGAGAGCAATTAACAATGCAAAGAGACAGTACAAAGAGAAGGTGGAATCTGACTTCAAAGGCTGTAACACCAGGAATATGTGGGCGGGACTAAGAACAATGACAGACTACAAAGGAGCAGCGGGGAGTGCTGCGGGAGTGTCTGCGTGCGCATCTCTCCCAGATGAGCTAAACAGTTTTTTTGCACGCTTTGAGAGCAGCCAGGCTGTGGAGGTACAGAGGGACCAGGAGCTACCCTGCCCTTTTGTTTTAAACAGGGCAGATGTGTGTAAATCCTTTAAAAGGGTTAACCCACACAAGGCTCCTGGACCTGATGGCATCCCTGGCCGTGTTCTCAGGGTGTGTGCAGTTCAGCTGGCAGAGGTGTTCACAGACATCTTCAACAGGTCCCTGTTGCAGTCTGTAGTCCCCACATGCTTCAAACAAAAAGACAATAATCACCTGCCCCAACGACTACCGCCCAGTAGCACTCACCTCCATCATAATGAAGTGCTTTGAGCGGTTAGTCAAATCATTCATCACCTCCTCCCTCCCTGAATCTCTGGACCCCCTGCAGTTTGCCTACAGAGCAAACAGGTCCACAGACGACGCCATAGCCCTCACCATCCACACTGCCCTCTCCAGAGTTGGGTAATAATATTACTTTTGTCAGTAACGGAGTAGTGTAACGCGTTACTTTTATAATTCAGTAATCACACTACAGTTACTAACATTGCCCCGACACGCGTTACTTCGTTACTTTTATAAAATCAGTCATAATCACACTGACAGACAAGAGGCGTTTCCGCCGCAGGTTTATATGTACGTAATCTGCGCGACTTGCGCGTCCACATCTCCGCGTGCAGTGCTGCATAAACATGGCTGAGTCAGCGATAACTTTCGAGGGGTGGAGGTATGCCCATTATTTTTAGTTTGTCCGAAGAATAGACAGGAATGTGACGGTGAGGTGCAAACTGTGTCCAGGCCAGAAGCTGTTATCCACTGCTGCAAACACCACGTCAAACCTCAACAAACACCTGCAAAGAACACATGCTAAGGTGAAGCTAATAGCTAAGGACCCCCGAACCCAGAGTGAGGATGTTGTGAGTGCGCCGACGCCGACTCCGAAGCGGCACAAATTAGAATTTGGAGGACCGGTAACCAAAGCAGAGATGGACAGGCTTGTAGCATCCTTCATAGTAGAGGTAATGTTGCCCATTTGCACAGTGGAATCACCATCGCATCGTTCAGAGATATACTGCGCAAAATACAGATAGCAGGAGACAGAGGACAGCCATAGTCAGAGCTATCTGGATCAGTCTTATGCAACAATGGAAACTGAACTAAAGAGAACATTTGAAACTTTAGCAGTCTGCGTGATCTGCCTGTAGGGAGTGGCGGGCCGGCCCTGCGAGTAAAGTAACGAGTAAAGTAACGAGTAAAGTAACGAGTAAAGTAACAAGTTACTTTATGTAGAGTAACGAAGTAGTGTAATATATTACTTTTTTTTAAAGTAATATGTAATATGTAATATATTACTTTTTTTTAGTAACGACCCCATCTCTGGCCCTCTCACACCTGGACCCGAAGAACAGGAACACATATGTGAGAATGCTATTCATTGACTACAGTTCAGCATTCAATACCATTGTGCCCTCCAAGCTGGCCATCAAGCTCAGAGACCTCGGGCTCAACAGCGCCCTCTGTGACTGGATCCTGAACTTCTTGACGGGCAGACCCCAGGCAGTGCGGGTGGGAAACATCACATCCTCCACCCTGATTCTCAACACCGGTGCCCCTCAAGGCTGCGTGCTCAGCCCTCTCCTCTACTCCCTGTTCACTCACGACTGCGTGGCCACACACAGCTCCAACACCATCGTGAAGTTTGCTGATGACACGACCGACAGATGATGACGAGACGGCGTACAGAGAGGAGGTCGAAAACCTGACATCTTGGTGCCAGGATAACAACCTCCATCTCAACATCAGCAAAACAAAGGAGCTGATTGTGGATTACAGGAAGCAGCAAGGAGAGGGACACGCCCCCATCGCCATCAATGGGACTACGGTGGAGAGAGTCAAAAGCTTCAGGTTCCTTGGGGTCCACATCACTGAGGACCTGACATGGACTCTTCACACCACCACCATCACCAAGAAAGCTCGACAGCGGTTCTTCTTCCTCCGCAGGTTGAGGAGGTTCAAAATGGATTCCAGGATACTCTGCAACTTCTACAGGTGCACGATAGAGAGTATCCTGACTGGCAGCATCACGGCCTGGTACGGCAGCTGCACCGACCTCAATCGTAAGGCTTTACAGAGGGTGGTGAAAACTGCACAGCACATCACCAGGACGGAGCTGCCATCCATGGAGGACCTTTACTCCCAGCGGCTCAGGAAGAAATCACTACGGATTATCAAAGACCCCCATCACCCCAGCCACAGACTGTTCTTTCTGTTGCCGTCTGGCAGACGTTACCGCAGCATCCTGGCAAAGACAAAAAGATTCGGAGACAGTTGCTTCCCGCGGGCAGTGAGACTGTTAAACAATTTAACTGCTGAAACAATTTCAAAACATTCATCTTCTACTTAGTAATATATATCTAATATCTAATATATATCATTCCAATAACTTGTATATAGACTCGTACTGCACTATTCCACATGCTCACTTTATTTTATAACTATTTTTCTTTTTGTATTGCTCTTGCTATCTGTTTTGTTATTATGTTGCATTGTTGGAGAAGCCTGTGACATAAGATTTTCAACAACATAATTACTCTGTAGCTATGTCAGTTTGACAATAAAGAACCTTGAACCTTGAACCTTGAACTTTAGGATGAAGATTTGTTGCAAAGACTGACATTTATTTTTAAAATAATTTCTTCATCCCTTGAAATGATCATTGTTATATTATGACTTACCCTGAGTTTCCTTGAGTTCATATGCTCATAACTTCCCTAAAACATGACTTATCTAAACACTTCTGCATTAACTGTTCTTGAGAAAAGATGAGCTCGTCTCTTTGTGTAGAAGTGTTTTAAATGGTGAGGTTTAAGCAGAATGCATGTTTTATGGAAGTACTGAACATACAGTGAAGGACATTTGGACTATACAGCATTAGTTGTGTTAGAGTTAGTTAACGGATGTTTTAATATATTTTTGCTGTTGTAAAACACGGGCCCGAATTAATTTCACATTCTTTAAGACTTTTCTCCATTTTGGGATTCTTTGTTCACCGTGGAGTCACGCTAGAAAAAAAATTCAAATTCAAGATGATCTGAAAATGGTAATTTGGGGGTAAAGTATTCCTTTAAAGCCCTGACCGCAGACACACACCACCAGTTCAGTTGTTAATATTGTCTATTGATCTCAATCTATTACTAATTGTCTTACTTGTTAACAGAACACAGAGCGGCCGTATATGATCTACTTCATTCAGATAAGAACAGAGACAACAGATCAATATGCTCGTGCCCCCAGTATTAAATTATTCATCAATAATATTCTAAACAATAATATTAAAAAACACTTGTATACGTGTCTCAGTTTCGGTTTATCATTTACTTTCAGAAGACATGTATGATTTAGTAAGGTAATGGTGAAAAGGTAAAACTATTATTAAGATAATGAAGAAGATTCAGTTTTTAGTAGAAACTCACCATCAATAACGATGATTTCAATATCCTTGTATGAAACCCATGACAAAGATGGTCCCGCACCACACCTGTAGCGTCCTGAGTCAGACTTGGTCAGCTGAGTGATGGTGACAATAAAACCTCCATCTTCATAATCAATGCTGTATCTGCCTCTCTGAGCTGTGGCATCAGTTGTTTCAATGAGAATGTTTTCTTGTTGACATGGTTCCTTACAGAAGACCTTCCTGTTTCTATAAGAAGAAATGGAGCATTTAACTGTGACATCTTCTCCTTCAATTCCTGAATAGACAGTGTGTTGGGCACTGACGAGACCGGTGCTTCCATCCTGCAGAGCTGAACAAAAGATGAACCATCATTAGTATTGATCAGTACTTCCTGTAAGATGCTGCATTCTGATGACAACACTTCCTGTTTCACATGAACACAGATCCTCAGAGTTAAACCACAGCCTGTGACTGAAGATCACCATCAGCACTGCAGGTTAATGTTACCGTTTGGTCTGAGATCTTTATCTCACACAAAGACTACATGAAGTCTCCATCTGTAACTTTAAGAGTTACATTAACGCAAATCCTTAAAGGGGACCTATCATGCAAAATGCACTTTTGTACGTCTTTTATACATGAATATGTCTCCCCGGTGTTCCAGGGAACTCACCAAGTGTCAGAAAACACAACCCTCTCTATTTTCCTCCATACCCAAATCTCTAAAAAAGGGGCTGCAACGGATCTGATAAAAACTGATCCAGATTTGAACACTGTCCTGACGTCAGGACGGTGGCGCTACGGCTATTGGGCCAACTCCACCAATCAGGAGTAGACAGCCACGGCCATTGCCGTTCGAAAGTGCTGGAGACGCTGTAGTACATATGCCAGGCCTGTAAGTGGCGCTGTAGTCTGCCACAAAAGCAGCGAAATAGACTTGGTTACCATGGTTACCCTTCTGTTTATTCTCCACTGTGCCTTTCTTTCTCCCTCCCCGAAGCAAGAGTTTGCTCCCGCTGCTTTAATTCAATGCAATCCCTCCCCGTCGAGGCAAGCACTGTAATTCTCTCCGGTTAGTCCACCAGCAGATGACAAACACCCACCTCTCCGCCTCTTCCAAGGAACGAGGGGACCGTGCGGCAGAGTTTCAGTTTCAGTTTGTTTCGCCGGTCAAGATGTCCGTTAAAGTTTAAATCTTCCGGACAAAATTAGAAAAGTGCCGGTCAAAGGTCTTCTTTGTTATTTATTGAGCTTTAAAACAAATGAATAACGACTCTATACAGTATAATAAAACACGGAGGACTGAGATCTCTTTTTCTCCCCCTCTTCTGACAGCCCAGCAGCTGATCAGAGCACGTATCCCCTCTCCTGCAGGGGGGCGTGGTCAGCAGAATCAGACCCGTAGACAGCAAACAGCACATAGAGCGAAATGAGGCATGGCTAAAATGCATGATCTGTTTGGTATTTTGAAAACAGAAACGTCTAAATATACCTTATATAGGTATGGCCCTACAATATATCATTTAAATATAGCATGATAGGTTTCCTTTAAAGTACATAACCTAAAAAGTATTTAATGTCAACACACTTTTTTACATTTATGACATTTTTGGACAAAACACTTAGATAGATAGATATAAACTTTATTTATCCCAAATTGGGAAATTGTTTTTGTTCCAGCAGCAGTGTCAAGCCGTACGCAAGTTGTAAATGTTTAAAAGATACAATAAGATACAAATATAATAAAAAGTTTAAATTAACATTAACGGCATGTATATATAGTAAGAATACAAATCAAAAGATTAATAAATGAATCAAGAAAATATTTTGCAGATTAAATGATTATGAAAACAATCATATTCATTATTTCACAGAAAGTAATGACTTCATTTTACTAATTCAGTAAGCAGATAATAACTGAGTTTAATGATGATGTACAGTTAGTTTGAGGAAGTGAAGCATGTCATTGGTTGCATAGGTACTAAAAAGCCTGATTTTGGAATATTTGAATAACTCGTACTGCTGAAGCCTTGCATTAACTCAAGAATAACAGAAAAAGAAAACAAATGAATTACTAACATGAAAATAAAGTGATGTACTCACAGAAGAGGAAGAAGAAGCAGATCAAAGTGTGACAGACTTTCATGCTGAGACTCTGATGGTTTACCGCTGACTGTCTTTCTTCACTGGCTAACCAGGAACTTGTTACTTCTTTAAATGATGAAGTCCCTCCTCCAAACACAACACAGCTCTACTCTCCTCCCCAACGCAGAAACACTATGGTTTAAAAATACTCCAATGAAAGTTGAACTGAATTAAAAATGTTAGTAATTATCAGCAAAATGTACTTTCAGTTTCAGTAAAAGTTATCATTATGCACCAATCTCATCTCTCAATTTCACAGTGTTGTTTTATTATAGAATAGTATATTCTGTTTTTATGTCTAACAAATACATGTAGGAGCATTTTAATGTTGTAGTGTGTCAAGGTGGAGCCAATTTGATATAAGTAGTGTACAGTACTGCATCATATCATCATGTTTCATATATCAAACGTTACAAGTAGCCTAACTGAGTGTCAGATATCTATAGTTGAGTAAAACATTATAAAATCTCGAAGCATTACATTTAAATACTCAAGTAAAGAACCAGTTAGTTATGTACAAAAAAGGTTAACATAGAAGCTTAATTCAGGCAGATATTGGCAAAATTAGTAAACTTTTAATTTCCATCATTTCACGACAACGCTCACTTACTCATGTATATGTTGTTGAGTCAACAGTAGAAAAACAAATATTACTGGAAATGATATCTGTAGTTTCATCACATTGTTCCCCTGAAAGAAGGAAGAAGTACTCAGGTCTTGTACTTAAGTAAAAGTAGAAGTAACAGTGTAGGAATACTCTGTTACAAGTACAAGTCCTGTATTCAAAAGGTTACTAAAGTAAAAGTAACATGATTAGCATCAATACTTAAAGTACCAAAAATATAATTATTAAATATGTAAATTCACTGATTCCAGAATAATATATGTTTTGATTATAATTATTGATCATTAAAGTGTTATCAAAGCTGGTAAAGGTGCAGCTAGTTTTAATTATTCTGTATGCTGCAGGGTAGCTTGTGAATTGACTCCAGGTGTAGCTAAAGTCTGATTTAAGTGTGGATTATATTTCACATTATTTATCAAAATGTGCAAAGTAAACCAAGATAATAAATAGATGTAGTGGAGTAAAAGTACACAGATTACCTCTAAATTGTAGTGGAGTAGAAGTACAAAGTAGCAGAAAATGGAATTATCTCAAAGTATCTCAACATTGTACACCAGTTGAGTTAATGTACTTAGTTACTTCCCACCTCTGTCCTAATGTTAGTTTAAACGGAAAATAACTTTTTTTTAACAGAACACGGCTAACAGAATCAGTCTGGAGCTAGCTTAAAGTGGACCTATCATGCTATATTTAAATGATATATTGTAGGGCCATACCTATATAAGGTATATTTATACGTTTCTGTTTTCAAAATACCAAACAGATCATGCATTTTAGCCATGCCTCATTTCGCTCTATGTGCTGTTTGCTGTCTACGGGTCTGATTCTGCTGACCACGCCCCCCTGCAGGAGAGGGGAGACGTGCTCTGATCAGCTGCTGGGCTGTCAGAAGAGGGGGAGAACAGAGATCACCGTCTTCCGTGTTTTATTATATAGAGTCGTTGTTCATTTGTTTTAAAGCTCAATAAATAACAAAGAAGACCTTTGACCGGCACTTTTCAAATTTTGTCCGGAAGATTTAAACTTTAACGGACATCTTGACCGGCGAAACAAACTGAAACTGAAACTCTGCCGCACGGTCCCCTCGTTCCTTGGAAGAGGCGGAGAGGTGGGTGTTTGTCATCTGCTGGTGGACTAACCGGAGAGAATTACAGTGCTTGCCTCGACGGGGAGGGATTGCATTGAATTAAAGCAGCGGGAGCAAACGCTTGCCTCGGGGAGGGAGAAAGAAAGCCACAGCGGAGAATAAACAGAAAGACCTTTGACCGGCACTTTTCTAATTTTGTCCGGAAGATTTAAACTTTAACGGACATCTTGACCGGCGAAAGTAACTGAAACTGAAACTCTGCCGCACGGTCCCCTCGTTCCTTGGAAGAGGCGGAGAGGTGGGTGTTGAGGCAAGCACTGTAATTCTCTCCGGTTAGTCCACCAGCAGATGACAAACACCCACCTCTCCGCCTCTTCCAAGGAACGAGGGGAACGAGGCAAGCGTTTGCAGCGGGAGCAAACGCTTGCCTCGGGGAGGGAGAAAAAAAGCCACAGCGGAGAATAAACAGAAGGGTAACCATGGTAACTATGGGCGGGAAGTCTTCTTCGCTGCTTTTGTTGCAGACTACAGCGCCACTTACAGGCCTGGCATATGTACTACAGCGTCTCCAGCGCTTTCGAGCGGCAATGGCCGGCCGTGGCCCAACCCCACATTCCCCTGATAGGTGGAGAGTTGGCCCAATAGCCGTAGCGCCACCGTCCTGACGTCAGGACAGTGTTCAAATCTGGATCAGTTTTTACCAGATCCGTTGAAGCCCCTTTTTTAGAAATTTGGGTATGGAGGAAAATAGAGAGGGTTGTGTTTTCTGACACTTGGTGAGTTCCCTGGAACACCGGGGACACATATTCATGTATAAAAGACGTACAAAAGTGCATTTTGCATGATAGGTCCCCTTTAACTTACCGAGGCAGGAGAAGAGCTGTTAGTCCATTAAGAAGAAAACTGCACTCCTGAAGTTCTTCGTACCTTCTGAAGTGAAACATGTCACTGTAATAAGTCATGAATAACACTTAAATTACTGTTCGGGATAAGATTAAAAGATCAACTACGCAGCTCCTCATTCCTCTCAGGTTCACTTTCTCTGACCGGAAACTGCTCTGTAAAACTTCCGGTCAGTTTTAGATAAAGTTTGGACTTGAGGATCCACATCTTTAATTTAAGATTAATATTGTATTGCGTTGTTTTTTTTTACTCAACATTAGTTTAAAAATATCATGTGTTCAATACATGAATTATTCATTTTTAATTCCACATTCATCAGCGAAAACACTTTCCTACACTTCATGAGTTTAATCAATACAGCATCATCTTCCCAAATGTTAAACATACATTCAAACATATGTTAGGTTAAAGTCAATATCATCTTTTCTTGAGTATTTCCATTTACTGCTACATTATACAATATACTTCATTACACTGCTAGAAGCATTTTACTGCTGCTCTGTTGTTTTTCCTCTGAAAACAATTGTTTCTCTCTTATATTGTAAGATGTTAATGGACTGATTGAGCGCTTAGCAAGTGAAAAAAAGCATGCATTTGCAGGGACTTCCTGTGAAGCTGAACATTTATTTTGGGATACATATTTCTCTGTAAGGAAGACATCTTTTAGCAAATTGCGTGAGAGGTAGTTTCCTGTGTTGTGAAGGACAACATTCTCAGCTACAGTCTGGCTGAACCACTCTAAAGACATGTATTATATATATATATATATATATTATAAGATATTAAAAAGAACAGAAAAGCCAATGTTGATCGGAGACACATTAGAAAAAGGTACAACAATTTAGGAAATCTAATAATCAAATAGAAGTGACTCATACAGGTAGCTGATCACACTTCTAACCACAGGAACAAAAAAGACGGAGACTCATTTTAAAATATACAACACCTGATGAGCACACATCTGGGGGAGTATATCTGTAAATATAAAAAGGGAAATGACGTTAAATAGAAAATGACAGAAATACAAAGGGTACTTTAAAACCAAGAAGATCAAACCGTGGTAAACTGCAAGCCAACAATACATTCTTTACACCATTTCCCAAAAACTTTGGATACGATAAAACTTTATTGATACCCAGGAGAATTGTTGTGTCTCAGCTGCAGATCAGAGTCGGAACACTGCCAATATAGAATAAAGTGTAAATATTGACAACAAACAAAAACAACTTCAATCCTTTTCCTTTGGTTGGGCCATTTGTCATATTTACACTTATCTGATATCTGTTTTTACATTTAACAAAAGTTTTTATGGATAAAAAAGCAAGAGATGTAAAAAACGTTCCCCCACTAGCATTATTGTTTGGGTCTGTGACCGGGGATAAAGCGTGTGGACATTTTTTAAAGGATGCCGCCTAAAGCTGCTGTTTTATGAGCCCAGAGTTAAATAACCCTAACTGTATTTTATGAATTAGAAGCAGTGTCAATGTTGTAGTAATCTTCGGTTTCATCTCCATTTGGTCGTGTATATCTGGCGTGAGTGTGAACAGAAGAGATTTCCACAGGAGGAGATCTGCTCCGGCCGGCCTCCCCGATATCATCGTACACTCGGTCGGTCTACAGGAGAAGAGGTGTGAATATCAGCTGGTTTCACAAACACTAATGATCTGGTTTACCAAAACTTACCTCTGTGACGAAATCATATTGTGTTTCCACAGGAGGTTCTGAAAAATACAGCAGTACGTTTAGATAATGACACTACACTGGAAAAACATCTTGCTCAGTCAAATGGAGACAAACACAGATTCATCCCTCATCAACTGTCATGTTACCTGGTTCCTCACTTTTGGCTTTACAAGTCCTCTTCCTGCAGAATACCAGCACAGACAGTGATGACACGATGACCAGGACGACCAGAGTCAGACGCACATACAGGATCCCACCTGTGGTTGTTGGAGGACAAACACAGGTCTGTTTTACACTGACAGTTAGTGGTCAGCAGGGTATCTTTGGGGGGAGTATTCTACTGCAGGTCAATAGTATATGCCACATAGAAGTGGTTACATCTGATTAGCTGTCTATTTAAATGTTCAGGTTGTAAAGAGTGTATACAGGCAAGAACATAGTTATGGAAGAATATCATTGCCATCCCTGCTCTATTATGTCTCATTGGTTGTTAAAGCTTTATTTATTAAAAATGTGTGTGGATGTACGTGTGGTTTTAGGGGAGGCTGGTGAAGATGTGGAGCTTTCACTTTGGTTTGATGTTTCTGTAGAGGCTGATGGGACGGATGATGAAGGAGTAGAAGTGGTCAGAGCTGTGAACAAAAACAAGCAAGAAGTCCTGAGAGAAATGAGATCCTCCCAAGTGTCTGTGTGTGTCAGCTGAACTAAATTGAGAGTTTAAAACATCAGCAGCTGTCAGTGAAAACTGTCTTCAGAGACATGAACAAACATTTTCATTATCAAGCAGAAACTCACCATCAGTGACGATGAGCCTAAACCTCTGGTATGGATCTATAGAGGAAGTTCTGTCCAGACCACACCTGTACCATCCTGAGTCAGACTGGGTCAGCTGGTCGATGCTCACATACAGAAATCCTTCTTTTGGAGATCCTTCAAGATATCTGATGCTGTATCTGCCTTTTTTCAAAATATCGTAAGTCGTTCCAACAAGAATGTCTCTTTCACATTCCTCCTTGCAGAAGAACATCTCGGTCCCAGAGCGAGTAAAGGAGCATTCAACTACAATACTTCCTCCAGTTCTAGCATAGATTGTTTTTTCTGCAGAAGGATCACCAACAAGTTTTGCTGTTGAAAAACAAAAACAATCAAAAGTTACTATGTGTAGATTACAAATTGTAGTTTCACTATTTTAAACTTTGTATATTTTCAGACGTGATCCAGTCACTGAGGGATGAGGTGTGACTATTTACAGTAATGAAACAGCTTTTTGACTGAAATTCTTTATTATTTTATTTCAATTTGATTTGGTATCATTATACTTTGGATTTATATTAGATTTGAATGATTTAATAAAATCGCAGGCTTTGTATTTTTAGTTATAAATAGTGTCTGATTGAGCTTAACTGATAATATATTATGACCCTGAGTTACCTTGAATTCATATGCTCATAACTTCCCTAAAACCTTACTTATCTAAACACTTCTGCATTAACTGTTCTTGAGAAAAGATGAGCTCGTCTCTTTCTGCAGAAGTGTTTTAAATGGTGAGGTTTAAGCAGAATGCATGTTTTAGGGAAGTACTGAGCATACAGTGAATGACATTTGGACTATACAGCATTAGTTGTGTTAGAGTTAGTTAACGGATGTTTTAATATATTTCTGCTGTTGTAAAACACGGGCCCGAATTAATTTAACTTTCTTTAAGACTTTTCTCCATTTTGGGATTCTTTGTTCACCGTGGAGTCATGCTAGAAAAAGTTATCAAATTCAAGATGATCTAAAAATTGTAATTTGGGGGTAAAGTATTCCTTTAAAGCCCGACCACAGACACACACCACCAGTTCAGTTGTTAATATTTTCTATTGATCTCGATCTATTACTAATTGTCTTACTTGTTAACAGAACACAGAGCGGCCATAGGATCTACTTCATTCAGATAAGAACAGAGACAACAGATCAATATGCTCGTGCCCCCGGTATTAAATTCTTCATCAATAATGTTCTAAACAATAATATTAAAAAACACTTGTATACTTGTGTCAGTTTCAGTTTATCAGTTACTTTCAGAAGACATGTAGGATTTAGATAAGTTAATGGTGAAAAGGTAAAACTATTATTAAGACAAGGAAGAAAATTCAGTTTTTAGTAAAACTCACCATCAACAACGATGATTTCAATATCCTTGTATGAAGCCCGTGTCAAAGATGGTCCCGCACCACACCTGTACTTTCCTGAGTCAGACTTGGTCAGCTGAGTGATGGTGACAAAAAAAACTCCATCTTTATAATCAATCCTGTATCTGCCACTCTGAACTGGGGCACCGGTTGTTTCAATGAGAATGTCTTCTTGTTCACATGGTTCCTTACAGAAGAACTTCCTGCCTCTATAAGAAGAAATGGAGCATTTAAATCTGACATTTTCTCCTTCAATTCCTGAATAGACAGAGAGTTGGGCACTGACGAGACCGGTGCTTCCATCCTGCAGAGCTGAACAAAGGATGAACAAAAGATGAACCATCATTAGTAGTGGTCTGTACTTCCTGTAAGATGCTGCAGTCTGATCACAACACTTCCTGTTTCACATGAACACAGATCCTCAGAGTTAAACCACAGCCTGTGACTGAAGGTCACCATCAGCACTGCAGGTTAATGTTACCGTTTGGTCTGAGATCTTTATCCTTCTTTAGACACAAAGACTACTTGAAGTCTCTATCTGTAACTTTAAGCTTTACATTAACGCAAATCCTTAAAGTACATAACCTAAAAAGTATTTCATGTCAACACCACTTTTTTTATTTATGACATTTTTGGACAAAACACTTCGATAGATATAAACTTTATTTATCCCAGCAGTGTCAAGCCGTACGTGAGTTGTAAATGTTTAACCTGTTCCACTCTGAGCCTGTTTTTCAGGTCTCAGGCTCGAAAATGACATTCCCAGAACAAATGACCATATCTTCCCTTCTAAAAGGGTTAAATTAATAATCTTTTCTCAAAGTAATGATAAACCTGTGAGTTGGATGTAGAAGTGTCAGAATCAATATAAATGTTTTTTATTTTAAAGAAAATTCAGATTTTACATAGTAAAAAACTGTAAATTATAGTGTCCGTCCAAAAATTATTTTTTACAGATAGTGAAAACTACCCTTGGATGATGGGTTAGTAGACTAAAAGCTTTAGGAATCCAAAGTACAACATATAATAAGTACCCTGTATCAAGATTGATGCAAAACAAGTGAAATTTGACCTTTTTAGAGAGATTTAGCCAAAAACTGGGCCATCTGGGGTCATTTGGGTGGATTTGACCTATCTCTGGCCCCCCTTGCTCGATCTGGTTGGTTGACATACCCTTGTGACCGTTAGAGCCAATAGAATCGAAGGAGGATACTCACATAGACACACATTGTAAAGAAAAAATGTTGCCGCTTCGCGTGTGGAAAGCGAAACTAAACTGGAGGAATGTCTCCTTCTGGAGTTTGGAAACTAAAACGCAGTTGTATTGCTTATGGATTATCAGAAATAATTTCAAAGAAGGCACAGACACATAGGATGAACCTATGGATTAACTGCAGCATCGTTTTTTTATCGTTTTAATGCCATTGAAGACCACTTTTGACCAAGGTAAGCCATATTTATATGTTTAGCTTCTTGGCTCCACATGTGATGATGTACGCTTTCGTTGATAGCGTCGCGAATGTTTATCACTGAGTGTTGAGGTGGGCACCGTTAGATTCAGTGTCTCCAGGACACCAAAAAATAGTGTTTGGTTGTGCATCTAGGATAAGTAATAAGGGAGTTCTGAGTGAGTTTATGTGCCTTTGTCGGTCCCGTTTTTTCGATCGAGGCTAATTCAGAGGCTGAGTGCTAGCATTGTGGGTTTTTTTTGAAAAGAAAAATTAAAAAGATCAGTTAGCTGAGTTTCTTCCCGTTACATGGATATAACACATTCATAGTTTTATTCAATATTAAGATTCCTTAGACGTTGTTTCCTGCAAATGACGCGTTTATCCGCCCGGTACCGGGGGGAAGGCGTGAAACAGGTTAAAAGATACAATAAGATACAAATATAATAAAAAGTTCAAATTAACATTAGCGGCATGTATATATAGTAAGAATACAAATCAAAAGATTAATAAATGAATCAAGAAAATATTTTGCAGATTAAATGATTATGAAAACAATCATATTCATTATTTCACAGAAAGAAACTGTCGTAATGACTTCATTTTACTCGTTCAGTAAGCAGATAATAACTGAGTTTAATGATGATGTACAGTTAGTTTGAGGAAGTGAAGCTTATGTCATTGGTTGCATGGTACTAAAAAGCCTAACTTTGAAATATTTGAGACTTTCATGCTGAGACTCTGATGGTTTACCAATGACTGTCTTTCTTCACTGGCTAACCAGGAACTTGTTACTTCTTTAAATGATGAAGCCCCTCCTCCAAACACAACACAGCTCTACTCTCCTCACTTATAGTAGATAAAGTACATTATTCAAAAGTTTACATTCACTTTAGATAATAACACGGGATAAACGGATCCTCTCTCTCTCTCTCTCTCTCTCTCTCTCTCTCTCTCTCGATGATTTTCTTGGAATCTTTGGGACACAGTTTGGTAAAAAACTAATATTTTTTGTTGTTAAATGAGTTTGATGACGGCCTCTGGCTTTTTAACACTAACACTTTTAATGCTGCATGTTTGCAAAATCCTTAGTAACACATTTTTTTGGGTGTTCTTGTTGTTGTTGTTGTTGTTGTTCTGACTAAAGGTTTACTCGGTCAGTTCAGAAATGACCACAAACTGTTCAAAGTTCATTTCAAATTTAGCAAACATTTATTCAGATAGAAAGGGTCTCTAGTTACATTTTGAACAAAAAAACTCATGTGAAATATTGTAAACTCCACTTCTCCACATTTACCTGTTCAAGTGAAAGAATGTTTCACTTTTTAATTATTTTCAAAGAGCCGGTTTGTGCTTGTTATGTTTCAGTTTGAGAAGTGTGTGTGTGTTCGGCTGCATTTCCTCTGAAAACCAAACATAATTTAAACCACAAACAGCTCAGTCTGTGAAAGATGAAACTCATTTCCTCCCCGTTAACCCTTTAAACTCCTCTTCCTCTCAGTGGAGATGCAGCCTGTCTGTCTGTGTGGAATATTTTGTACAATATGGACTTAGAAATTATTTATCTATTTATCTAATATATCATATTCCAATAACTTGCATATAGACTCTTATTGCACTATTTCACTATTTCACTTTTTTAAACTACTTGCACTATATTTCTGTTTATCTGTTTTATTGTGTTGCACTGTTGGAGGAGCCTGTGACCTAAGATGTTCATCGTCATAACTACACTGTAGCTATGCTCGTATGACAAAATAAAAACCTTGAACCTTGTTATGCATGCCCGCCAAAAAGGAAATGATATCGTTTCCAAACCTAACTTTTTTAGGTCAATGCAGTTCAATTTGCTGAATTAATTTTAAACCCCCTTTCTCCATGACAACCAAACAAACCAATAAGATGGTTACATGTTGAAATCTCCAGTAAAAGCAAGTGAATGAACCCTGGAGTTGTAAATCTAAGAGGGCATATTGACGGATTAATCAACCCTGAAGTCACAAAAGCATGCATTTGCAGAGACTTCCTGAGAAAGATTTATTTTGGGAGCTTCTAGCAGGTTTCTCTTATTGTGTTATAGGGGTAGTTTCCTGTGTGAAGTCTCTGCAGAACCAATGTGAAAACTACAAAGTGAGACTATAAAAACTAACCTGGCTATGAGAAATGTATTTGAAAGCGTATGTGTTTGCATTGTTGCTGAATTTGTATCTTCATGGTTGATTGCAATTATATTGTGAAAACCTTTGGATGAAGGTCAAATGTAAAAAAAAGTTGTTGATTACAAATACATTAGGAATATGCTCACACGTTTTTGATATTAAATACAAATAATGTGACTCATACTCATGGCTGGTCACACCTTTACCCAAACAAACAAACAAACAGCTGATGGTCACACTGGGGGAGTTTAACATTAAATACAGAAAGTAAGATGACGTTATAGAGAAATGACAGAAATACAAAGTGTACTCACTGAGAACGAAGAAGATCAAACTGTGGCAGACGTCCATGTTCCAGTCTCTGATGGTTGAACGCTGCCTCTCTTTCTTCTTCACCGGCAAACCAACATGTTTTCACTTCTCTAAACGATGGAGTCCCTGCTTACAATAAAACACTCACAGCTGGACTCTCCTCTAACACCTGCATGTGTATCACGTATGGTTTCACTTTAAAACTTTGCAACTTCATTCAGGAAAATAATATATTTAGCTTTTAACATTTAAATTATTGAATTATTGTGAAACACATTTCAGAAATAATTTAAGATAACTTTTATTTGTATATATAGAAAGTGTGTTGTGCAGCAGATGCAGTACAGAGCAGGAAGAGTGCTAATATAAAATACAATATAAAAAATAAAACTATAAAAAAAAGGTGCAAATCCAAATATATATATAATCAATACAAACAGGTTAAAAGTCTGACACATTACGTAACAGTATGAGGAGTGGCATCTTGAAACCCGTACTGACCACATCTATAGTTTCATAACTATTTATTTATATTCCGCTATAATTAAACATTTCTGTAAATTAAAGGACACCTATCATGCTATATTTAAATGATATATTGTAGGGCCATACCTATATAAGGTATATTTATACGTTTCTGTTTTCAAAATACCAAACAGATCATGCATTTTAGCCATGCCTCATTTCGCTCTATGCTGTTTGCTGTCTACGGGGCTGATCTCTGTGAGCTGCAGCTGACCACGCCTCCCTGCAGGAGAGGGGAGCGTGCTCTGATCAAGTCAAGAGGGGGAGAAAAAAAGATCTCCGTCCTCCGTGTTTTATTATATTATTTGCCTATAGACAGGGGTGCACATAACTGGTACGCAGGTACGCATGCGCGGCAACAATCTGAAATGCGTACCGTCACTTGTGTCACAAAGCGCATTTGCGTACCGACGTACTTGTGAAGCTTTTCCAGAAGGCGGTTAGATCACCGGACGACAGAGTGTGTGCACAGACAGTGCTGCTGTTAACGTCGGTCTGAACAGCAGCACTGCGCTAAAACAGCACGTTCACACGCTCTGTGGTCACGAAGCTCTGTACTCCACTACCCCCCCCCCCCCCCCCCCCCCCCCCCCCTGACGACAGTAAAGTGTTCAAATCTGGATCAGTTTTTATCAAATCCGTTGCAACCCCTTTTTTAGAGATTTGGGTATGGAGGAAAATAGAGAGGGTTGTGTTTTCTGACACTTGGTGAGTTCCCTGGAACACCGGGGACACATATTCATGTATAAAAGACGTACAAAAGTGCATTTTGCATGATAGGTCCCCTTTAACCAAAATAGTCGATTTAATAATCAAAGCTAATTCTAAGCAACATATCTTATGCTAATCTACTAACTTTACTAGAACAGTCTATTTTACAGAGATAACTTTAATACCATATCAAGTGTAATAAAATGAACTTTATAAATAAATTGAAGCCATAAAAGAGCTTTTTACATTAAATATAATTTAGCTGAGGCTTTTATCCAAAGGGACGTACAATAAGTGCAACCAGCTTTGACCTGAAGCAAACTGTTGAAGCGGCACTTTTGTGAACTAGAGCAGAGCTGGACTTATCATCACATGAGGTCATTCAAAGCAGGTTTGAATTAAGTAAATGGTTAAATAATCGTACATATTCCCACAAACATCTCTCTGTCTCAGAATATTTACGCGGCCGCTTAATCCACACCAGCTTCTTCTGCCAGACTGTGAGAGTTATTGGGGGTTGTTAACAGTAGAGTACAGAGGGGGCTCATCAGAGCTAGCTTCCACCTGAGGAACAGAGTAGATAACACACTCAGCGTCACCGTGGAAACCGCTGTGGGACGAGCCGACGCTGACTAATTTGATCTCAGAGTAGGTGTGTTGACTCAGGTCGTCTTCAGCCTGGAGAAAACAACATTGCTTGATTAAATGTGTCTTTAAAAACAGAACAAAACAAGCAACTGGACTTCATTGTGAAGTTATAAAATAAACTTTCAGAAGTTTTGTTTCTTTAGGTATTTTATTCATATTTACACGTATTATAATACTGCAGACATTGTCCGAAATGAATCAAAGCCAAATCTGGCATTTCAGTAAATATGAATAGGAAGCAGCAACAGGTGCAAACATGTAGCACTACCGAGCTAATGTTGTGTGATCCCAAAGTTAAAGTTGTATAACATTTTTTGGTGTATTTTGTAAACTAGCTGCAGAGACATCGTTGTAGTAATCATTGGTTTTGGCTCAATTTGGTTGTGTTTATTTGGCGTAAGTGTAAATTAAAGAGATTTCCCCAGGAGATCTCACATAGACCCTTGTACACTTCGTTGGTCTACATAAAACTGAATTAATATGATGCTCAGATTTCCTCAAACTCACCTCTGGTGCAGAAGCACATTGTGTTTCCTCATGAGGTTCTGAAAAACACAACAGACCTTTGAGAAAAAGACTCGGAACAGATTTTCAAACATGACATCACACATTCCCCATTTGGACCAATATTTAGGCCAACTGTTCAAATCTGAGTAAAACAAGATAAATAGATGTGTTTTGAGTTTGTAAACTCCAGTGGCGGCGTGTGGCACAGTTGGTTGTGCGCAGGTGTTCAGATCAGGGGGTCACAGGTTCAAACCCCACTGCAGTCAGCATGTCATTGTGTCCCTGGGAAAGACACTTCACCCCAAATTGCTCCTGTGGGGATTGTCCACAGTATTGAGTATGTAAGTCGCTTTGGATAAAAGCATCTAACAAGTAACATGTAATGTAATGTAATGTAAACAACAGAATATACAGTATATTTAATCATTAACCATCCTGCCAAATGTAAACTATTAAAACAAATTGAATAAGTATATAAAATAAAGTTTCAATGAAAAAAATAACAAGCTATAGCTGTACATGTTTCTAAAATGCATATTAACTTTAAAAAAGCCTCTGATCCTCTGACTTCACTGAGTCTCCAAAATAGAGGAAGCTATCCTCTTAGCTCTCTCTATTTGTGTGTGTTTGTAAAAGCTTATTTTTATAAATGGCATACGTTTTGTAGATAGACTGATTTGCAGTCAGGTGTGATTTAGATTTAAATGTGTGTTTTAAAAAAAATATCGTATTATTGTGTAGTTGTATACAGTAGATACTACTAGACTATATGTTCTATGTTTGTTATCTTGCAACTTACAAAGCATAAATCTAGCATCTGTTTCCTAGCAACAACTGAAGGATTATCACTCTACAAGAACCAGTGATAACAAAACCTTTAGACTGAGCAGCAGTTGGGTTATTCTTAATGCTGTAAATGAATATCAGTACAACCAATCTGGTGATGGGGGATGGACATTTTGTGTGAGAAAGTTATTTTAGAATTGTGCGTCTGCTTTTAAAGTTAATATAGGTCAAGAGAAAACTACAACTTTTCAGAGAGAAATGTTTTGAGTGTGTGTGTGTGTGTGTGTGTGTGTGTGTGTGTGTGTGTGTGTGTGTGTGTGTGTGTTACCTGGTTCCTCACCTTTGTCTCTACAAATGCTCTTCCTGCAGAATACCAGCACAGACAGTGATGACACGATGACCAGGACGACCAGAGTCAGAGACACATACAGGATCACATCTGTGGCTGTTTGAAGAGTTAAATGTAAACCATGCATGACATCGAACACTTGAGTACCCATAATCCATTTTGTTTTTCAAGGGGGGGACAGGTTATCTTTAGGTGAAGACAACAGGTCAGAAGTATTTATAGAGTAAATCTTTTGAACGCTGGGAACCTGATTTGGAGGTTCAGCATTTAAAAATGTACTTTTGTAAACTTTTGGACATGCTCATGCTCTTTTATGTCTCATAAATTGTTGAAACGTTATCTAGTAAACACAGTGTGTGGATGTACCTTTAGTTTCTTCAGGCTGCTCTGTAGCTTTAGGAGAAGTGGTCAGAGCTGTGAAGAAAAACAAGCAGACACAAAGAAGTCCTGATGAGAGAAATGAGATCCTCCTGAGTGTCTGTGTGTGTCAGCTGAACTCTTTTAAATTGAGAGATTAAAACATCAGCAGCTGTCAGTGAAAACTGTCTTCAGAGACATGAACAAACATTTTCATTATCAAGCAGAAACTCACCATCAGTGATGATGAGCCTAAACCTCTGGTATGGATCTTTAGAGGAAGTTCTGTCCAGACCACACCTGTACCATCCTGAGTCAGACTGGGTCAGCTGGTCGATGCTCACAAACAGAAAATAAGTAGAAAAATCTATGAATATATCTGATCCTGTACCTGCCATTTGCCTGATCTGCATTACTAACAAGATTGTCTCCTTCACATTCTTCCTTGCAGAAGTACTTCTTGTATCTATATTGAGTAAAGTTGCATCGAACTACAATATTTCCTCCAGTTCTAGCATCGATTGTTTTTTCTGCAGAAGGATCACCATCCAGCATTGCTGTTGAAAAAAACAAACAATCAAAAGTTACAATGTGTAGATTACAAATCTTAGTTTCACCATGTGTGTTTTAAAAACTTGATCCAGTCACTGAGGGTTAAGGTGTGACTATTTAATGAAACGGCTTTTTAACTTAAAGGTCCCATGTCATGGCCATTTCTACTGATCATAATTCCATTGTTGAGGTCTACTAGAATAGATTTATATTGTTCAATGTTCCAAACTCACATTGGTTTCTCATACAGCATCTCTGTAAAGTATGTGTATTCACTCTCTGTCCTAAACGGCTTGTTGGAGCTTCTGCCCCCCCCTCCCTGTGAGCCCACTGTGCTCTGATTGGTCAGCTCGCCCACTGGCTCGCTGCTGCGAGGAGCTGGCTTACTGGTGTGGTTTCCTGCTTGCTGCGAGACAGCGAGACATCGAGAAAGGACGCGGGAAGGGGGGCGCTGAGGGGGCCACAGTTTCGCCGTGCTGCGAGGCTCCACTAGCACCCCCCCCGCGGCGCACCTACAGTGTAAGCGCGCCACAGTTTCGCTGGGCTGCGAGGCTCCACTAGCACCCCCCCCCCCGCCAGCGCGTCACATTTTTGCCGCTAAAAGAGTGTGTGTGTGTTTTGAGGGTTAGTGACTCTGCAGACCGTTCACATGCATAAAAACCTTCATAACACACAAGGGGACGGGTAATAACCAGAAAAGCATGACCTTTAAATTCTTCCAAGAGATTTAGAAAATCATTATTTTACACTGTGCTCACAATTGGATTTTATATTTCTATATTTTGGATTTATATTAGATTTGAATGCTTTTATAAAATAGTCGGCTTTGACATTTTTATAATAAATAGCATCTGATTAAGGTTAACTGATAATTCAATATGTTAACTTTAGGAAGAAGATCTGTTGCAAAGACTGACATTTATTTTTAAAATAATTTCTTCATCCCTTGAACTGATCATTTTTATATTATGATTTACCCTGAGTTACCTTGAATTCATAAGCTCATAACTTCCCTAAAACATTACTTATCTAAACACTTCTGCATTAACAGTGCTTGAGAAAAGAGAAGCTTTTCTCTTTGTGCAGAAGTGTTTTAAATGGTGAGGTTTAAACCTGTAATAGGACTATACAGCATTAGTTGTGTTAGAATTAGTTAACGGATGTTTTAATATATTTTTGCTGTTGTAAAACACGGGCCCGAATTAGTTTCACATTCTTTAAGACTTTTCTCCATTTTGGGATTCTTTGTTCACCGTGGAGTCATGCTAGAAAAAGTCATCAAATTCAAGATTATCTGAAAATGGTAATTTGGGGGTAAAGTATTCCTTTAAAGCCCGACCGCAGCCACACACCACCAGTTCAGTTGTTGTTATTTTCTATTGATCTCAATCTATTACTAATTGTCTTACTTGTTAACAGAACACAGAGCGGCCATATGATCTACTTCATTCAGATAAGAACAGAGACAACAGATCAATATGCTCGTGCCCCCGGTATTAAATTCTTCATCAATAATGTTCTAAACAATAATATTAAAAAACACTTGTGTACGTGTGTCAGTTTCAGTTTATCAGTTACTTTCAGAAGACATGTAGGATTTAGATAGTTAATGGTGAAAAGGTAAAACTATTATTAAGACAAGGAAGAAAATTCAGTTTTTAGTAGAAACTCACCATCAACAACGATGATCTCAATATCCTCGTATGAAGCCTTTGTCAAAGATGTATCCGCACCACACCTGTAGCGTCCGGAGTCAGACTTGGTCAGCTGAGTGATGGTCACAAAAAAAACTCCATCTTTATAATCACTGCTGTATCTGCCTCTCTGAGCTGTGGCATTGGTTGTTTCAATGAGAATGTCTTCTTCTTCACATGGTTCCTTACAGAAGAACTTCCTGATTCCAAAAGAAGGAATGGAGCATTTAACTCTGACATTTTCTCCTTCAATTCCTGAATAGACTGAGAGTTGGGCACTGACGAGACCGGTGTTTCCATCCTGCAGAGCTGAACAAAGATGAACAAAAGATGAACCATCATTAGTAGTGGTCAGTACTTCCTGTAAGATGCTGCAGTCTGATGACAACACTTCCTGTTTCACATGAACACAGATCCTCAGAGTTAAAGCACAGCCTGTGACTGAAGGTCACCATCAGCACTGCAGGTTAATGTTACCGTTTGGTCTGAGATCTTTATCCTTCTTTAGACACAAAGACTACGTAAAGTCTCCATCTGTAACTTTAAGCGTTACATTAACGCAAATCCTTAAAGTACATAACCTAAAAAGTGTTTTATGTCAACACCACTTTTTTTATTTTTGACATTTTTGGACAAAACACTTCGATAGATAGATATAAACTTTATTTATCCCAGCAGTGTCAAGCCGTACGCAAGTTGTAAATGTTTAAAAGATACAATAAGATACAAATATAATAAAAAGTTAAAATTAACATTAGCGGCATGTATATATAGTAAGAATACAAATCAAAAGATTAATAAATGAATCAATCATATTCATTATTTCACAGAAAGTAATGACTTCATTTTATTCATTCAGTGAGCAGATAATAACTGAGTTTAATGATGATGTACAGTTAGTTTGAGGAAGTGAAGCATGTCATTGGTTGCAAAGCTACTAAAAAGCCTAATTTTGGAATATTTGAATAACTCGTAATGCTGAAGCCTTGCATTAACTAAAAAGAAAAACAAATTAAATTACTAACATGAAAATAAAGTGATGTACTCACAGAAGAGGAAGAAGAAGCAGATCAAAGTGTGACAGACTTTCATGCTGAGACTCTGATGGTTTACCACTGACTGTCTTTCTTCACTGGCTAACCAGGAACTTGTTACTTCTTTAAATGATGAAGTCCCTCCTCCAAACACAACACTGCTCTACTCTCCTCCCCAACGCAGAAACACTATGGTTTAAAAATACTCCAATGAAAGTTAAACTGAATTCAAAATGTTAGTAATTATCAGCAAAATGTACTTTCAGTTTCAGTAAAAGTTATCATTATGCACCAATCTCATCTCTCAATTTCACAGTGTTGTTTTATCATATATTAGTATATTCTGTTTTTATGTCTAACAAATACATGTCGGAGCATTTTAATGTTGTAGTATGTCAAGGTGGAGCCAATTTGATATAAGTAGTGTACAGTAACTGCATCATATCATCATGTTTCATAGGTCAAACGTTACAAGTAGCCTAACTGAGTGTCAGATATCTATAGTTGAGTAAACAATTATAAAATCTAGAAGCATTACATTTAAATACTCAAGTAAAGAACCAGTTAGTTATGTAAAAATAAGGTTAACATGGAAGCTTAATTCAGGCAGATATTGGCAAAATTAGTAAACTTTTAATTTCCATCATTTCACTACAACGCTCACTTACTCATGTATATGTTGTTGAGTCAACAGTAGAAAAACAAATATTACTGGAAATGATATCCGTAGTTTCATCACATTGTTCCCACCAAAGAAGGAAGAAGTACTCAGGTCTTGTACTTAAGTAAAAGTAGAAGTAACAGTGTAGGAATACTCTGTTACAAGTACAAGTCCTGTATTCAAAAGGTTACTAAAGTAAAAGTAACATGATTAGCATCAATACTTAAAGTACCAAAAATATAATTATTAAATATGTAAATTCACCGATTCCAGAATAATATATGTTTTGATTATAATGATTGATCATTAAAGTGTTATCAAAGCTGGTAAAGGGTGCAGCTAGTTTTAATTATTCTGTATGCTGCAGGGTAGCTTGTGAATTGACTCCAGGTGGTAACTAAAGTCTGATTTAAGTGTTGATTATATTTCACATTATTTATCAAAATGTGCAAAGTAAACCAAGATAATAAATAGATGTAGTGAAGTAAAGTACACAGATTACCTCTAAATTGTAGTGGAGTAGAAGTAGAAAGCAGAAAATGGAAATATCTCAAAGTATCTCAATATTGTACACCAGTACAGTACTTGAGTTAATGTACTTAGTTACTTCCCACCTCTGCCCTAATGTTAATTTAAATGGAAAATAACTTTTTTTTAACAGAACACGGCTAACAGAATCAGTCTGGAGCTAGCTTAACTTACCGAGGCAGGTAAAGTGAGGTTAGCATATTAAAGGTGGGGTAGGTAAGTTTGAGAAACCGGCTCGAGATACACTTTTTTGTTATATTCCATGGAATGCTCTTAACATCCCGATAGCAATGAATATCTGAAGTGCTTTGACAAAAAATCCATAAAAAAATGTCATCTGTGGAAGCCGTAGTACTGTAAAAAGCACGACCAATCATTTTAGCCGGCCCGGCTAAAATAACTGGATGGCCTACCCAGAGCCGTATAATAGAAGAGTTACGACATCTCCGTTCACTCCAATGGACCAGTTTTTTTTACAGCAATGGCGGATCGTGGAGCCGTCAATAGTTCCCCGGAAGTTAGCTTGCCGCTGACTTCCGGGGAACTATTGCGGCCAGCAACACAGTAGAGTTGCAGCATAATAGACCGTTCGTGATGGACTTTTAAAGGTAAGAAGACCTTTAAAGATTTATATTGCAGATATTATCAGCACATCTGAGTCAAATGAACATATGTATTAAAGGATGTTAGTGGATTATCCCTAAATCAGTAGATTTAGGGAACGTTTACAGATAACAGATTAGGCTAGGATACCGGATAAAGTTAGCAACACACGTTAACCATGAACAGCTATTAATCCGTTCTCCTAATGTTATTTCATCCAACGTTGTGGAATTAGAGAAAAAGGGCTTCTTAACGTGATTTTTTTGTGGGGTGGAGGAATATAATATTAGTTAAATATAACATTGGGGCACGTGTGATTGTAATGAGTGGAGGTGGAGAAATTACGATCTCCATTTTGGAGTAGGCCTACAAACTAGTATAATAAAGTTAACGTTACACAATAATAAGGAAGAGAGCTATTTGATATTAATTTAGAGTGCATATTTGAGACTTCCAAACAGAATTAAAAAACGTAATTTATGGGTGAGTGTTTTTAGTGTATTCTGTTGATTATTACCTGTCTGTATTATGTTGCAGCACAGCTGATTTTGAAATGATGGCAAAGTGAGAGTGAAAACACAAGGTAAATGTAATACTACTGTTGTATATAAGTAAGCATACTAAACATGTATTCTATCACTGTATTATATAAGTAATCTTGTTAGTGTATATTAGTAACCTACTGTATGGCAGGTGGAGGGGCAGTGATGTTACAGGTGGAGGACTTACTGGACATGTATACACTCATTACATACTGTACGTAAAATACGACCAAGAATGTGAGACAACTTTATACAAATTCATATCACATCCATTACTGATGCCATTTGTCATACTTTGTTAAACTCACAAATAATAAAGTTCCATAACTTCAGTTGGAAACAAAGACCACACCTTATCTCCCCAAGGCAATTTCCCATCCAATAGGTGTGCTATATAGGTGTGTATAACCCTTTCTCCTGTCTGTTTCTCCCTCTTTCAGCACAAGAACCAGAGGGGGATTCAATAGAGCCTGAATACCTGCACTGAGACCCTCACCCTGCACCCTGAGTCTCAACTCTCAGAGTTTTTCAAGCCTTTCCCTGTTATTTGTATTAAACCAAACATTAAGCTTCCCAATGGTGTGGTCTTCGTTTTGTGAAAAAGTGCAAATGCAGTGTTTGAATATGATTACCTCACATGTTTTGTTGCGGCTGTCTGTTTTGATTGTTAAATTGCTCCTGCTGACTTGAGCTAGCCATTTTTTCCTCCTCTCTGTGTCAGTGGGGAAGCCGTACATTCTCATTCGTACTCCTTTCTCTGAGCGATTGGAGCATCCCCAGGCAGCACAGCAAACCATGGTGGAGACTATATGCCAGGACAACACGGAGGAAAAGGCACAGACAAACTGCATGACATGCTATTCAATGTTTATTGAATTCCATGTATTTACAATGGATGTTCCTAAAACAACACTTTTAACATCATAATCATGTTGCTGCTAGTCCATTGATAGTCACCTGTTGGTCTCCTGTCCTTTCTGAAAGTCATAAAGATGACATTAGTCATTTAGATTACTTATGTCCTCAAGTACCATGGGATTACTGAAACCACCATGAATTAAAAAAATGGTAGAAATTAATCTAATCTAAATTTTGAAGCATTCCTTGCCATCCCCTCCCTCTAAATATATCAATAAACATTAGGAAGTGATGCTCCTGACTACCATACCTGTTTAAGAAGATAATATTTGTTTTAAATAATTCAAAGCAATACACAACAGCAACAGGCTCTTTAACCAAGGCAACAGCCTAACATGTATATTTTAACAAGTAAACTAGCTGTTCACACTATTCCTAATATTATCCATAAATATTAGCAGATTCTATTTATTTTTTAAAACATATTGATGTAAATACATACACATATCGGTATGTTGTATAAATATTGCAAATCAAGACCTTTATTCACTACTTATTACCAAAAATCGTAGTTCTATCTCCGGTAATAATGCATTCAAATGTCCCGCCACGAACTTCCGGGGAACTATTGACTCTCCCTGAACCACGTGACGATCAAGCATTTTGGACTTCCTCATAACTCTCTCTCTATATGGCGCTGGGCCCACCTGCCTGTCAGCCTTCCATCTGTGCACAAACTTATCTCGTGCCCTCATTGGTCATGTGCGCGTTCGTGGTGTGTGGAGGAGGGGGCTCTATAAGGAAGTGGCAGATTTTTCCGGTTGGGTATTTTCAAATTCTAGCGCACTCGAGCTGGTTTCTCAGAAAAACGGCCCTCCTGATGTTCTTTGTACCTTCTCCATTGAAAAAAGTAACTTGTATGTAACTGTTCAAACTAAATTAAACTGTGCTCTTATATTATTCATCACTTTCTGCTCATTCTAAGATCAACAATATGAAACGCAGCAGCAGCTCGTTCTTCTCACGTCACTTTCTAACACCGGAAACTGCACTGTAAAACGTATTAAAAACATTTTTTGTTTGTTGATAGTTAAACATAATATTACTTTAACATTTCACCTGTAGTTTCATCACATTTTGTTCTCATACTACTAAATGTAATGTACTAACACATTTAATTCAACTGAAAATAACGTTTTTTAACGGCTAAGGGAAACAGTCCTGGAGCTAGTTTAACTTACCGAGGCAGGAGAAGAGCTGTTAGTCCATTAAGAAGAAAACTGCACTCCTGAAGTTCTTCGTACCTTCTGTAGTGAAACATGTCACTGTAATAAGTCATGAATAACACTTAAATTACTGTTCGGGATAAAATATCAACTACGCAGCTCCTCATTCCTCTCAGGTTCACTGTCTCTGACCGGAAACTGCTCTGTAAAACTTCAGTACAGTTTTAGTTAAAGTTTGGACTTGAGGATCCACATCTTTAATTTAAGATTAATATTGTAATGCATTGTTTTTTACTCAACATTAGTTTAAAAATATCATGTGTTCAATACATGAATTATTCATTTTTAATTCCACATTCATCAGCGAAAACACTTTCCTACACTTCATGAGTTTAATCAATACAGCATCATCTTCCCTAATGTTAAACATACATTCAAACATATGTTAGGTTAAAGTCAATATCATCTTTTCTTGAGTATTTCCATGTACTACTACATTATACAATATACTTCATTACACAGCTAGAAGCATTTTACTCTTTGCTCTGTTGTTTTTCCTCTGAAAGCTATTTGTTTCTCTCTTATATTGCAAGATGTTAATGTACTGATTGAGCGCTTAGCAAGTGACCAAAAGCATGCATTTGCAGGGACTTCCTGTGAAGCTGAACGTTTTATTTTGGGATACATATTTCTCTGTAAGGAAGACATCTTTTAGCAAATTGCGTGAGAGGTAGTTTCCTGTGTTGTGAAGGTACAACATTCTCAGCTACAGTCTGGCTGAACCACTCTAAAGACTACACATTTATTATATATATTATAAGATATTAAAAAGAACAGAAAAGCCAATGTTGATCGGAGACACATTAGAAAAAGGTACAACAATTTAGGAAATCTAATAATCAAATAGAAGTGACTCATACTGGTAGCTGATCACACTTCTAACCACAGGAACAAAAAGACAGAGACCCATTTTAAAATATGCAACACCTGATGAGCACACATCTGGGGAGTATATCTGTAAATATAAAAAGGGAAATGACGTTATATAGAAAATGGCAGAAATACAAAGTGTACTCACTAAAAAACCAAGAAGATCAAACCGTGGTAAACTGCAAGCCAACAATACATTCTTTACACCATTTCCCAAAAACTTTGGATAAGATCAAACTTTATTGATACCCAGGAGAATTGTTGTGTCTCAGCTGCAGATCAGAGTCGGAACACTACCAATATAGAATATAGTGTAAATATTGACAACAAGCAAAAACAACTTAATCCTGTTTCCTTTGGTTGGGCCATTTATCATATTTACACTTATCTGATATCCGTTTTTACATTTAACAAAAGTTTTTATGGATAAAAAAGCAAGAGATGTAAAAAACGTTCCCCCACTAGCATTATTGTTTGGGTCTGTGACCGGGGATAAAGCGTGTGGACATTTTTTAAAGGATGCCGCCTAAAGCTACTGTTTTATGAGCCCAGAGTTAAATAACCCTAACTGTATTTTATGAATTAGAAGCAGTGTCAATGTTGTAGTAATCTTCGGTTTCATCTCCATTTGGTCGTGTATATCTGGCGTGAGTGTGAACAGAAGAGATTTCCACAGGAGGAGATCTGCTCCGGCCCGGCCTCCCCCGATATCATCGTACACTCGGTCGGTCTACAGGAGAAGAGGGTGTGAATATCAGCTGGTTCAACAAACACTTATGATCTGGTTTACCAAAACTTACCTCTGTGACGAAATCATATTGTGTTTCCACAGGAGGTTCTGAAAAACACAGCAGTACGTTTAGATAATGACACTACACTGGAAAAACATCTTGCTCAGTCAAATGGAGACAAAAACAGATTCATCCCTCATCAACTGTCATGATCCCATTTTTGTTTATCGGTTTCCTGTTTTATTATGAAAAGTGTTCTTCCCTTGTCATGTCTGTTTGTGCTTCCTGTCCTTGTGTGTGTTTTCCTTTCTGTTTTGATTGTGTGTCCTGCTCTGCCACCTTCTGAACTCCTGCACTTTGTTGGTTTTCTGTTTAGTCTTTGTCAGATTCTTGTATGTCGTTGTTCTTCGTGTTTAGGAACTTCTGTTCTGTTATTTGCGAGTACTTTAACTCTGAATGTTGTGTCTGTTTCAAAGGTTATTGTACAAGTGGAGAAAGATCATGCAGTTCAAACTTTTCTGTGATAAATGGAAAGTTCATGTGTGTTACCTGGTTCCTCACTTTTGGCTTTACAAGTCCTCTTCCTGCAGAATACCAGCACAGACAGTGATGACACGATGACCAGGACGACCAGAGTCAGACGCACATACAGGATCCCACCTGTGGTTGTTGGAGCACAAACACAGGTCTGTTTTACACTGACAGTTAGTGGTAAGCAGGGTATCTTTGGGGGGAGTATTCTACTGCAGGTCAATAGTATATGCCACATAGAAGTGGTTACATCTGATTAGCTGTCTATTTAAATGTTCAGGTTGTAAAGAGTGTATACAGGCAAGAACATAGTTATGGAAGAATATCATTGCCATCCCTATGCTCTATTATGTCTCATTGGTTGTTAAAGCTTTATTTATTAAAAATGTGTGTGGATGTACGTGTGGTTTTAGGGGAGGCTGGTGAAGATGTGGAGCTTTCACTTTGGTTTGATGTTTCTGTAGAGGCTGATGGGACGGATGATGAAGGAGAAGAAGTGGTCAGAGCTGTGAACAAAAACAAGCAAGAAGTCCTGATGAGAGAAATTAGATCCTCCTGAGTGTCTGTGTGTGTCAGCTGAACTAAATTGAGTTTAAAACATCAGCAGCTGTCAGTGAAAACTGTCTTCAGAGACATGAACAAACATTTTCATTATCAAGCAGAAACTCACCATCAGTGACGATGAGCCTAAACCTCTGGTATAGATCGTTAGAGGAAGTTCTGCTCAGACCACACCTGTACCATCCTGAGTCAGACTGGGTCAGCTGTTTGATGCTCACATACAGAACATCTCCTGTTGGAAATCTATGAGTATATCTGATGCTGTATCTGCCTTTTTCCTGATCTGATTTACTCGTTTCAACAAGATTGTCTCCTTTTTTACATTCTTCCTTGCAGAAGTACTTCTTGTATCTATATTGAGTAAAGTTGCATTGAACTACAATATTTCCTCCAGTTCTAGCATCGATTGTTTTTTCGGCAGAAGGACCACCATCCAGCATTGCTGTTGAAAAAAACAAACAATCAAAAGTTACAATGTGTAGATTACAAATCTTAGTTTCACCATGTGTGTGTTTTAAAAACTTGATCCAGTCACTGAGGGTTAAGGTGTGACTCTTTAATGAAACGGATTTTTAACTTAAAGGTCCCATGATGGCCATTTCTACTGATCATAATTCCATTGTTGAGGTCTACTAGAATAGATTTATCATCCAAACTCACATTGGTTTCTCATACAGCATCTCTGTATTCACTCTCTGTCCTAAACGCCATGTTGGAGCTTCTGCCCCCTCTTTATATTAGATTTGAATGCTTTAATAAAATAGTTGGCTTTGACATTTTTATTATAAATAGTATCTGATTGAGGTTAACTGATAATTCAATATGTGAACTTTAGGATGAAGATTTGTTGCAAAGACTGACATTTATTTTTTAAATAATTTCTTTATCCCTTGAAATGATCATTGTTATATTATTACATTACTGAGTTACCTTGAATTCATTTGCTCATAACTTCCCTAAAACATGACTTATCTAAACACTTCTGCATTAACTGTTCTTGAGAAAAGATGAGCTCGTCTCTTTGTGTAGAAGTGTTTTAAATGGTGAGGTTTAAGTAGAATGCATGTTTTAGGGAAGTACTGAGCATACAGTGAATGACATTTGGACTATACAGCATTAGTTGTGTTAGAGTTAGTTAACGGATGTTTTAATATATTTCTGCTCTTGTAAAACACGGGCCCCAATTAATTTAACTTTCTTTAAGACTTTTCTCCATTTTGGGATTCTTTGTTCACCGTGGAGTCATGCTAGAAAAAGTTATCAAATTCAAGATGATCTAAAAATTGTAAATTGGGGGCAAAGTATTCCTTTAAATCCCGACCGCAGACACAAACCACCAGTTCAGTTGTTAATATTTTCTATTGATCTCAATCTATTACTAATTGTCTTACTTGTTAACAGAACACAGAGCGGCCATATGATCTACTTCATTCAGATAAGAGCACACACAACAGATCAATATGCTCGTGCCCCCGGTATTAAATTCTTCATCAATAATATTCTAAACAATAATATTAAAAAACACTTGTATACTTGTGTCAGTTTCGGTTTATCAGTTACTTTCAGAAGACATGTAGGATTTAGATAGTTAGTGGTGAAAAGGTAAAACTATTATTAAGACAAGGAAGAAGATTCAGTTTTTAGTAGAAACTCACCATCAATAAAGATGATTTCAATATACTCGTATGAAGCCTTTGTCAAAGATGTATCCGCACCACACCTGTAGCGTCTGGAGTCAGACTTGGTCAGCTGAGTGATGGTGACAGAAAGAACTCTATCTTTATAATCAATGCTGTATCTGCCTCTCTGAGCTGTGGCATCAGTTGTTTCAATGAGAATGTCTTCTTTATCACATGGTTCCTTACAGAAGAACTTCCTGATTCCAAAAGAAGGAATGGAGCATTTAACTGTGACATCTGCTCCTTCAATTCCTGAAAAGACAGAGAGTTGGGCACTGACGAGACCGGTGCTTCCATCCTGCAGAGCTGAACAAAAGATGAACAAAAGATGAACCATCATTAGTAGTGGTCTGTACTTCCTGTAAGATGCTGCAGTCTGAAAACAACACTTCCTGTTTCACATTAACACAGATCCTCAGAGTTAAACCACAGCCTGTGACTGAAGGTCACCATCAGCACTGCAGGTTAATGTTACCGTTTGGTCTGAGATCTTTATCCTTCTTTAGACACAAATACTACATAAAGTCTCCATCTGTAACTTTAAGAGTTACATTAAAGCAAATCCTTAAAGTACATAACCTAAAAAGTGTTTAATGTCAACACCACTTTTTTTATTTATGACATTTTTTAACAAAACACTTCGATAGATAGATATAAACTTTATTTATCCCAGCAGTGTCAAGCCGTACGTGAGTTATAAATGTTTAAAAGATACAATAAGATACAAATATAATAAAAAGTTCAAATTAACATTAGCGACATGTATATATAGTAAGAATACAAATCAAAATATGAATAAATGAATCAAGAAAATAATTTGGAGATTCAATGATTATGAAAACAATCCTATACTTTAGTCGTAATGACTTCATGTTACTAATTCAGTAAGCAGATAATAACTGAGTTTAATGATGATGTACAGTTAGTTTGAGGAAGTGAAGCATGTCATTGGTTGCATAGGTACTAAAAAGCCTGATTTTGGAATATTTGAATAACTCGTACTGATGAAGCCTTGCATTAAGTCAAGAATAACAGAAAAAGAAAACAAATTAAATTACTACAGTAACATGAAAATAAAGTGATGTACTCACAGAAGAGGAGGAAGAAGCAGATCAAATTGTGACAGACTTTCATGCTGAGACTCTGATGGTTTATCACTGACTCTTTCTTCACTGGCTAACCAGGAACTTGTTACTTCTTTAAATGATGAAGTCCCTCCTCCAAACACAACACAGCTCTACTCTCCTCCCCAACGCACAAACACTATGGTCTAAAAATAGTCCATTGAAAGTTGAACTGAATTCAAAATGTTAGTAATTATCAGCAAATGTACTTTTCAGTTTCAGTAAAAGTTATCATTATGCACCAATCTCATCTCTCAATTTCACAGTGTGTCTAACAAATACATGTCGGAGCATTTTAATGTTGTAGTGTGTCAAGGTGGAGCCAATTTGATATAAGTAGTCAACACATTCTCACTCCCAACTCGGCCTATGTTGACGTTATGTCAGGGTCCCTGTCGTCACTTTCCAACGCAAGGGGGGGCCCTTTAGCGTCGAGTTTCAACTATCAGGGAGTCCCATTGACTTGCATAGAGCTCCCTGAACGTTGGTAATAGACGAGTTGGGATTGCGGCGAAATGCTCTCCGCAGATCCATTCTCACAGCGTTTATCAACCTTTTCTTACTCAATATCAAGCCACACTTATTGTGTTTACTTCTTTATTTTAATTGAATAATGTCGGACTTTTGTTGCCGTCAGTTAGGGGGAGAGTGGGGGCTCAGAATACTGAAATCTGTATTGCTTCATCGTTTTTTCCTTCTAATTTTGTATTATTTTCCAAACCCCACTGCAGTCAGCATGTTGTTGTGTCCTTGAGACACTTCACCCCAAATTGCTCCTGTGGGGATTGTCCACAGTATTGAGTAGGCTATGTAAGTCGCTTTGGATAAAAGCGTCTAACAAGTAACATGTAATGTAATGTAATGTAAACTCATTATAATTATTACCAATTCCAACTGGTGTGTGTTGCATTTCCTCATCCCTAGTGGGGACCAGAGTTGGGTGTAACGCGTTACAAAGTAATAATGTAATAATATTACTTTTGTCGGTAACGGAGTAGTGTAACGCGTTACTTTTATAATTCAGTAATCACACTACAGTTACTAACATTGCCCCGACACGCGTTACTTCGTTACTTTTATAAAATCAGTCATAATCACACTGACAGACAAGAGGAGTTTCCGCCGCAGGTTTATATGTACGTAATCTGCGCGACTTGCGCGTCCACATCTCCACGTGCAGTGCTGCATAAACATGGCTGAGTCAGCGATAACTTTCGAGGGGTAGAGGTATGCCCATTATTTTGAGTTCGTCCGAAGAATAGACAGGAATGTGACGGTGAGGTGCAAACTGTGTCCAGCCCAGAAGCTGTTATCCACTGCTGCAAACACCACGTCAAACCTCAACAAACACCTGCAAAGAACACATGCTAAGGTGAAGCTAATAGCTAAGGACCCCCGAACCCAGAGTGAGGATGTTGTGAGTGCGCCGCCGCCGACTCCGAAGCAGCACAAATGAGAATTTGGAGGACCGGTAACCAAAGCAGAGATGGACAGGCTTGTAGCATCCTTCATAGTAGAGGTAATGTTGCCCATTTGCACAGTGGAATCACCCATCGCATCGTTCAGAGATATACTGCGCAAAATACAGATAGCAGGAGACAGAGGACAGCCATAGTCAGAGCTATCTGGATCAGTCTTATGCGACAATGGAAACTGAACTAAAGAGAACATTTGAAACTTAGCAGTCTGCGTGATCTGCCTGTAGGGAGGGGCGGGCCGGCCCTGCGAGTAAAGTAACGAGTAAAGTAACGAGTAAAGTAACGAGTTACTTTATGTAGAGAGTAACAAAGTAGTGTAATATATTACTTTTTTTTAAAGTAATATGTAATATATTACTTTTTTTTAGTAACGACCCCATCTCTGGTGGGGACGTAACAATGTGGCACACACCATAATGTCGCTTTACAAAGATACAAAGTGAGCCTTTTTGGGGTTTTTTCTTCAGGTTTTCTCAATGGAAGGTGCATGGTTGAATAATAATAAGACAAAGTAGAGCAGTGTTAGAAATTGAGAGGGGAAAAAATGCCCCGAAAATTGCGAATGAGAAGAAACAAAATGAAATGTCCACGTTTTTTTTTTTAGATATATTTACAAGTTCGTCTGATATTCTAATCCCACATTATGTTTTTGATTCTGTGTCTGGTTATGTGCCATCTTCACCTCTGGTAACCTGCAGGTCAGAGATTTCTCCAGAAGTTGAATGGAATCCAGTTGAGGCTAAAATTAGGGTTTATGTGATACCATTTTCATCACGTTTTGTAGAGTGTCTCATAATTAAATGTAGTTAAGAAAAGTATTGTGTTTACATCAAGCTATGTCTGTTTCGACTTTCGAGGTAAAACTGAACTAAGCAGTGTGCTTGAGACTTGGCTGTCAGAAACTCCTAATAGTTTCCTGATTGTATTTTTCTCTTACAGCTTTCCTCTTGCAGGTGTTTGTGCAGCAGTTGTAGTTCCACGTGTTCACCAGCAGAGGGCGCCCTGCTGCAGCTGAAGCGATGACGCAGCTAACTCTCAGATTCCTCAGGTCAGACGTAGAAGAACAACAGGAGTTAAATGTGTCACTCCAGCGTGAAAATAGATTATAAACTACTACACCTATGTATTGTTTTTCACTGGTTGCGTTCACCACAATGACAGATCTGAGGTCAGACGGTGCAGCTGCGTTAAATGTCACTGATGCTGCCGATTCTCTCTGCACAGCTGACGAGTGTAGCTGTAAATAAAGTCCCATCGTCCTCCTCATAACATCACCATGGTGACGAGGCTGAGAGCTGCTGCCGTTGAGACACCTGTTGCTATGGCAACTGTCACGGAGCAGGCCTGAAGAGCCAACATGGCCGCCAGTGACTAAACTCAGAGATGCTGTCACTCAGTCAATGTTTCCTGCCGAGTTTGTGATGAAAAAAACAACAACCAGGACAATAACTGAACATGTGGCCCAGGTTTTTTAAACATAGTTGTTATATCAGCTGCGAAATGGAAGGAATTGACATTTAATTCCTTTGCAGCTGTTGACAGAAAAGACATACAATGTTGACTTATTGTTTCTTTACTTACAGTCCAGGGGAAACGCGCTCAATGAGGATCATCATATTCAGCCTTACCGTAAGTACCCCAAAACTCATCATATAGGCAGTATGTAACAAGACGCTTGACTAGACATAGGAAAAGACCACCTATTTCATAGACTTTAAAGTCTTAAAAAGAAAAGCAAGACAAATCTTCTGTCCTCTGTATGAAGCACTCTTGCTGTAAGCTGCACAAACCACAGTTTGTTGTTCTCAGCTGTTCACTTCAAGTCATGTGTTTCATATACATCATCATTTATTCACTAAGGCTTTTTCTAGAAAATGTACATCGTTGCCACTCAGGCTCTTTAATGCAAACAGATGGCTGCAAACCCTTGTAGCGTAACAGCAAAGTCAGCATACACAACACTGACGGCTTTTATTATTTACACCTGTGCTTTTCCTTTTGTGACATTTAAAAACCCACAATTTGAAGGCCATTTCTGGTTATAAAACTAACTACATATCTGTCTTCACTCACCCTTTTTTAGCTGTGGGTCATGTGCTTTGAAGAACCCTGAACTGTGCGGCAGCATGTGTCTGTTTTCACATCACGCTTTGATTCCCAAAATCTGCATTAGGCAGGATTTTCAGACCCAGCTGTCCTCTCACTCTGAATTTATGAACTCAGCAGAGCGTCTCGTCCCCACAAACTCGCTCCACATTCAGGGCCGAGATAAACAGCCCTGAATGATCATAAAACCCCAAACAATCTGTGTATTTAACAGCTTAGTCAACTGTTTATTTATATCCTGTTCGTTTATTTCATGCCAGAGGGATATTTGACTTGACTTGTGATCTTGGTGTTTTGTCACAACAAAAACAAAATTAAAGAAATCTCAGATGATTCATATAATAATAGTGTCTTGTAATTTTGGGTGGAAATAACTAATTTAATACAAAATATATTGAATTTGTACCCTTGTAGTAAATGCATTGCAGTAATTTGTTTTGCGTAATCAATTATTTCACTCTTGCTGAAAATACATTATTGTCCTAGTGAAATAACCTCAATTGAAAACACATTGTCCAATTATAATTAATTAATATTCGCTTTGTTCAAAATGTAGTTTTCTTTTAAGACAATCAATGTTTACTATCATTCATTCACAAAGGTTTTTCAGGACTTTTCCCAGAAAATTATTATTCAAAAAGAATGTAATAGAATTGCATTAATGTTAAATAAAATCATATTGAAATCTTCCTATGTTAATTTAGATGTATGTATTAGATTAAATCAATATGTTGTTGTCTTTGAAACATCATGGTTATAACTTGAGCAGAAACACTAAACAAAAGGCTTATTGCAGGAGGATTTGTCCCAAACATTAGGTAGGTCAGGTGCAACACAAAATCCACAGTGTACCTTTTTAGATTTAATTTATCAAACAAAAATAAACTCAACAAGGATATTTTTCAATTTTCACAGTTTACTGACATTGTCTTAAATTATTTCTGGGTGTGATCCATCAGAAATCTCATGGACATCATGATTCAAATTTCATTACATTTGTGAGGTCACAGGGTGCATGGAAACACAAACAAAAAATACAAAAACCCCTCGTTGTCGCCTTCCTGTCTCATCCTGATCCCATCGCACACACTACCTCCCTCTCTGACATCATCAGACACAAACTTGAGCACGACACGTTGAGCAAAAACACAACAGACTGCAACCAGCAGATTGACCTCTGATTATTGCACAAAGCCCTGAAAGAGACAGAAGCAGTAAAACCCCCCAAATCCAGGACCAGATTCACAAAACCTAAACAACATAGTCTCAAGTGCCATTTTAAAGTTGAACTCTCTTAAATAATTATTCAACATTTTCTGAAATATACCCATTTAGGTTTGCTCAGAGAGTGAGCCACAATGCTGAATATTCATCTCCTCTGTGTTAAAATGCAGGACATATTTCTTGTTCGACAGTCAATGCAAGGACTGTGAAATCACATTCTAGGAAATGCGATATGGAATAAACATTCAAAATCAAACGTTGTGCTAAGCTAGGCTAACCACCTCTCTATAAACTTTGTATTGAACACACAGGCATGAGACTTCAATTCATCTTTTTATCTGACTTTCCAAAAAATAAAGAATGAACACATTTCCCCTCTATTCTTCATGTAAAAAATAAAGAACAAAAAACACATCTCAATAAAAATATTGTTGTATCGGAGTAATCACAGCTATGACATTACTGTATAAAGTTTCCCTTTTAAGAATTTTCCTGGGTGTGAAGGGTGGAAAAAAACGTTTGACCTCAGATCGACAGATGATGAGTTAGATGCATGCTTCACAGAATGCACTGTAACCAGCCACAACATAGTCACATGGCTCCCTCAATACAATTTAACATATTAAATCATACGTGATTCCGAGCTCCACTTCCTCTTAGATAATATGTCAAAATCAAAGCTGTGAAAAATAGAGGACAATGACTTGAGCACTTATGACACTTTAGGCAATCATTGAAATGCTTGTTCTGTGCTAATCAGGAGTTAGCATGCTAGGTTTAGTTTGTCATAATAAAGCTTGCTTATGCTAACAGTTGATTTTACATGACATCTATATACATACACAAGCATAGCAGGTTGTTGGTGAAAAGCAGAATTCATCTACTGAAGGCAAAATAAAGGAAAAAGTATATAAAACTAATATAATTATAAAATATACTTTTACATCATACAGTGATTGTTGTTCTAGATTGTCTACAAACCAAAGTTATACAATATCTTTGGCTAAACACGACTAATACGTTGGTATCAAACGTTACACTTTCTCTCTCTCTGGCACACACACACACACACACACACACACACACACACACACACACACACACACACACACACACACACACACACACACACACACACACACACACACACACACGTGCACGCACACACACACACACACACACACCACACGTGCACGCACACACACACGCACACACGCACACACACAACATTTAAAAAATAAACCTTAAATATATTCATTTGACGAGTCCAACTTTGTGACCTGTAAACGGTCTTGATTTCCTCCAAACCTCGACAGAATATGAAAATAAATTGACATTATCTTATTTTAACAAAATTGCATTGAACAGTTTCAGTATATACATATCATTTCACCCTGATTAGTCTCAGATTAATGCTGCCACCCATATTGTCTTCTGGCATGTATGTGACAAGATAACAGATATATCGATATTTGTCACCAGTGTAAGCCCAACGTAAGTAAGGAGATTTAAGGACTGTTGTTGTGATGATCCGGTAATCCTTTAAAAGAATAGGATTATATTTAGTAAAAAGAAAAGCTACCTGAGATTCAGGCTGGATGAGAATCTTATTGAGTCATTTAAAGATCAAATAAATCTTAATTTCATTTAGATGAGAAGAGTGATACCTATTTTACATATGTCCAATAAGAAGCTCCAGCCAGCAACTCTGTATCGCAGCGTACCATATAGGCTCTAAACAATGGGAAACATTGTCCAAAGGTAAAGAATATCTGCCTATCAAATCCTCTAAAGCTTAAAAATAAACATGTGTTCTTGCATGTTTAGTTTTACTGGGAGCTATTACTGCTTTATGATTTTTTCAAACTGTATATAAATTCAGAACGAGCAGGAAACTGAACAGGATTTTGGTATTTGGTACTGACCAATCACATTTGAGTAGGATTTGGTGGCATGAAATAGAGGCAGAAAGCGTTTGCTGAAACACAATATCCGAGCTCATCGACTAACAGCAATTTGATTATTTCTATCTGAAGCTAAATAATTCAAAGTGAACTGACTCTAAACTGGCTACTTCAGTCAATCAAGTATCAATCACCTCGTCTCTTAACTCCAACTCCATCCTCATATCTTAAATTACTAACGGCAACAGTAAAAAAATGGCTGGTGCTTGAAAGAAGTCTGTGTATCAGGCTTATCGTCTTCAGACAAAATTGCCTGCTGGAGGATTTATACCTGATCTAACTAGCCTACCTTCTTCTGGTATGTATGCTAAGTAAGCTAAGCTAGTCTAATGACTGTAGCTCCATATTCAACATACATTGGGATCAATAATCTCATCTAACTTTATGCGAGAGAAAACAAAGAAAGGGTCGTCCACAAAATGTCAAACTATGGCAACCCTTGATTTGAAAACCGATATATAAATCCTTTTTGGACAGCTATGATCACTAAATGCAGCAGAATACTAAGAACTAAATAGAAACCGGATTGAACATTGCTGCATGTAGACTTGTGAGCCCTCCCTAAATATCTTATTCATTTACACTCCAAGTCTGTGAGAGATTAAAAGGGTAAACAACCCAGGATGAAAACTGTGAAAGTGGTGCCAGAACAACAACAACAGTTTGGTGCAACATTGTGGAAGAGGATTTAGAGGCTGTTTGATCATCCTCCAACCGGCTTACAATTTTTTTAAATTTCACCCTAAAGTCACCCTTTTGACAATTTATGGCACAGAGACGGAATCAAAGGCAGTTAAACCAGATAAAGGAGATGTAGAAACGTTTCCACAAGGCAACACAACCGATATGTGTTATTTTAGAGCAGTCACAGGCGGTCTGGTGTGTGAAGAGTCCGACTGGTGCGTCCAGTGAATCTGTTAATGATGCAGAGTCTGAAGCTAATGCAGCTCTTTAGTGTCCTTTACTTGTACAAACCTGCAGAAACTCATTTCTATAGCAATCTTTCCATCAGAAGTTTCTTGTTCTTGTCAGACTGTAGCGTTGGTTCAGTTTGTCAGTTTAGGTTCTCCAGCGATAGGAAGATTGCCATACATTTGTGTTCATTTGAACCTTTTTCTGGAGATTACTTGTTGGTCTGACCCTCAGTTGCAACTTTGGCCATGTTGTTCTTATATTTCTGAAACCCTATGAATAGATTCTTTTATGCTCTGATGTCCAGACTTTCATTGATACAGTAAATGACCAGACTAAGATCCTTTTTTATTGTATTTAAGTCCAATGTAGTTGCATTTTTACATTTCTGTTAATCTGTTTAAACTCATGTCTGCAAGCATCTATTTAAGCATTTGTTTATTTTAAAAATGGTAACATTTAACATTGCATAGACTGGTGCAATGCAATTTGAAAATGGCACTTAACACTAGTATTGCCAATCCTTTTAAGTGTAACACCAACTCAGCAGCTCTACCCAACTTTTAGCCTTTTTTAAGTCATTGTTTTGGTTTATCAGCTATATTTGAACTTGGTTGATATCCTCAGGCTCCCCCTATCCTCCCCATATATTGGCTATGCAATTGGTAGCAGCGAAGGGTTTAAAATTATCTAATTTAAATGTAATTAATGGATCCATGACTTCTGTCACCAAAAACTAGTATTTCTGATTTGGTCAATTTAGTGCAGACATTTGCAATTTTAACTACGCAAACCTTCTATGAATCTGGGCCTGAGTGTTGTATTGGATACTTTCATCAATCATCATATCAAATGTGTATCATGAGTTTTCCCAATCAGACAGTTGTAACTGATAACAGAGGGCTGGGACAAAGCTGACTGTCGCTCTCCACTCGTGTCCCGTGAGTCAGCAGTTCTTCAACAGTTGTCCAATCATCAAGCAGTTTGCGGTTCCTCAGTCGGTTTTGCTTCATGTGGCTCAGCTCCAGCACAGTTTGAGACGACAGCGACCCCTGAAGACCCCCGCCATGCTCCTCCCCTCCCCTCCTCTCTCTGTGTTGCCGTGATAACGCAACATGGCGTCTTCTTTCGGTGCGGCTCCAGTATCTCCCAGCCCATCGTCCATCCTCCCCGTTATCATCCCTTTCTCTCTCCCCCTCTCCTCGCACGTCCTCATCTGTTGTGACCTCGCTGCGTTCCCTGGCCAATCGGTAAGCTCGTGCTCTCAGGAGCTGGTTCCTGACTGACTTCTGATTGGACAGTCTGGAGCGTGGAGAGGGGGGGAGAGCGAGGGTGATGTTGTGGGGCTCCCAGGGTGCTGTAGTAAGGAACAGAGGGAGCTGTAGGCATGCCGGGGCGACTCCCTAAGGTTTGAAACCCGCGCCAGTCTGACGCTCCACTGGAGCCGGACCCAGGACTCTTAGAGAGGTAGTCCTCCTCTCTGCTCCGGCTCATGCGCTTGCTGTTTCTCAGTATGTTCTGCTGATTGATCATACTGGTTCTGTCGATGCTGAGGTGGTGACTGGTGGGGCGAGAGTTACTGGGATAACTGGCCCTGCTCCTCGGGCCCAGCGTGCTGCTGGCTGCTCGTGGTTGGCTGTTCTGGAGAATGTTTGGATCGGCCATGTTGGGATGACTGGCCCTGCGGGGGCGCTGGCTTTCGCTCAAATCTGTTATTGTTCGACTCCGCACTGGAACCTCTATCCTCCCGCCACCATGCTGTTGCTGCTCCAACCACAGCGCCCTACGCTGGCAGGGCTCAGTATGACAACCTGCAGACAAAATAAGTAATCAGGTCTCAAGTCTTACAATACATGTCCAAATACATACTTCTCCATTTAGTCATTATAGCAAGACTTGTTTCCAGGGAAAACTCTGCGCTCAATACCTTGAAAAACAGTGGCATGTTGGACCACCTTTGGCCCTAACACCTAACAGTTACCTCAAAGTGGTCTCAAAAAGCTACCTGTAACTTTTTGGTGTTAAACAAGACAACAAAGACATTGATGCCTCACAAAACTGCCAATGTTTATGGGATTTATTGGAATGGTATCTAAATAAATCAAGGACTGCATTCATCCCAAATGTACATTTTTATGTTACAGGATCAAAGGCTGAATAACAGGAACATATCTCAAACTACTCCTTGATTGATGTTGCACCATCAATCATGTTCATTCATCCCCTTGAAGGAAAATGGTGACCATGAATGATTCAGCATTGTCTTGTAAGATGTTATGGTGTGTCTTTATACAAATCTACAAATGTTTTGAATACCATACATAATAGTTAAATATATATAAATATATATATATATATATATATATATATATATATATATATATATATATAGGAGCACAGTTTTAAACAACTTTTCCTTGGCAGTTTCTGTGCTTCTTAATCGGGTATATGCAGGGAAAAAATAAGAAGATACCAAGTCATTATCATAAACTTACATGCATGTTCCCTTACGGCCCCTACACACGGCGGCGTGCGGTGACTCTTCAACGCTTCTGCCCATTCACTTTGAATGGGGTGACGTCACGATTCGCCGAACTGCATTCTGGGAGCAAAGCGTAGCTTTCCTCGCGGTGCTCGCTGCAAAAGTAGAGAATGTTCTACTTTTGAAGCTGAGGCGGAGGCGGCAGCCAATCAAATCCCGCGTATGCAAATCTGACAGTTCACGCGCTAGCCAATCAAACCGCGTGTATGCTGGCAGAGCCAGACCGCAGTTCATTTCCTCATATGCCAAAAAATTGAGGAGAAAATAATCGTAGCGGTAGGGAATCACCCGGTGCTTTCAGTCCCTGTTCACCTACCGGGATACAAACCGGAGGAGCCAGGCATGGAGGGAGGTGGTAGAGACAGTGGGTGAAACTGGTAGGTTTTCGCCTGTTTGGGGAGTTTATATCCAGTGTACTTCGTTTGAATGGACAGCAGGCATAGACAGTATATTTAGCCACCATGCAATGTTGCATAAAATAGCACCATAGACATGAATTAAAAATCGCTTTTTAGATATTAATGTCTATGGTGAGATTCATACACGGGAGCCTTTTTAAAGCCTTTTTACCCCGCTGCAAACAGAACCCCCCCCCCCCTTCCCATCACAAACTTTACACAGATCCCCCCTTCCAATTATCAACTCATGTCTTGTTTCCGCAAACTCTTGTGTCCTGCAGCAGCTAAACGTTTTGCAAGCCCCCGTTCGTTTAGTACCTAAAATAATAGACATCGCTTTTTCCAGCTGACAAACGCGACTTTCTGGTCACTTCTTCAATTTTCCAGCCCTTGGGGAGAGACACGGGAGATTCATGTGATTGGTTGTTGGTCGCGTTCCTCGCGTAAACTCTCCAAGCTCAAGACACGCCCACCGCCAAGCGGCAACGCACGCCGCCGTGTGTAGGCTGCGTTACACTCATATACTCTAACGGACCGTCTCCACAGCAGCGTTAAAAAAATCTTGGAGGTGGGCGTATCTGAAGCTTGGGGATTTTTTGCGAACAACCAATCACATGAATCTCCCGCCCGCGACATACGAAGCAAAAAAGCCCGAAGTAAACTGGATATAAACTCCCCAAAACAGGCGAAAACATACCACTGTCTCTGCCACCTCCCTCCATGCCTGGCTCCTCCGGTTTATATCCCGGTAGGTCTGGTCATAAAGCACCGGGTGATTGATTCGCTACCGCTAATTTCTCCTCCATTTTTTGGAATATGAGGAAATGACCTGCGGTATGTCTCTCCCAGCATACACGCCGTTTGATTGGCTAGAGCTTGAACGGTCAGATTTGCGTACACGGGATTTGATTGGCTGCCGCTTCCACCTCAGCTTCAAAAGTTGAACATTGTTCAACTTTGAATCCTCAAAATCCTCAAAATCTCCGCTCGCCTGCCCACAATGCATTTCGGCGAAAAGTGAGGGAAAGTGACGTCACCCCATTCAAAGTGAATGGGCAGAAGCGTTTCAAGATTTTTTAACGCTGCTGTGGAGACGGCCCGTAAGTATGTATGGACCGAACATTTTGAACGATTCCTAAAACTCTGACATTATAATCTGGTTGATAGTCCTTCTGATGTTATGGTTTTACGAATCTGTAAAATATGGCAATAGGTGAATATAAAATTAAATAAAAAAATAATAATTGGAGGGCTTTACTTACCAATGGAAGGGGAAGGTGGTGAACGGTGGCGAGGTAAGGTCGGACTTCTCTCAGCTCTGTGGAAGTGAACTGTGGTGGTCGTGCTGTTACCCACAGTGCAACGGGACGCCTGTGGTGCTCCAGAGTGAGTCATTTGAGTGGTCTCTGGGATGGACTCCAAATCCCAGCGTCCTCTCTGCTCTCGAGGGGAGTGGCCCGAGCGAAGATGGTGAGTTTGTCGATGGGCGTGGCTTCCGTGTATCTTATGCAGTCGTCTGTGCTCCCCGGTGCTGACGCTGTGGAAGCCCGAGTCGCTGGGTTCAGACGAGATGAGGGACTCGGAGGAAGAGGAGGAGCCTTGGGAGGAGGCGGTGTGACCGGGCAGAGAAGACATGGCGTCTGTCTCTGCCTCGGAGAGCGCCGCCCGGTGGTGGGGACTGTCAGGACCACATCCAAGCCCACTGTCCAGCTCACTGAGGGGGAGGTATCCCAGATGACGATCAGACCGCCAGGGAGGCTGGTAGTCCTGCTGAAGAGCAAGTAAGAGAACATTTCAAATCAAACTCAAAGTCAGTCAAAGTCAACTTTATTGTCAATCTTTCAGTTTGTGTGTAGGCTATGGACTGAGAGATCAAAATACCGTTTCCCACAATCTCAAATACAAATATGTATAAAATATGTATATCCTATATACACAATCAACAGACGCATTTATACATATGCACACATTAAAGGGGACCTATCATGCAAAATGCACTTTGGTACGTCTTTTATACATGAATATGTGTCCCCGGTGTTCCAGGGAACTCACCAAGTGTCAGAAAACACAACCCTCTCTATTTTCTTCCATACCCAAATCTCTAAAAAAGGGGCTGCAACGGATCTGATAAAAACTGATCCAGATTTGAACACTGTCCTGACGTCAGGACGGTGGCGCTACGGCTATTGGGCCAACTCCACCAATCAGGCGGAGACAGCCACGGCCATTGCCGTTCGAAAGCGCTGGAGACGCTGTAGTACATATGCCAGGCCTATAGGTGGTGCTGTTCTCACAGAATCAGCCCTTGCAAAAACAAGGCTAAAAAAGTGCAAATTGAGCGAAATGAGGCATGGCTAAAATGCATGATCTGTTTGGTATTTTGAAAAAAAAAAAGTATAAATATGCCTTATATAGGTATGGTCCTACACTATATTATTATAATATAGCATGATAGGTCCACTTTAAGATAAAAACACAACAATCAATATATACAAAATAACAGTCACAAATTCATTTATTCAAAGAGATTTGTTAAACAAGTGCAAAGGACAACCAAATCAGAAGTAAAATGGCTTTGATGCCATCACTGAAAATAGCTACCTGTCTGGAGAAATGATTTGGCTCCATCTCTTCTGTGTTGTAGCAGCCAATCAGACAGCTCTCTGAGTTAGGCTGGTAGGGCAACATTTCTGGAGTCTGAAATAGAAAAAAGAGATCAGAAATTAGAAATTATTCTCAAATCATTACTTGTGAAATATATAATAGCAATCCCTAGAATTAATTCAGAAGACAATACAATAAAAAAAATCACCTGGTAGTCCAGTCTGTCCAGGTGATCTAAGCTGTAGGAGACGCTGGGCAAGTAGCTGTTCCCCTGATGCTGATCATTGGATGATATAGGCAGGTATCCATTGGGTGGATAGACATCAGACATCATCATGTGACTGTTGGCCGAGTACAGGTCAGGTGACACGGCCATGTGACCATAGTAAGGCCTGTGTGGAAGAAGCAAGTAGGTCATGTTTTACAAGAAGGTGATGTCAAGGGAAATGTATAAGAGGGTAAGAGCTCAGATCATGTGGGTTTCTTTATTATTCAGATTTGCATAGATGTAAATGGTTCTTGTTTCCATGATATGTAAATTCCTCTATGAATATTTAGTTTTCATTCTCATGTATAATCAAAGCATGAGTTGCACTGACAGCTGCCTCAGCAGAACAACCTATCCCTCATGAATATTTATAAAAGTGCCAAGAGACTCAATGCAATATCATGCTGACCCTGCAAACCGTAGCCTGAAGTGAAAAGTGTTTTCCCTATATTTGAATCATCAATAGATGTAGAAGTAGAGGTCTTCATTTTATGTATTTTCCTTAAGGCTAAGGCCACTTTTTACTGCATTACAAACTTTTACGTCAGTCCAATCGTTTTTGGCCCATTCTAAAAATCGTACCCTTGTCCCACACATCCAGACTTTTAACTTAGGTCCAAATGTCCCTCCCATTTCCAAAATGATTACCTGGTCCAAAGCTCTACACAACTGTTAACCCTAACCCCCAATTACAATCCTTTAGTCCCAAATATGTAACTAAGAAAAAAGTCCAACGCTTATTTAGATTACTGTCTTCTTGCCTTTACTTAGGACAACCCGAGATTCATAATTTAGTTCCTTTCTCAAACTAAAGCTTAAAGGTAAACTATTATGCAAAATCCATGTTCTCATGTCTCTTCTACATCAACATGTGTCCCCTCTTCTTCATGTCTCTTCTACATCAACATGTGTCCCCTCTGTGTAAAGAGACTCTGAAAGTTTCAGGAAAAAAGATTCTCTCTCTTTTTGTCCTGATCCATTTTTATAAAAACCTGTCTGAAAATGAGCTGATCAGATTTTGGCCACTTTATGATGTCATAATGATTGTTTGGCTTGTGTAACCATTAGCCAATCAGCAACCAAGGTAACCCCCCCCCCCACCTTATCACCTGAATCTCCTCCTAGAGCACCATTGTGTTCTTTTTAACCAAATATCTCTCAGAGGGGCGTGGGGAGGGGCTCCTTATTTTCATCTAAAGTAACAGACAGAGAATCAGCACTTTTGAAACAGGGCTGAAACAGAGGGGATTATGGGATGCTGCAATGATCTGTTTGGTGTTTGGAGCCAAACACTTCAGAGACATGTTTTGTATATATCTGAGACCTATACTATATTGATTAGAAACAGTATAATAGGGGACCTTTAAACTCTTTACCCCAGTCCCTAAGCTTCCAACAGTACCCACCCTGCGGTGTATCCGTCTCCCTGGCCCCCCTCTCCCTCCATCAGCCCCATGGCTCTCAGGGCCTCCCAGTGTCTCTCTGTTGGGACGCTGAACTCCGGCCCGCATCGAGACCGCCGCCTCCTGTGACCATGCTCCCTTCTCGCTTCCACCTGCATTGTGATTGGCTGGCCATACTCATCCACGAAGTGCAACTCCTCCCGGTGTTGGTGCTGCTGAGCCGGTTTGTGAGTCTTGGCCTGGCGAGAGGGAACAACACATATCAGGATTTGGACTATACTTGCAAGGAATGCTTTACTGTCAAACAGGGGTGTCCAAACTTTTCTCACAGAGGGCCACATACAGAAAAATATAAGAAGGGCTGGGCCGCTCAGTAGAGGTATATTGCCTCATAAGTTCAGTTATACATTGGAAAAGTAAATCCAATGTAGGTAAATTATTCTTTAAGAAAAAACAGCTCACAGCTCTCCAGAGGATTTCATTTAGTTTGTTAGCGGCTCATTCCTTAAAACAGAAGCTTCAGATTGCTTATAATAAGAGGAAATATGAAGGCTATATTTCAAGTTTGTCATGTAGATTTGTTATTGGGCTTTTTTCTTATCAACTTAGATTTGTTAGAACATGTTTTCAACTTTAATTGTCTTTGAATTTATTTGAAAATGGGGCATATTAACACATGAATACTGTGTAATATACCGGTATTTGAACATTTGAACATATATATTTAAGAAGTACAATATAAGACAAGCAGAAGTTTATTATACTTAAGTCATTATACTTTTTTAATTTTGCTGAGTGAGGGCCGATTCAAAATGGTCCACGGGCTGCATCCCGTAAAACATTTAAAGACTAAACATTAAACATACACATGCCGCACAGAAGTAGTTATATAATTACACATTCCTGCAATTTGTATGTCTTCTCAAAGATTCAGATTTTAAGAAAGTGTCACTAGGAGGTTGCTTTTAAGATCTGAGGCCCTATAAGACATAATGCTTCGACTGTGAGACATTCAAGTATTGTCCGTTGTATTGATGAAAGATAAAGGCAGCAGTGGCACAGTGGGAGTTTAGTTTCCAATACAGGTCAGTCAGTTCTTTGGTTTGGAACTTTTTTCCGATACCTGAACACAATTGACTTGCATAACATTGCGTATGATTCACCCTCTCTTTATATAAACGGATAAAAGATTGAGCTTTTGAGTTTGTAAGTTGGATCTCAGTAAAGAGCGCTCTGAAGGTTTCTTTTCCAGATAAACAGATGCTGAGTTTAGTGATTATTTCCTCTCATTCTTTCTGAAGGTGTGTTCATCAGTGGAAAAGATTTGCTATAGTACTAAACTCTGCACGGTCTTGACCCATCATGACGCATACAGTACAAAGGTAGATGGACTTTCATGTTTAAAGTGCTTTTCTAGTCTTTCAACCACTCAAGGCTCTTTTTAACTATGGCCCACTTCCAATAGAGAGGCGAAGTCCCTCCCTTTCCGGGGACCTCCATGGGACCTTATTTCGGAAAAAGTATGTATTGAAGTCAATGGGGAGAGAAAGATAATCTCTCGATCCCGTTTGAATTGTGCCACGAATTACACGTATGATGTTTGTCAATTTAAAAGATCATTTTGCAAGTCAAACAAATAAAAATGTGTCGTAAAACTGTGAAGTAACACTTTTTTTGTGTGAAACCGCTCAATGAACTACATCTCCCATCTCGCACCACACACCAAGACGGCCGTCACGTTGGCACATTTCACTTCTTTCTTTCAGAATGAGGCGTAAAGTATTAAAAGAGGTGAAAATCACTCCAAGTCTGGGCATGTTGAGAGCTGTACATACACACAAGGGGAGTTAGTCGGTTCATAAGAGCCAGCATGCGGGACCGGGACTCTGGGATTTGTAGTCTTTCTAGTTGCGTATTTTTCATAGTCTTATATTTCAACAGTTTTACGACAAACTGTGACTTTTTGACATGGAAATAATTTTTTAAGATTGACAAACATCATATGTGTAATTCGTGGCACAATTCAAACGGGATCGAAAGATACGTTTTCTCTCTCCATTGACTTCAATACATAATCTTTCCGAAATAAGGTCCCATGGGTCGGTAGTAGATGGGCGGGACTTCGCCTCTCTATGCTGCCCTTACTCACACTTAGATAAAGTGTGAACTCCTATTGTAATTACAATCACAGCTCAATGAAGCTCCCTTGTTTAAAGTGTAGAGTATAAATACAGTAGCAACATTTTGAAAAAAACAACCTTTTCTCTTATGATAGCACCATGGATGACTTGCTGTTGGAGCATTTTATATCCCAGGGTTTTCATATAAATGGAAAAGCATTTCTTTAAGAAACTATCCTTGAAAGAAAATAAAAGAAAGTACAAAGGCAACAATAGAGTCCTTTTGAGCAGTTGAAAGTTCAAGTCTGACACTCGTCTACCCTACAGTGTTTACATTATTGACCATGTTATATTATACTTACACCTCTAGTGTATTTCTTGTTACTGGAAGACCATGAGTTTATATACTGTATAAACTCATCTGATATTGCTCAGTCAGGCTATTCAAGGGCAACATCATTAAGTTTGACCTTTGACTGAAAAGTGAGCAATAATAAACAGATGAGACAAACTTTTTTTATATATATATTGGCTTTTTTTAAAGGGGCTCTATTATGCTTTTGGGGTTTCCCCTTTGCTGTAGTGTGTTTTATAGGGTTTTGTGCATTTAAATGGTCTGCAAAGGCTAAAATCTGATAGTTCCTCTCCCCTAAACGCCTCCATTGGACTCCTTTGTTTACTTCTGTAACATAATGACATCACTATGCAACACTCACGCTTCTATTGGTTAGCGCTCCAACACATTGTACTTGATAGGCCAAGGGGCGGGACATCTCTAAACAGTAGACCAATCAGACTGGGACTGCAGCACAGGCAGTATGAGAAAAATAAACCACTTTTTGTCACAGTAGAGGCACAAATTACAAATATTAACCCAACCTTAAAATGAGCATAATATGTCTTCTTTAAATAATGATCAATTATCAGGATAATGGATTTGCTTATTATTTCTCACAAACACAATGAGCTTGTATGTTACATTAGAGAGCTCACAAAAAAAACAGTGAAGGTCTCAAATGCAAAAGGCAAGTGTGTCATCATTCTGTCAGCTCAGGACGTAAAAGGACAACTCAGGCCCTAAAGGACATTCTGTCATTATGTCTGCTGAGTGTAAGCAACAACACAACTATAATAGTGGTGGTTTGTGTTATAACATCGCATGTGAGAGTTAAGATGCAGGGAAGTTAATGAGACTCGGCCTTAACTGCAGCACGATGTAGGTCAGAGTCAGGAGCGGCCCACTGTAACCCCTGGACCAGTAACACTAGAGTCTTTATAGTCTCAGTGCAAGGCCTGGGGCCACACACACACACACACACACACACACACACACACACACACACACACATACACACACACACACACACATACACACACACACACACACATACACATACACATACACACATACACTCTCCGCGGTCACAAACAGACATTAATATGGAAAAACCAGCACACATGGATCCAGGAAGATGTGCCCATGTGTATAAAGACACGCCAGTTCATACATGTGGAATCCAGCTTCACTTAAAGTCATACACGCACAAACATGCTTAGAAATGTACACACAGCCACACATAGAAATCACAGAGTGAGAGTGATGTGCTGTACCCTGGAGAAGTGTGTTGCGCTCCACTGCACTTTGACAGTAACACAGGCTGATCTCTCTCTATCTCCCTTCATGTCTCTCTCTCACAGTTCCCTTTTTTTTTTTTTTACGAAGCCTTTGACTCAATTTTCACTCAAAGTGCAAAACTCGGCAAAATGCGACACTCTTCGTTCTCAGCACAAAATCACGGTCACCATGAGAAATTAAATCAAAAGTGTCAGAGGCAGAACGCTTTACAAAACGGCATCAGAATATTTGATTAGTTCCTGTGAATTTCAGTTTCTGCATACAATCAGATAAAAAAAGTCATTCTTAGTTGAACTATAGAAAAAACACGTTCAGCCTAGATTCTGTTTTAAGTGTCTTTGAAATAAAACACTCAAAGCTTACAAGGCGCAAGTACAATTGATTCCACTGTGTTTTAAGACACAAGAAAGCTGCAGTATAAAGGAAGCAGAGTATGTCTAAACATTATGCAAAAGGGTTTCAAACACATCCAGTGATGAATCAGTTCAGTGTGCTGATCAGCCTCAGACTCACTGAACAAATCTAAGGCCAGACGAGATGAGAGATATCTGACGTCAGAGACTTTACTTGAGACATTAGCTATTGAAGTCTAAAGACAACAATAATTTAGTGCAAATTGTCCATAGAATGCAATAATGCACGTTCAATGGACAATCTGCACTAATGTACATTCTCAAAATATTGAAGTGACTGTTATCTTTGTATATATTGATTGTTGTGTTTTTATTTAGGACTTAATGTGTGCACATGTAAAAAATGTGTCTTTGACTGTGTATATATATACATATTTGCACACATATTTTTATATTTTATATTCTATATACATTGTTTTTATATTCGGGATTGTGGGAAACAGTATTTCGATTTCTCTGTCTGTACACACAAGCTGGAAGATTGACTTTGAACATTTGTTGACTGTTTTGCATCATTCTTTCTACAATATCTGTGTATGGTGGTGTTGTCAGCTTAGGGAAAACATGTGGTCATGGATATATAAACTACGGTTTAGTTTTGGTTATGGTCACGGTTGGAGAGCTAACACACTTAGGGAAAAAATGTGGTGTGAGTTTAGCACTACATGCAAATGTACCACCACGACTTCCACACGCTCCGGCTGCATTTGCACAGAGTTCAGCCTTGCATAAAAGAACAGCCCTCTCTTCATTCATTCATTTGAATGAAACCAGTCTGTTGTGCAGTGGGGCGAAACACAGGGTTGCCCGGCAAAGAAAACAAGTGTTGACAAGCAAAAAGTTATACCTTGCTCAACTTTTGCTTCAACGCAGTGCATCCATCAAGTCATTACATCAATCAAATACATACAATTCCTGCATTCATTTTGTCCCATGAAAGCTATTTTTCTGACTGTTTTCCATGCTATCGTTGTGACAAAGTGTAACACTTTTCTGCAAAGTCCTGTCTGCAAGTTTTACAAAACCTCTTGCCGTGTTTTACCATCTGGTTCAACTTTAAAACCCATTTTCTGTTACTCCATATTTAATTGTATCATCGCCTTAAAGGTGGGGTAGGTAATTTTGGAGAAACCAGCTCGAGATCGCTAGAATTTGAAAATACACAGCCGGAGAAAATCTGCCACTTCCTTACAGAGCCCCTCCTCCAACACACACGAACGCGCACATGACCAATGAGGGCACGAGATAAGTTTGTGCACAGATGGAAGGCTGACAGGCAGGTAGGCCATCCAGTTATTTTAGCCGGGCCGGATCAGATGATTGGTCGTGCTTTTTACAGTATTACGGCTTCCACAGATGACATTTTTTTATGGATTTGTTGTCAAAGCACTTAAGATATTCATTGCTATCGGGATGTTAAGAGCATTCCATGGAATATAACAAAAAGTGTATCTCGAGCCGGTTTCTCAAACTTACCTACCCCACCTTTAATCAACACGCCCCGACCAACGTTGAAAGTGAGCACGGACCCAAATCTGGAGGTGTGCAATGAAACAATATGAATGTAACATTTAGGGATTGTGGCCTGCATCATAAACAAACTATATGTGTTCAAATGTACTTCATTGTCAGTGATTACCATTAACAAAAACACAGATGTAACCTAAAATATTAACTCAACATATAAATAAATCTACAGTGTAATCTTTTATCGTCTTTCATAACAGGAGATCCTTTACTGTGACATGTTGTTGTTGAAATCAAAATAAGGAACATACAGCTTATATACATCTGCTGTAAAATAAACTTAATGTAACATCCTGTTCCTATAAGCCGAGGACCTTTATCAAACATGTATTTTCTCTGACTATTGAGGCTGACATATTCAGGAGAAAAATAGATTGCGTGAGTGATTTGGATGAAGTGGAAAGTGAGTCATTTTTCCTTTTGTACAATACGCAGTGATATTTTTTTACTCAGAAATATAGTGCAGATAATTAAAAGATATGAATGGTGGCTTTATTTGGATGCAGCTATTATTGTATAATAAGGATGATTACAGTATTTCATTTGTGTTATTATGCAAGTTATAATTGTTACAGTTTTGTTAATGATTTATGCATTTTGGCATCAATTTTGGAAATGATGCTGAGCAAGAAACACGAATAATTCATCACTTCAAAAGACATGTTGCCACTATTTAAGTCAATGTAGGTTTTTCCAGCAGCTCTTTAAGGATGTTAAATGTACTGTACATCCACAGGCGACTGCACAACCACCCATTTATGTCAAGCTGTCAGTGTCTTTACAATCAAGTGAAACAACATCCTGCCCCTCTGCCTTATATCCTGCCAGACAAATACACCAAGTGTGGCCCTCCTCTCTCTTTTCCCTGCTCAAACATTTACATTATCTTCAGCAGCCATAATGGACCGTGCCTGTTGATCCTCTCTGAGACAGAACTCAGCCTTCACTTCGACTGCAGACTTTCATTGTTTGAAAATGGGTTGATAAAGACAAATGGATATCTATTTTCTTCTCTATTTCTTGTTATTCTGTGCACTTGAGGAATATCAATCACACTGCTATTTGTTTAACCATGTTGCAGAATGGTGCTTTTCTGGTGTCGCATGTTATATATTAAAGGTCACCTATCATGCAAAATCCACTTTTTCATGTCTCTCTCTCGATCAACATGTGTCCCCTCTGTGTAAAGAGAGTCTGAAAGTTTCAGTCAAAAAGATTCTCTCTCTTTTTGTCCTGATCCATTTAGATAAAAACCTGCCTGAAAATGAGCTGATCAGATTTTGGCCACTTTATGATGTCATAACCAGGGCTGCACATAACTGGTGCGCAGGTGCGCATGCGCACCCCCCGCCAAAAAAGAGCACCGGATCATTTGAAAAAAGGTGCATTTGCGCACCAACACTGAAGAGAGAAGAGAGAGAGAGAGATATTTGCGAGTTGCAGAAGAACTGGTAAGATAGCAGGGTTTCCCACACATAGACTTTACTTGGGCGGGCCACCCAGGTATATTAACGGCTGCCAAAGTATAATTCGCGAGCCATTTAGGTTTAATTTTTTCAATCCGTCGAAGCACGGCATCTGCGATCCCTCGCTCTACCCCTCGCTATCGCGTGAAGGGTCTGCTTTATGCGCTCCGCACAGTAACACTGCTGGGAGGCTCCGGCGAACAGTTCATGAGCGTGCTCAATAGCGCACCCCCCCGTTCATAAAGTCAAGTACCCCTCAAAAGGTCCGGTTTATTTCATTTTAAGGTTGCGCACCAAGCAACATCTGCAGGTGCTCCTTTGAGAACCAGGGCAAAAAAGTGATGTGCACCCCTGGTCATAACGATTGTTTGGCTTGTGTAACCATTAGCCAATCACCAACCAAGGTAACCCCCCAGTATAATAGGGGACCTTGTTTCCAAACATTGAGGACTACAGTAGGATCCAATGTTTTGTTTTCAATAGTCTTTCTGGCTTATCGAGGTTCTTAACTGGTTGTTAATACCCCTAAGTGGCAGCCATGATTTGAGTCTTCAGAATTATCTAAATGCTAAGGAAAGGCGCCTCACTGTTTCTGTTTGCTTATATCCTTTGGCACAGGGTACACTGGATCATCCTTTACCAAATAAAAGCACATTATGAAGCCCCACAACTCCTTGCTTTCAGGAGCAGGATTTGGGCTGAAGCTAGCAGTACGAGTGCCTCAACTTCATAGACTGTTTATAAGACTTAGAGGTAGTCAGGGTGACGTCATCCATTGGATTGTAGACTACTGTTATGAAACGGCGAGATATTATTTAAGGTTGTTGCCATCTTGATTTACGGTTATGAAAGTTAGAGGTTTTAGCAACTTAGGTAGCGCCCCAAAGCACCTCTGCTTAATCGTCTATTCTACTCTAAATTGGACCATCATTTACCATCATGCTGTATTAAATGGACTCGAAACTAGAGATTGAGACCATAACTGTGTCCGAATTTTTTTAACTAAAGGTGATAAATCAAGGGCGAAGTAGCGTCTTTTCTCATAGACTTCTATACAATCTGACGACCTTTTGAAAACCGTTTTGTTGCGCCGTGCTGGCCTTTGAAAGAAAGCAGGTTTAAGGCTCCTCCGTATTGGATTTGCTTTTCAGATCCAGAGAGTTTTTGCCTTTTGTTTTGATGGAATATAAGCGAGCTAAAAATGTTCCCCATTCAGCTGACTTTACTCGTATCTGAGTATAACTTATTCATAATATTGAACACGGTCAAAGGGGAAGCAGTGAGCCTTCTCTGGGTTTCTGAGTGAGTCTGTTTATCTGCCTCTCTCATCCCTATATAAAGCGATGGGTTATATATGTAGACCGTTATATATAGTGACTGTATTTCATGTGTTGTGTTTACAGTATGTGACGCTTGTCCTCCATCTCACAGATCAGGTCACCTTAGCAGCCATCAGATCCAGTTATGATCTCCGCCCTCTCTCTGTCCTGTGTTGGTCTGTCTGAAGGGTCCACTGCTTTCATTAACTGTGTGTGTGTGTGTGTGTGTGTGTGTGTGTGGTTGTGTGTATGTACGTCAGGAAGTCATCTGATAAGTTGTTTGTTTACGAGCACCGCACCATCAATGCATCCAGGATAAAAACCTCCTCTGACATGCGTAGCCGGATAATCAAGTGTTCCAACAAGCAGAGATGAACATGTGCCAGAACTCATCTGTCGTGCTGTCGTTGTTGCAGATTGTTCAGTTCTGCATGTCTAAAGAGTGTGTCGAACTGCAGCCAGTCGAGCCCTTTGATCAGAGAGGCGTTCAGCCAAGAAAGGTGGTGCTAAATGAAAAAGCGGGCTTAGCTACAAGAGCTCTCGTCACCGATGATTGCGAGGGAAAAATATCTACAGACATCAATTACTGAGATGTGGCTTCTCGCTGTAACAAGCAGGAGAGGATTTATCAGTAACCACAACAAACCCCATCCAAGAAGAACTCCCAGTGACAGACTAATTTGTGGAAGCGAAGCCGGAGCACTCTACATAATGTGTTGCTGTGCTGTTCACGTTGAAAAAAGCAGAGCAGAAAAACCAAGTCGTTCTCTGCCTTTGCTTTTAAAAAGTGTTGTGTTTGCTCTGCTGCAGATTAGTCACCACTGGAGCATGCTGTGCCAGATTTTTCTTTAAAGCATTGAAAAAATGTCCTTGGTGGAATTAAACAAGTCCATCAATAGCAGTTTCAAGCTCTGCATTCAGCACATGGCAGGTACAGGATGTTCAGTCGAACCACATATTGACATTTGAGAGTTTTACAGTAATAATAGGTCGACCTATATTCATTTTCATAAAAAACACCCACATTTTGGCAATGAACTCAATAATATAGAAGGTAAATTATTCAATATAAGACCCATAGCAAAGATACGTTAAATACTCTATGTTCTGCCTTGATGCCTTTACACATTGGGGGTGAGAAAAGAACAACACAAAAATATGATATACTCAACTGCAGATATATGTCTAGCGCTTTTGTTTTTTAAAGGTACAAACAGAAGTAGTGGTCTGATATGCACTGGTTGAGAAGAGTAATGAAGTTTGGGTCAAACTAAAATACAGTCGTTTCATTGTCTTATGAAACTCTAACCAGTGAGAACATGACTGGTTGATGCCCTCATTCACGATGCAAACACCCCCAAGAAAATCAACCTGGTTCCTAAAAAAATGATGTTGCTTTGTGTATGAAAATATTGATTACAAAACCAAAGCATAAAGAAATATAAACATGAAAAATAATCACCAGAAAATAAATCCCCTGTTGTGTGTAGGCCTCACATGACTCGTAATATCCATTTCCCTTTTTTTTTAATGACTAGACATTTTGCACAAAATGTAATCAAACAAATGATGTTTGGAGCAACATTAAGAGAGCATTATTATTGGACGACTCTGCAAAACCCCTTGATTATGACACTAACAAATGTGAAGCTTTAACAGATTGTTCAACATGTTTAGAGTCCAGGGAAAGATCTTTAAGTAAACATTACCTGTTGGATTGTCCTCCTGGGACACTAGCTCCAATATGTAAAGTCAGATGTGTTACACACAGTTTCTGCTAGTAAAGATCAGCCTGATAACCAAATATCCAGCTGTGGTTTGCTCCCATCAAAACAACAAGTGCTATCTGAGTTTGCAAGTCAAATTAGTTTTATTTATATCTGCCAAAACCACATTTGCCTCAGAGTATCCTCCATCCCACGCTTCAAATATAGAAAAAACTCCACCAAGAGAAAGAGAAACAAACTTTTAATAACTGTTGCTACACCTACTTTGCATCATCTACTCCTACGTAGAAATGACAGCTGAGGCTCATGGAAATTACAGTATTTATAGCCATACATCATAGTAAAAGTGTAAAGCAATGCTAAATGCTAACATCAGAATTCTAATATTCTCTCAATGAAAAGGCTAACGTGCTAATGTCTAGCTGGTTTAATGTTCGCCTGGTTAGATTAACGTGTGAGCATGCTAACGTTTGAGTCCGCACTAACTTTCAAATGTTAACCTTATGATGGGGAAAGATGACACACACACACACACACACACACACACACGCACGCACGCACGCACGCACACACACACACACACACACACACCACACACACATCTCTCAGCAAATGTAAGGGTCTACTGGTACTATCTGGGTTGTGTGTGTGTGTGTGTGTGTGTGTGTGTGTGTGTGTGTGTGTGTGTGTGTGTGTGTGTGTGTTTACAGTGATCTAACAGAGGGCAGGTCGTCTCAACAACCATCACATCTCACTATCAGTTTCTCTTCTCCCCCTTTCTTTCTGTCTCACTCCCACTCTCCTGCACTCCCTCCCACTTTGTCTCTCTCACACACACCCCATAACACACACGTGCAGAAGGTCACTCACCTTGGTCTTGGTGAGACGACAACCCATTCTGACTTTTCCCTTTTCCTCGACAGATACAAATTAGAAGGAGAGTGAGACGAGGATAAAAAAAATGGAGGGATAAAGGATTTAAAAAAAGGAAATAGGTGAGAAAGGAAGATGAAGAGGACAGAAAAGGGACAGCAAACAACAAGAGTCCAAAAGAGATCAAGACAATAGAAAGCTAGAGAGTTTGATGAGCCTTGTTTGTCCACCAGCTCACATTTCCAAACTCTGATGACCCACAATCCCCGGCTAATCAGCTGTCCTCCCGGGCTGCAGAGGAGACTACAGCTCCCATGATGCCGCGGTGTAAACAGCAGCAGTAATAGCAGTCGGTGGGCAGCAGGTTCATCCCATTAAACCTCTCTGTCTCTCCTCAGGAATCAGGAATAAACACAGGCGAGCGAAAAAGCATCAGAGAGAGAGAGAGAGAGAGAGAGAGAGAGAGAGAGAGAGAGAGAGAGAGAGAGGCTGCTGACACACTGAAGGAGATGAAGAGAGGAGGTGGAAGAGGAGGAGGTGAGAGAAGAGCCTTCCTCATCTGACAGTTTCTTCTTCTTCTTCTTCTCCTTTCTTATTCTCCTGTCTCTCCCTCTCTCTCTCTCTCTGTATCTCTACAGCTCTGCTCCAGTCGGCCAATCCCAGAGCCCGGATGCAAGGAGGATGGAGGCGGATGCTCTGATTGGCTGAGAGCAGCATCAGTTTAAACATCCATTCAGGGTTTTTCTCTCCTTCACCTATCTCTCGCTTGCTCGCTCGCTCTCTCTCTCTCTCTCTTTTTTTTTGTATCCGTCCTCCTTTTTTCTCCCGTCTCTGTTTCTTAACACTCTGCCTTTTTCTCTCGTCACCATCTGTCTCAAAATGCCTTCCTCCTCCTGTGCTTCACTCTCCGTCTGTGCACCCAGCCACGACTGATGCTGCTATTATTCTGTGTGTGTGTGTGTGTGTGTGTGTGTGTGTGTGTGTGTGTGTGTGTGTGTGTGTGTGTGTGTGTGTGTGTGTGTGTGTGTGTGTGTGTGTGTGTGTGTGTGTGTGTGTGTGTGTGTGTGTGTGTGTGTGTGTGTGTGCTTGTGTCGCTCAGGGTTGACAAGATGTGCGATCTTTATGTGAAATAAGAGACATGTTATGCATCAGTAACACTGAGTGTGCCTCTACACACTTTGTACATGTGGCTGATAAATGTACTAGCGCTGTGTATTTAGGACAATCCAGGGTGGGGGAAAACATTCATTAAATTCAATACTTGTATTCATCCTAAGTGACACGTGTCTCAATGAAACAAAAATATAGGAATACAAGACAAAAACACTGAAGAATATAAAGTGAACACCTGCTCTGAGGCAGACAAGGGAGGGACAGACAACATGCTGGAGAAGCTGCGGGAACGCGAAAGCGAATCATCACCATGTTTTTTGGGCTTGCTCTGGGATTCAGACTTACTGGACGATGATCAGAGACAGCATGGACAAAGTTTTGAAGGTTAAGATAATGTTGGTTGCCAGTAAAAAAGCCATCACAAAAAAATGGCTATGTACAGTAGAGACCCTCCAACACAATCAGACTGGTTTAATGGGATGCACGACATTTCTGTGATGGAAAAACTGACATTTTCTTTTAGACTCAAGACGGATCTATGTGATAAATGTTGGGAAGGTTGGATCGAGTTTATCAGCCCGTATAGAACAGATTTTATTTAAAAGAAAGTTACTTACATTGTGACCTGCCCTCTTCATGCCACACAGACTCTCACCCTTATTTGTATTTTTTTTTAAAGTTCATTGTATTTTTTTTTTATGTATATATTGTTTCTTTCTATTGTCTGTTGCTATTCATTTACCTGTTTATAAAAAAAATGATAGCAAAATGTGAAATGTATGACAAAACTTCAAGTGTAATGAACAACTGGCTTCGGTAGGGTTAAAGGTAATTAATTTGAAAATATCTGAAAATCGGTAAACACATGACTAAACTGTGCACACATAGTTTAGATAATCATGTACAAGTAAGACTTTAAGCATACGCGTGACATTTAGAATAAAAGTGAGGAATTATGTTCATATTTAACAGGATTTAATAGTCAGTGCAGTTAATAACAGGTGTCTGAAAACGAGTTAAATACCTGATCTGCATAGAAGAATGTAATTAAGGGGTAGAGATGTTAGCCGTTGATTGTTTAAACACAAATCATATCTTTAAATACATCTCCTGACCTTTCCTTTAACCTCACATATGACATATTAGACTTGCACAGTCTATAATTTATACCCAGCTCCAAGTGGCTGATTGTCTATTATGTGCAGCTAACAGCACTGGCACTGATTATTAATCAGCGCTTTCTTTAATGGGTGCAAAGAAAACACTCTAACTAGGGTCGACAGATTATTCTCTGCATTATCTTGCAAACCTTTCGTAAAAAAAACCTGCATTTTGTCAGTCAAGTATTGGGCTTTTATGCATTCTTTTTTAATATTCCTTGCATTTATTCAGCACTGTGTTTGTCTTTATTATCCCTTCATGTCAGATTTAAAGCCTTAGACGGGTTACATCTGAGAGATTAGATTCTGAATAACTTTAGTTTGGACCTTTAGTCGATAGGAGTCAATGAATTAAAAGAAGCATTCAAAAGGTGGCTGATCTACGAATTGATTTAGTGCTTTCAGAAAAAATCAAGACTGATACTTAAACCATGGGGAGATCAAAAATAAAGATTCATCTGACCTGATTGTCAGTCTTACAGGAAATCTAAAAATAAAAAAGTGCTCCATTAATTTACCACGATGATGACAATAATTGTCTTTGTGATGAGTTTCCTCCTGAGAGAAGAATGAGGGTTGATTACAGAAGAGTGAGGAAGATAGAGAGAGTTGTATCAGTCAATGTATACTCTGCTGACTACAGGGAGACCTGAACACGCTTAGACAAGCTTACATATTAACATACGCATACATGTGAACTCCCTCACTGAAAACGAAATAAGTTACACACATTCTGAACCAAAAGGGGCCATATTACTCTCATTTCCAGTTTCATATCAGTATGTAGTGTCTCTACTTTAAAGAGTCCTCTCCTGCTGATGTTCAGGTGTATATCAGTATGTAGTGTCTCTACTTTAAAGAGTCCTCTCCTGCTGATGTTCAGGTGTATATCAGTATGTAGTGTCTCTACTTTAAAGAGTCCTCTCCTGTTGATGTTCAGGTGTATATCAGTATGTAGTGTCTCTACTTTAAAGAGTCCTCTCCTGCTGATGTTCAGGTGTATATCAGTATGTAGTGTCTCTACTTTAAAGAGTCCTCTCCTGCTGATGTTCAGGTGTATATCAGTATGTAGTGTCTCTACTTTAAAGAGTCCTCTCCTGCTGATGTTCAGGTGTATATCAGTATGTCTCTACTTTAAAGAGTCCTCTCCTGCTGATGTTCAGGTGTATATCAGTATGTAGTGTCTCTACTTTAAAGAGTCCTCTCCTGCTGATGTTCAGGTGTATATCAGTATGTAGTGTCTCTACTTTAAAGAGTCCTCTCCTGCTGATGTTCAGGTGTATATCAGTATGTCTCTACTTTAAAGAGTCCTCTCCTGCTGATGTTCAGGTGTATATCAGTATGTCTCTACTTTAAAGAGTCCTCTCCTGCTGATGTTCAGGTGTATATCAGTATGTAGTGTCTCTACTTTAAAGAGTCCTCTCCTGCTGATGTTCAGGTGTATATCAGTATGTAGTGTCTCTACTTTAAAGAGTCCTCTCCTGCTGATGTTCAGGTGTATATCAGTATGTAGTGTCTCTACTTTAAAGAGTCCTCTCCTGTTGATGTTCAGGTGTATATCAGTATGTAGTGTCTCTACTTTAAAGAGTCCTCTCCTGCTGATGTTCAGGTGTATATCAGTACGTAGTGTCTCTACTTTAAAGAGTCCTCTCCTGCTGATGTTCAGGTGTATATCAGTATGTAGTGTCTCTACTTTAAAGAGTCCTCTCCTGCTGATGTTCAGGTGTATATCAGTATGTAGTGTCTCTACTTTAAAGAGTCCTCTCCTGCTGATGTTCAGGTGTATATCAGTATGTAGTGTCTCTACTGTGACATGTCTCCATGCTCTAATGTTCAAAAAGCTCTTTATTTGTCTCATACTGCCTGTGCTGCAGCACCTCTTTTCACCCTCTGTCTGAAACCAGAGCCCAGTCTGCTCTGATTGGTTAGCTGGCCGGCTCTGTTGTGATTGGTCAACCGCTTAGAGATGTCCCGCCCCTTAGCCTATCACGTACAATGTGTTGGAGCGCTAGCCAATAGCACTGTGAGTGTTATATAGTGATGTCACTGTGTTCAGGAAGTAAACATGTAGTATGTCAACAGATTCCACATAACTGTATTAGGTTAGTTGAAAGCAATCATATTATGTTGAACCTCATATATTTCATTTAAACCTAATATTGCTTTCAAATAACCTGATTCAGTTATGTGATATGACTGTTGACATAATACATTTATTTAAAGTCAACGGTTCAATTTTTTTTCAGTTTAAGGAAAACCCCAAAAAGCGTCATAGGGCCTCTTTAAAGCTTCATCTATCAATATGTTTACTTTGGTCACTTTTATATACATCTGACATGAACAACTGGAAATGTACCACCGAAGTCAATTTATTTAATTTGCTTGTTTGAGACAACAGACCCAACCCTTAGAGACATTTCATTTACGATCAGAAGAAGACTAAGGACCTCCAAAAAAGTAGTGTCGAAGGGATGGAGAGGGAATAAAGAGAGGAAACCAGGGGCAACCAGAGTTCATGATGTCACTATTAATCCTCTCTGGCTTCAATGACTGTTTCTCTTTCTCTGTTTCTCTGACTGTCTCTCCAACATTTTTTAAACTGTCCTTCTCTGACCCAATCTCTCTCATCAAATATGTATTATTCTTCTCCTTCTTTTTTCTCTTTGTTCTTCTGCTTCTTCTTCTTCGTTGCTCTAAGTCTAAGTGATTCATAAATCAATATCTCCTCTTTCTCCACATCCATCTATTTTTCTTTCTCTCTCTAGCTCTTTCTCTCTCTTTCTGTGAGTGTCTTTCTCCCTCTTTCCTCTCTTGTCTGTCCCTCCTCTAACATTTTGTATTTCGGTACCAACACACACACTCTGCCTGGAGGAAGGTTATTGGTGTTGTGCTTCACTGTGTGTCCACTGCAGTGGGAGCATCACTCTGTTGTAACACAAGTGTGGTGTTGCAGTGAAGCTCCTTCTCTTAACATTGGCCCTTATTTAAGTTTCACATGTGGCCATAATCCTACATCAGGAGCTACACTAGACTTGATGCAGAGTCCTGAAACCAGGCTATCTGTTTCCCTTCGTTTCCAGTGTTTATGCTAAGCTAGGCTAATCATATCCAACAACTTACTTTGGTCAGTGTGGGATAAGTTTTAGTGCATGTAAATGGTCTGCAAAGTCTAAAATCCCTGTGTTCCCTCCATAGAGAGTTTCTCTCACACACACTCCCCCCTGCCTGAAACGCCTCCATTAGACTCCTTTGTTTAACTTCCTGAACACAGTGACATCACTATATAACACTCACAGTGCTATTGGCTAGCGCTCCAACACATTGTGCGTGATAGGCTAAGGAGCGGGACATCTCTAAGCGGTTGGCCAATCACAACAGAGCCGGCCAGCTAACCAATCAGAGCAGACTTGGCTCTGGTTTCAGACAGAGGGTGAAAAGAGGTGCTGCAGCACAGGCAGTATGAGAAAAATAAAGAGCTTTTTGAACATTAAAGAATGGAGACATGTCCCAGGAGAGACACTACATACTGATATACACCTGAACATCAGCAGGAGAGGACTCTTTAAAGTAGAGACACTACATACTGATATACACCTGAACATCAGCAGGAGAGGACTCTTTAAAGTAGAGACACTACATACTGATATACACCTGAACATCAGCAGGACAGGACTCTTTAAAGTAGAGACACTACATACTGATATACACCTGAACATCAGCAGGAGAGGACTCTTTAAAGTAGAGACACTACATACTGATATACACCTGAACATCAGCAGGAGAGGACTCTTTAAAGTAGAGACACTACATACTGATATACACCTGAACATCAGCAGGAGAGGACTCTTTAAAGTAGAGACACTACATACTGATATACACCTGAACATCAGCAGGAGAGGACTCTTTAAAGTAGAGACACTACATACTGATATACACCTGAACATCAGCAGGAGAGGACTCTTTAAAGTAGAGACACTACATACTGATATACACCTGAACATCAGCAGGAGAGGACTCTTTAAAGTAGAGACACTACATACTGATATGATCCTGAAAATGAGCAGAATAGAGCCCCTTTATAGTTTTGAGACCCCTATCGGTATCTCTCTTTTTTTGTCAAAACAACTGAATCTCTAGTATGTAATGAAATTGTGACTGCAAAAGGGAATAACGTTTTATAGATGGCAAACAGTCATCACCCAGAAACCCATTATCATTTACAAATCAGCCACACGCACGCAAGCACGCACACACACATACACACACATACACACACACACACACACACAGACACTCACTCGTCTGCAAGTGAAATTAAGAAGCAATAATAGAGGAGAAAGACAGGGAAAGACAATAGAGAGTCACCAGAGAGGAATTCAATCAGACAAAAGCTTTTTAATAGAAGAACAGAGAAGTAGCTGCAGGGAAGAGCTGCATAAAACACAACACACACACACACACACACACACACACACACACACACACACACACACACACACACACACACACACACACACACACACACACACACACACAGTTGTATGCCGTTTTGCTGTAACGTAGCACCAGAAATAGCCTGAGAGCAGTTAGCAATGAATATTTCAACTCTTCTTTCTCCTTCGCTCCCAGTCTCTCTCTCCTCTGACCTCTCGTATCGTTCCTTCTTCCACCTTTTGGGTTCTCTCCTTTTTCTGTTTCCTCCTCTAAACTGTCCTTTTCTTCTCTTTCAAAACTGTGCGTCTCAAACCCTCTTCACGTATCTGCTCTGTATTTCCACGGCTCAGAAAACATAAATTACGATGCCAATTATTTTCTAAGATTAATCTGTTAGTCGTTTGTTCTATAAAATCTCAAAAAGAAACTGGACAATTTCAAACCCAGTTTTTCAAAGTTTAATGTTAAGTCTTTAAATGTCTTATTTTGTCAGCCCGACACATAAGATATTCAGTTTAACTTGATATAAAACAGAGAAATGAAGGAAATCTTCATTAAAGAGACGCTGAAATTGCCATTTTTGCATTAAAAGTAATTACATTTTGAGTAATTCCATGTTATGCTTCTTTAAAAATATAATTCATTATATTTAATAGAAAGCTTATACTATGTTGATTTGAATCAGATTTTTACTTTACATGTTACGTTATTTTTACACTGTAGTATTTGCACTTTTACTTCAGTCAAATATCTATAAATATTGCAACATTGATTTGAATACAAAACAATATTCAAAGATGTATTTATTAGAAAAAATGGTCTCATTATTTGTATTTTCTGATGTATTTTCTGATGTATTGTCTGTATTTTCTGATGTATTTTCTGTATTTTCTGATGTATTTTCTGATGTATTTTCTGATGTATTGTCTGATGTATTGTCTGTATTTTCTGATGTATTTTCTGATGTATTTTCTGTATTTTCTGATGTATTTTCTGATGTATTTTCTGATGTATTGTCTGTATTTTCTGATGTATTTTCTAATGTATTTTCTGATGTATTGTCTGTATTTTCTGATGTATTTTCTGATGTATTTTCTGATGTATTGTCTGATGTATTGTCTGTATTTTCTGATGTATTTTCTGATGTATTTTCTGATTTCAATTATCTTAAGAAATCCTGAATAATATATATATATATTTGTGTAAAAAGGGCTGTACAGATGTATAAACGTGTGAGCAAAGGTGTTCATAATAATTGTACATAAACTGTAAAAACATAACCATAAAATGTCAAAAAGAAGAACAAATGTTTAATTCTTTATTAATCCTATATACAGACATTTACAGCAATTTTTACTAAAATGATTAAAGATAGTTATGGTAACTTCCTGTTTTAAAGACAGTGTAACAGAGATGATGTCAAGTATTAGATGACTCTGTCCAGTTGTAGTTTCCAGTAAATGATACACAGAAGATACATGTACTGTGAAGAAGCAGAAGAAGAAGCAGGGTCGTCAAAGTGAAACACAACAGTCATTTCTCCTGCATTTACTAAACACTAAACATTTTAACAAAATAACAAATATTGCTTTAACTTTATTTTTACCGTGTTTTTTCCACGTGAGATGATGCTGTATATTGTTCACCCTGCAGATTAACACGAGGAGGAGATCTGAGGGTCGGCTTTTATTCATTGAGTGAGTAACCTCTCTTAAGAGCACTTATACCCTTTTTTGTTTTTTTATACACAAACTCTACAGCTCTGTATCAACAAATCAGAAAATGCTGATGCCCGGGAAAAACAATAATTGTATTTATCGTCTAATTAAACACATTTGTGGTTGAAAAGCTTTTGTGCATTCATCAGACCATCTGAGTGTTTTACTTTGCAACAAAACACTTCATTCTTAAGAACTTAATTTGTTTCAGACCGTCAATTGAGGTCAAGTAAATGAGAAAATCTATTTGTGGTCACTGACCAAAGTAAATTGAGGGATATGATTAGCCTAGCTTAGCATAAACACTGGAAACGAAGGGAAACAGCTAGCCTGGTTTCAGGACTCTGCATCAAGTCTAGTGTAGCTCCTGATGTAGGATTATGGCCTCATGTGAATCTTCTTGAGATCTGACCAAAAGGGAATTCTGTCTTTAATCTCAGAATTCTGACCAAATTTTGAATCTTCTTCCTCAAAAATCTGACTTTTTTTCAATGTAATAATTTATTTCTAAAATATCTGACTTTGTTTTCCAAATTCTGACTTTTTTTTTCAAATTCTGACTTTTTTTTTTAGAATACGGACCAACTGAATTCTGGCTTAAATCTCAGAACAATTTTTTATTTGGTCAGAAAAACGTTGATTTCGATTTTTTTTTCTGACTTCTGAGTTTTCTATTTGTATTCTTGACTTTTTTGTTCAAAATTCTGACTTTTTTCAGGAAATTCTGACTATTTTTTCAAAATTCTGACTTTTTCTTTTCTGATTTCGGACCAACATTTTTGAATCACAGAATGCTGGCTTAAATCTCAGAACAAAAAAAAATTCTATTTGGTCAGTACTTTATTTTGTATTTTCAGGAAAAATATGATTTTCTGACTTTGGAGTTTTCTCTTTGTATTCTTGAATCTTAGAATTCTGACCTAAATCTCAGAAGGTTTTTAACCTTAAATGTAGTACTGTAGTGTATATAATCCTAAAAATGAATTAAAATGTTGTCTGACGTTTATTTTGAAAAATCACTATGCCTAAAATGAGTCTATACTGACACAATGTCCAAACTGACACTAGAGGGCCTCATACTGTGAAGAATAGACCCAAAACAAGTATTTCATGAGATGGGAGTGAGAATAAATTGTCATAAACATTCATCACAAACATCATAAACCCCCATTTGTCTAAAAAACCTCCAAACGAATGATATAAATCTGTTTCCTCTTAATGATCACACCATATTTAGTTATTTTCACTGACTTGTATTTACTTGCAGTAATATTTTCTGAGCAGGTTGAAGCAGTTTATGCTCTCATTATTTGACCCAGATCTCAGGCCTGTTTTGGCAGCTGTTTCATGAGAGTTATTTATTAATTAACTCATATTACTCTGCAGGAGGGAGGGGTGTGAAAGTGTTTGTTACCACAGGGTGGGTTAACAAGGTAATGTGCAGTCAGTCAACACAGGCATGGTGAGGTGATGTCTCCTCTTCCTCCTCCTCTTCCTCCTCTTCCTCATCCTCATCCTCCTCCTCCTCACAGCCTCAGAGTCAGGATCCCAATCAGAAATGCTAACAGGAGTGAAGGTGAGGACACTGAATCAGAACCGGAAGTCATATCTCCCCTGTGTTTGTAATTATCTTGCGCTACGTCCCTCTCCGCCTTTTCCTCCCTTTGCTCCACCTCCTCTTTCTCCTCCACCTCCTCTTTCTCCACCTTTTCTTCAATCTCCTCTTCTTCTGGTGTTGTTGAGGGGGTTTCTGGAGGAGGGGTAGTGCCCGGGGCGGGTGTTGGTTGGGCTTCCTCAGAGTCCCAATCAGAGGTAGTGGTAATACTGGGTGTACTGGTGGTGTCAGGCTGCTCATCGGGGGCAGATGTCACCGGAGAAGCAGCAGCCTCCTGCTCTTCCTCCTCCTCCTCTTCCTCCTCCTGCTCCTCCTCTTCCTCTTCTTCGTCGTCAGGTTGGTCGTAGGGGGCAGTTGTTGCTAAGGAAGCAGCAGCAACGTCCACCTCGTCTTCAGGCAGGAGGAAGGGTTCAGATGTAACTTGGGGAGGAACAACTGTCCCACCTTCATCATCATCATCAACCCCATCCTCCTCCTCCTCCTCCTCCTCCTCCTCCTCCTCCTCCTCCTCCATCTCCTCCTCCTCCACCTCCTCCTCCTCCTCCAACTCCTCGTCTTCCTCTCTGTCAGCAACTATAAAACAAACAACAGAAGAACATAATGTTTAATTCTCAAATCTTCTCCAAAGACTACACTTTTTTCAGTTACTCAAATAAAAATATTATTATTGTATAGTGAATATAAAAAGAGATAATGATAAATGGCTGTTATTTCTTATAGCACTACTTTGCATCTTATTTTTCTGCAAAGATATTCAGTTTACAAGAAAATAAATCTCTTATTTGACTTGAGTAAATGTTCTTTATTTTGTATTATTGATGTTTTAATTATTATTATTATTATTATTAATGCTGTCCACCATGGTACACGTGCATTTAAATCTAGTTTATTTTTGTAGTAATATAAATAAATGTCCTTTCGTAGCTCGAATGTGCAACAAAAAACCTTGACATTTTCTTTTCTTATAAAAAGGAAATCAGACATTGAATTCTGAACGCTGGAGGCCGAGAAGCATGTGATGAAGGACCCACTACAGAGTTAAACTCATCTAATAAAGGACTAATATATGCCTAATAATTGACTGAGTTGAAACTCAATCCTGCTGCACTCATTAGGACAGAACTGAACCTAAATTAGACTTTAATAATTGGATTTTTGCACTACATTATTGTGTGTGTTCCTGAAGCAGCAGCAGTTCCTATCTCTTACCACAGAGGTTGTTTTCGCATTTCTGGAGGTTTTCAGGACATCTGGAGCACCATTCACCCTCAACATACGGCCTTTCTTCCTCATAGTTCCCTCTGAGGACACATTTAAATCACAATATTCACACACAGACATAATGACTTTAAATACCTAATAAGATAATTATGACACCCAGGTGTAAATAGCATCATTAGCTATGGACACCCGGGTGTAAATAGCATCGTTAGCTACGGACACTCGGGTGTAAATAGCATCGTTAGCTACAGACACCCGGGTGTAAATAGCATCGTTAGCTACAGACACCCGGTGTAAATAGCATCGTTAGCTACAGACACCCGGGTGTAAATAGCATCGTTAGCACAGACACCCGGGTGTAAATAGCATTGTTAGCTACGGACACCCGGGTGTAAATAGCATCGTTAGCTACGGACACCCGGGTGTAAATAGTATTGTTAGCTACGGACACCCGGGTGTAAATAGCATTGTCACCTATAGACACCCGGGTGTAAATAGCATTGTTAGCTACAGGCACCTGGTGTAAATGGCATCGTTAGCTACGGACACCCGGGTGTAAATAGCATTGTTAGCTACGGACACCCGGGTGTAAATAGCATTGTTAGCTACGGACACCCGGGTGTAAATAGCATTGTTAGCTACGGACACCCGGGTGTAAATAGCATTGTTAGCTACAGACACCCGGGTGTAAATAGCATTGTGTACGGACACCCGGGTGTAAATATTGTTAGCTATGGACACCCGGGTGTAAATAGCATTGTTAGCTACGGGCACCCGGGTGCAAATAGCATCTTCCTAAAATTATACTATACCTATATAAAGTTTAACATAACAATACAATTAAATTATTATTATGATATAATGTATTCATATATTAATATAATATCAAGATAATAATGTAAAGTGTATTATATAATTACAACAAATAGCCTATATAGTATCTTACCTTTAACATAATTATACATTTCTATATTTGTTTTACTTTTCATGATGTTGACATTGACCTAGGGTTTTCAAATTAGTGATTTTTAAACTAAAATTTAAAAATAAATATTGATATTAAATAACTGTCCACAAGGGGGAGCTCTTGTTCCAACAAAACTAAGACTAACACTGTTAGATCATGGTGCAGCAGTGAAGTATCAGGGACATACTGTATACTATAGTGGTAGTAGTAGAAGTAGTAGTAGTTGTTGTAGTCGTAGTAGTAATAATAGTAGTAATAGAAGTAGTAGTAGTTGTTGTAGTCGTAGTAGTAATAATAGTAGTAATAGAAGTAATGGTAGTAGTTGTGGGGTGGGTAGTAGCAGTAGAAGATTTAGTAGTTGTAGTAGTAGTAGTAGTACTGACGGGTAGTAGTTGTTTTAGTAGTAGTAGTAGTAGTAGTAGTAGTAGGTAGTTGTAGTAGTAGTAGTAGTAGTAGTAGTAGGTAGTTATAGAATGAGTAGTATTAGTAGTATTAGTACTGACGGTGGGTGGTAGTTGTTGTTGCAGTATTATAAGTAGAAGTAGTAGTAGTAGTAGTAGGAGTAGTAGTAGTAGTAGTAGGAGGAGGTAGTTGTTGTAGTAGTAGTAGGTAGTTGTAGAATCAGTAGTAGTAGTAGTAGTAGTACTGACGGTGGGTAGTAGTTGTTGTTGCAGTATTATAAGTAGTAGTAGTTGTAGTAGTAGTAGGTCGTTGTAGAATGAGTAGTAGTTGTAGTACTAGTAGTAGTAGGTAGTTGTAGATAGAATGAGTAGTAGTGGTAGTAGTAGTACTGACGGTGGGTAGTAGTTGTTGTTGCAGTATTATAAGTAATAGTAGTAGTAGTAGTTGTAGTAGTAGAATGAGTAGTAGTAGTTGTTGTAGTCGTAGTAGTAATAATAGTAGTAATAGAAGTAGTAGTAGTTGTTGTAGTCGTAGTAGTAATAATAGTAGTAATAGAAGTAATGGTAGTAGTTGTGGGGTGGGTAGTAGCAGTAGAAGATTTAGTTGTTGTAGTAGTAGTAGTAGTACTGACGGGTAGTAGTTGTTTTAGTAGTAGTAGTAGTAGTAGCAGTAGGTAGTTGTAGTATGAGTTGTAGTAGTAGTAGTTGTTGTAGGTAAAAGTAGTAGTAATAGTAGTAGTAGTAGGTAGTTATAGAATGAGTAGTATTAGTAGTATTAGTACTGACAGTGGGTGGTAGTTGTTGTTGCAGTATTATAAGTAGAAGTAGTAGTAGTAGTAGTAGTAGTAGTAGGAGGAGGTAGTTGTTGTAGTAGTAGTAGGTAGTTGTAGAATCAGTAGTATTATTAGTAGTAGTACTGACGGTGGGTAGTAGTTGTTGTTGCAGTATTATAAGTAGTAGTAGTATTAGTAGTAGTAGTTGTAGTAGTAGTAGGTCGTTGTAGAATGAGTAGTAGTTGTAGTACTAGTAGTAGTAGGTAGTTGTAGATAGAATGAGTAGTAGTGGTAGTAGTAGTACTGACGGTGGGTAGTAGTTGTTGTTGCAGTATTATAAGTAATAGTAGTAGTAGTAGTTGTAGTAGTAGAATGAGTAGTAGTAGTAGTTGTAGTACTAGTAGTAGTAGGTAGTTGTAGATGGTAGTAGTAGTACTGACGGTGGGTAGTAGTTGTTGTTGCAGTATTATAAGTAGTAGTAGTAGTTGTTTTAATATGAGTAGTAGTAGTAGTAGTAGTAGTAGTAGGTAGTTGTAGTATGATTAGTAGTAGTAGTAGTAGTAGTAGTAGTAGTAGTAGTAGTTGTTGTAGTAGTTGTTGTAGTAGTAGTAGTAGTAGTAGTAGGTAGTTGTAGTATGGGTAGAAGTAGTAGTAGTACTGACGATGGGTAGTAGTTGCAGACGAGGTATGAGACTCTCTCCCAGTCCAGACCCTCCATGTTGTTACAGAAATGGAAAGCACAGCCGACCCTGTGTGTGTCTGCCCACACCATCTGTAACACACACACACACACACACACACACACACACACACACACACCACACACACACACACACACACACACACACACACACACACACACACACACACACCAACACACACAGTTCAGGCCAAGTGTAGAGATACAAGCGAGTGTATAAATGTGTGTATTTATATATGACCTGTGTATAGTGTCCACACAGCTTGTCTTCAATACAGCTGTTGTTTTGGAAGTCATGGTCCAGATGTTCTACGGGAATCAATTACATTTCAATACATTATAAATAATAAATATGAATAAAACATGTATTTAAGTACGGTACAAATCCCCTCTGCATTCATAACTGAAGTAACCTTAAGTAATTAAAGTATTTAAATTAGAAGTACTTCTGATGCAAAAAGGTCCCATAACAGAATAGTTATTATAAAATATGCACATATATACTGTATATATATAATATTATTTAATCATTTTTACTGATGCATCAACTCCTAACAACCTATACTTTAAGCAGTATTTAACAAAGGCTCTGTTTGAAGTGCAATATCAGCTGAATTAACTTTATCCATCATGAAATTCAGTGTTTTGTTCCTGTTGTTTTGTTTGAGTCCGCCTGTAAGTCCAAAATTCACTCTTCTTTTTGCTCTGATTTTGGTCTCCACCGACTCCTCAGACGAAATATCTGTATCTCTTCAGCCACTAAATGTTCCTCTCTCTTTATCATTAATAGCCGACTGTGTCTCTCTGTTTTTTGTTGATGGAGAAGTTTGGATACTGAAGGAAATTATTCAAAATGTGGCCTTTCCAAGATGGAGTTTGGTCGACTGCACTTACCCAGAAACCATTTCTCCAGAGCCTCTCGGATGTCCAGCGGTCCGCTGCCGGCGAACAGATTTTCTCCGGTTTCCTCCAGCTCTGGGTTGTGGTTCCAGATGCATTTAGCAGCGTAACCCTCCGCGATCACCTTCAGGTTCGCGTCCCATTTCTGCACATAACCAAAGGAAGTTAAAGGTCACCTATTATACTGTTTTTCATCAATATATTATAGGTCTCAGATATATACAAAACATGTCTCTGAAGTGTTTGGCTCCAAATACGAAACAGATCATTGTAGCATCCCATAATCCCCTCTGTTTCAGCCCTGTTTCAAAAGAGCTGATTCTCTGTCTGTTACTTTAGATGAAAATAAGGAGCCCCTCCTCACGCCCCTCTGAGAGATATTTGGTTAAAAAGAACACAATGGTGCTCTATGAGGAGATTCAGGTGATAAGGTGTGGGGGGGGGGTTACCTTGGTTGGTGATTGGCTAATGGTTACACAAGCCAAAAAAAAATCGTTATGACATCATAAAGTGGCCACAATCTGATCAGCTCATTTTCAGACAGGTTTTTATATAAATGGATCAGGACAAAAAGAGAGAGAATCTTTTTTCCTGATCTTTCAGAATCTCTTTACACAGAGGGGGCACATGTTGATGTATAAAAGACAAACATTGGATTTTGCATAATAGGTGTACTTTAAGGAGAACAACATTTGCTACAAAAATCTGGAAATGTGTCTCTAAAAATGTCGATTGTATTGCAGACCTCTCTGACGCAGCTCATTTGTGGTGTGAATGAAGAGCAGAAATGTAAAATGTGCATCACCATCTGACAGAAAATTCCTCTCAAATTGTTCCCCCCCCCAATTTGGGAGTATAAAATCCCACGGTCCAACTTATAAATGAATGCAGCATTACCAGACGACGTGAAGAACCCTGTGGATCCTAAAGATCGTAAATCTTGAACAGCCTCAAAGAAAGTTTTTTCACAAAGTTTACTGAATCATTTTATGAAAACAAGACACACAAAGATGCTGAGAGAGCAGATGCTTTCATGTACAAATATGTTGTTAAAGATGTTCCAGCACTCTTTACATGAAATCTAATAAAGCTTCAGGTATGTTCATGTTAACAGGGAGTTACATAACCCAATTAAACTGAATTATTTTTCATGATATTTTATAGATTTTTCTTGTAGTTTATATCCCAGCTGTATTTTCGTCTAAATCATGATTCTGATTAGTGTGAAGATTTTATTGTAAAGCTGTTTTTTATTCATCATGTTTCAGGCATCTCGGGGAACACGCTACACACAAAGTTAAAAGTGGGGTAGGTAATTCACTTCAGAAACACTTTTTGTTATATTCCATGGAAAGCTCTTAACGTCCCGATAGCAATGAATATATTAAATGCTTTGACAATAAATACATAAAAAAATGTCATCTGTGGAAGCCGTGGCGCTGTAAAAAGCGCGACCAATCATCTGAGCCGGCCCGGCTAAAATAACTGGATGGCCTACCTGCCTGTCAGCCTTCCATCTGTGCACAAACTTATCTCGTGCCCTCATTGTTCGTGTGCACGTTCGTGTGTGTTGGAGGAGGGGCTCTGTAAGGAAGTCTGAAGGAAGGGGCAGATTTTTTTCCGGTTGTGTATTTTCAAATTCTAGCGCACTCGAGCTGGTTTCTCCATTCTTACCTACCCTACCTTTAAGCTTTATTATTATATTGTAGGTTTTATGTCTCTATATTATAAAAGTCAACCAGAGATCTTCAGAGCTGACTTCAGACGATTTAGTAAACACATTATTTATGGATGTTTTAAGAGACATTTGAGAGACCCTATTATGCTTTTTGGGTTTTCCTTTTCCTGTAGTGTCTTATGTAGGTTTTTGCCGTTGACCAATCACAAAAGAGCCGGTCAGCTAACCAATCAGAGCAGACTGGGCATGGAGACATGGCCAGCATGGAGACATGTCACAGTAGAGACACTAAATACTGATATGAACCTGAATATGAGCAGAATATATCCTCTTTTAGATGGATGTTTGGCTTAAGAGGCATTCATTTAACAGAGTCTAGTTAGAAAAACATTGTTGAAAATGATGGGACATGTAATATCATATCAAGGAAATGTGCAGGAGAGATGCAGGAAGAAGGAAAGTGAAGAAACATTTAGATTCATCAACAACACATGACCCTGACTCGAGTATCACACAGGAAATCTTCACTGTCATAGTTTCATTTAACAAAACACGCTTCATGAAAAAACGTTATTCTTCAGTCTGTTTCCTTCACAGATAAAACCAGGAGGTGATACTATGACAAAGCATGCTCCATGATTTCACCTCTGACCCTGACTCGTCTCCATCCTGACGTATTTACTTCCCGTCTTGCAGGATGGTGTAATTTCCATGGTGAAAGATACCTAACCAAACAAAGTGTTGTGTTTCAGCTCCGTAGAAACACTGGCACAATAAACCCTGTTTGGCACGTACAGTATTTACAGAATCAAGTAAATAACTTAAAGACTTTACGAAATGAAGGCAGACACATGAAGTTGACGACACGATGAACGATTGTTACTAACAGACAACTTTTGTATGCTGTTATAATCAGGATTTATTCAAAATACATCAATAATAAAAAATATATATGGCACATTTCACAATAGAAATGCAGCCTCTATCACATACCAAGCCCACTATCACGTACGGATAGCATTTCGTAAGCTCTTTAAACGAATGACTGTGAGAAAAGGGAGTTTAGTGCATTATATTAGACTTGGCTATAATGTCAAAATAGGACAAATTAGACCCTCTTCACAGGGTCTTTCTGACATTTCCCCACCTGAGAGGCACAGGTGTAACTGATAACTTTTAATGATCTGTTTGTTAACAAGCTTTCGTTTACAAAATTGGTTTCAGCTGTGATTTTGCTGCCATTTCAAGTCCAAACTATTATTTTCAAAGGTTTCAAACAGAGCGGATTTAATTGGAGTTAAACTTGGCAGGATCGACTTCCCAGAGAAAAGCAACAACTACAAACAAAGTGAGAAATAGCACACTGTAGTGTTTCTACATTCAGCTCCTCCAGGCTGTATAGAGAGAGTCTGGTTAAACGTGAGTGTTGTGCTGTGGATTATAATGTTGTTTTAAAATGTTTTTCTTGGACTGATCCTGTTTACTGATGTTTATTTCTGTCTGACAGGCTGCAAACAAACTGCTCAAACACAGACTTAATGCCTGCTGCAGAAAATATCCACGCATCAATATTGCAAGAAGAAGTGAGTCAAATCGTTTAATAATGCATCACCAGGGTTTTATGTTTTTTGCACATTTAGGAAAAACTCTGCTAGAGAAATAAATAGAATAAGCAGAAGATAACATACATGTGCAGAGGCCAGAGGCCTGTACTACGAAGCTGGATTTTCGCTTAGCCGGCTAACTTCAGGGAAATCTCGGGCTTTCCGGTCCTACGACGCTGGTTCTCTTTTTAGCAGGCTAGATTTCCATGGTAACTTATGCTGAGCGGCAAATCTGCTCCGGAGCAGGTTAGGTGACAGGCTAAGAGATCAACTCAGTGAAAGCACCGC
>NW_022987565.1:872871-890371 GCF_902827165.1 Trematomus bernacchii
TCCAGCTGCGGAGGAAAGCGTTCCCCCTGAGTTTGTGTTATTGGTTTCTAAGCTGAAGTAATCAGCAGGGTACAATGATGAAATATCAGAAGAGAGTATTACAGTTTCTCCTGCTGAGCAGATTTACATTCCTCCTCTGCTGGAGGCTTTCTTATTTACCGCTTTGTTTCAGGCTGTTTGTGTTCTGTTTGTTTTAATCCGGACCGCAGCAGGAAGGCTTGACCTGGTTACAATCCTCCAGGGGTGGAAAAACTGTGTTGGAAGTGTACTCAAATCCTTTAATTAAGTGAAAGTAGAAATACTACAGTCTTAAAATACTCCACTAAAAGTAAAAGTCCCGATTTCAACATGTTAAGTAAAAATACAAATATATTAGCATCAAAATATACTTCAAGTACAGAAAGTAAAAGTACTCATTCTGCACAGTGGACCATTTCAGAATTATATAAAGGACATAAGTATTATCAAATGTACTTCAAGTATGTTTTTTATTTTATTTTATTTTATTATGATGGTTATTAAACTATCAGTTTTGGTTCATGGAAGAGCATTTTAGTATTGTATGTATGTGGACCTAATGTAGATACTTGAAATACTGTGTCGATCTGTAGTACAGTACTGCATTATATCATATCAGCATATCATGTGTTTTTATATACAGTAAGTAGCTTTGAGTGTTAATATGTACCTCTGAATTGAAATAAAAAGTAGCATGAAATGAAAATACTCAGGTAAAGTACAAGTACCTCAAAATTGTAATTGAATACCTGAACCCTCACTACATCCCACCACCAAAACCCTTATTTAAAAAGCAACAAAATGCAGTTTGATTTGGACGGGTCCGATTTGTTCCTCTGCTGTTTTCTATTAAGGCCATTTTTCTGGCTGGACCTCATATCCACTAACACCCACTAACATCTGGCTTTTGTCTTTTGTCTTAGACGTTACAATCTGCTTTCATTCCCCAGACAAATGACTGCAGAAGTCACATGTACTGTATGTGTAATGTATTTTGCACATTTCTGTTCAATACTTCTCTCTTTTAAAACTGCACAGCTCTGCCTCTTTACATTCTGATATACTGCACATATTGCATACTTACAGTAAAGTGTTATTTTCTTATAGTACTGTACATTGTATCATTTTTTAAATAGTTGTTAAAAAAGTTCTGTATAGAGAGGCGAAGTCCCTCCCTTTCCGGGGGACGACCATGGGACCTTATTTCGGAAAAAGTATGTATTGAAGTCAATGGGGAGAGAAAAGTTATCTTTCGATCCCGTTTGAATTGTGCCACGAATTACACATATGATGTTTGTCAATTTAAAAGATAATTTTGCAAGTCAAAATAATAAAAATGTGTCGTAAAACTGTGAAGTAACACTTTTTTTGTGTGAAACCGCTCAATGAACTCCATCTCCCGTCTCGCACCACACACCAAGACGGCCGGCACGTTGGCACATTTCACTTCTTTCTTTCAGAATGAGGCGGAAAGTATTAAAAGAGGTGAAAATCACTCCAAGTCTGGGCATGTTGAGAGCTGTACATACACACAAGGGGAGTTAGTCGGTTCCTTAAGAGCCAGCATGCGGGACCGGGATTCTGGGATCTGTAGTCTTTCTAGTTGCGTGTTTTTCATAGTCTTATATTTCAACAGTTTTACGACAAACTGTGACCTTTTTTTACATGGAAATAATTTTTTAAGATTGACAAACATCATATGTGTAATTCATGGCACAATTCAAACGGGATCGAAAGATACGTTTTCTCTCCCCATTGACTTCAATACATAATTTTTCCGAAATAAGGTCCCATGAGTCGAAAGTAGATGGGCGGGACTTCGCCTCTCTATTGTTTCCATTTTTACAACTAAATAGCTCTTACTGTGTTGATGCATGCACCGTGACCATATACACCAAAGCAAATTCATTGTATGTGTAAATCTGATTCTAATTCTATAAATTATAAATAAATGCTAGGTGCCTGAACAAAAAAATCAAGGGTCAAGGTAAAGCTTCAGAGTATTATATCAATAATAATTCAACATCTAATTTAAGGAGTTTTAAGGACTTTGCAGGCCAAATTGGCTCAAATCTAAGGACCCAAAACTGGCTTATTATGAGTCTAAACTTAGATTCTTATATTTATCAGACTCAAGTCGGACCAGCAGAGATGAAAACATTCAGACAGAGCCTTTAACACAAAGCAGGAATTGGGATAGCTAGATAATTTCCACTCCTGAGATGATAAATCACTTATCAGTTTCATAATATCATACTGAACGCCCTAGAGAAATGAGATATGATTACATTAGACGGCCAACTCTTAGGAGACAGGAAGTGTAAAGTATTTCATAACATTGGTGCAGCTTGTAATGCATCTTTGGTAGCATGTCTTCATTTGGATCCCCATTGGCTGTTCTTCCTTGGATCCACAAACACACAGTAAAACACACATTTGCACACTAAAACCATATAAAAAAACAATAACAAATGCAATTTATTTCCAGGTTATGTAACAAGACCCTTCTTTCTGTTGCATATCGTGTTTGAAAATTGTGCTGAGCTGTCTGAGAGAAAGACTTTTCCTAAAAGGCTTTGGTGAATGTGTCACTGTTACAGTTCTGACACAATATAGCAAAGCATGGCTGGACCTCTGCCTAAAAAACTCAGTGTGTCACGTGCCGCTACTTGAGCAATCCTGTTTAATGGAATCAGTTGAATCCCAGTGGACTTTTATTGCTTTTAACGTATTTGTTAATGTTATTTTAATATGGTGCAACTGTCAAGAAACCTTATTACCCTCTCAGATTTATAAAGTATCGATTGAATGATTGATGAAGAGCACATTAGGCATCGGTGGAAATGCAATCTGGGAATCATCTGTTTAATATCATTTCTGTCCGGCTGGTTTCTCACTTTCTTTTAGTTATGTGTGAACAGTTTTCTTCTGTCTGGTACTTTTACTTAATACCAACCTTCTGTTTCATTGCAGTTGTGTCTGAGGATCACGCTGGTTTCTATTAGTCTGTGCAGGTTGTGGTTACATTCTACAGACATTTGTATTCTGCCAACAAAAACAGAAATCTGTCCTCTGTAATTTCCTCACAGGACAACACTCTGACCTCCTTTCTCTCCTAGCTGTCCATCTCTCCTTACTCCCTATTCTTATGTATTTATGTTCTCTTCATCCTCACCTATTCCTCTTTGTTATCTTGTCTCCTTTCATCCTTCTCTCTTTTCCTCACCCCTCTTTATATTTCCTAAACTCCTTCTTTCCACCTTTCTCTCGCTGCATCCCTCTTTAAATCTGATCCAGCTGAAAAGCAAAGCCGTAAGAAAAACATAAATATGGAAATGTCCCAGTGGGGCTTCCATACCGGCAGAGTCAGGCTGAGACCTCTCCTGATTAACACACACACACACACACACACACACACACACACACACACACACACACACACACACACACACACACACACACACACACACACACACAACACACACACACACACACACACACACACACACACACACACACACACACACACACACACACACACACACACACACACACACACACACACACACACACACACACACACACACACACTAGTATGAACACAATCACGCGCATTCCTCTGGGTGCTCATTCATGCACTACCTAATTTTCATTTCTCTCTATCCAAACATTGTGCTCCTCGTCTGTCCTCCTCCTCCTCCTCCTCCTCTTGTTGCTCAACCCTGTCTGTCGTCCAGGATGATTTCCCCACTGCGTTCCTCCTCTGACACTTACGTTATAATCTGGAGGGAGTCTTCAGAGGGAAACACCCGTCTGTTCCTGGAACTCAGGCTGACATGTACTCAGCATTTCTGAGGCCTTTTTAAATCACTTTATATACCATTTTAAAAAGTGATGACCCTGACCTGCTCACCTGAACAAGAACGTGTTTTATTAGGAAACTGGTTCTGCACAGAGGGAATTGCTAAAGATTCTGATTCGAGGCACTCAAACTGCAGGGGTTGTTTCTACTTGTGTGCCAGAGGAAGTTTTATTTTGGCTTATTACGTTTTATCAGCTGAGGTTTATGGGAATGTAATTAGTTCTCCCGGTATTTGGTCATAATCCACATTATTGGACACATAGGAGCGCAGTAGATCAATCTTGGTAACAGCTGGGTGGCCGTTTCAAGTCCCAAAACAAACCAAGTACAGAGAGTGGTATTTTGAGGGATGTTATTTTACAACACTGCTCCCCAGGTGCTTTATAATAACTGCTCCTAATACCAGGATGGGTATTAATGCGAAGGCAACATGTCGCTGTGTCTGAGGTGCTGTCTAAATGTGTGTGAGTATTGAAGAGGATTTTGTAGGAACCCCTTATTTGCATTACATTACATTACATGTCACTTGTTAGACGCTTTTATCCAAAGCGACTTACATACTCAATACTGTGGACAATCCCCACAGGAGCAATTTGGGGTGAAGTGTCTCAGGGACACAACGACATGCTGACTGCAGAGGGGTTTGAACCTGTGACCCCCTGATCAGAACACCAACGCACAACCCACTGCACCACACGCCTCCATTTGCATTATAATGTTGACAGACCTGATCATGGCGCTAGATGAAAATTCTGCAGGAGGTTCAGCACATGTATTAAAATTCATCCTGAGGGGAACACGCATGTTCATGAAACTGAAAGAGATTCTCAGGATACGTTGTCTTGGGATCACCTGCACAACATTTGGTGCTAATCTTACCCTCTGTACAGCACTGACACTTGGTTTTTAATTATGTGTGTTCAACAACAAATAGCTTTAACATGAGCTGAATTGTTAACATAGTTGTGTGCATGCTAAATGAATATCAAGGATTAAAAAGGAGATCCACAATGGGGCAGATCTGCGATGAATGTAATCGGGCTGGAACGTAAATATCTTTAAAATGTCATGTTTGCACCAAAGGGAAACAAGGCAACTCTCCAGGTAGCTACACCTTTAAGAGATTAGCTTTACATGTTTGTTGTGGTTTTGTTTGCGCATATTTTTTTATCTTGCAGACGCAGGTTTTCTGAGTGTTTGCACAAGCTTGCTAACCGGAAGGCATTTAGAGAAAGTCTTTCGGAGCTCTTTGGAGAATCAGTGCAAACATTGATGGGTATATATTCTTTTAAACTTTAAAACAAATCAAGTTTAGTCCAAGCTGAGTCCGACCCGAATAGGTTTTGACGTTCTTTTTAGATGATGTGATACTTATCTCTGTAATAAAATGAAGGTTCAGATGAAGAGGAATCCTTTCATCATCCTCTTCTGGCACACTTATCTCCACAGTGTGAAAACCACCTTGTTGGAAATGTTTCACCTGTCAGTGATCCAATTCAATCAGGGTCTCAGATCTTTACAGACAATATATGTGTACTTGTATATTGACAGCAAGAGGACACAACTATAGTGTAAATGTAATGTCACCCCAAAGTTACACAAGCTTTTAAAAACAGGTTTTGGAAGATGTTGTAATTCGATCCAAGCGACCACACTCGTACACCAATGTAAAAGTATTTTCTGACATCCACAGCCATAAAAGCACATCCTCACATCTCCATAAAGAGTTAAAACAGCTTCTCTCTGGTCCACCGACCAAACCAAAACATCCCGCCAGCTCCAACCTGCCCGAGCTCCCACTCAGAGATTTCATCTGACCGTCAGTTCACCTGAAATCCAACCCAGAGTCACAAACTGAAGACAAGTCAGAAGCAATGTCGTGACGAATGGAAAACATCTTGAAAATCCCTTTAGGACAAAGAGTTTGGTCCAAAAGTAATTCACAGTACATTTATTTATTAGTATTGTTACGACCCCCTCCACTCCACTAGGGGTCTATGCCTTTGTGTTCTGCTTGCTGGCTCTTGTTTGTGTTTCAGGTGATCAACCTGATGAGCCACACCTGGGCCGTCGACATAAAAGGCCAACACTAACCCATACTGGCCGCGTCTTTGTTTCTGCACATTTTCACACACCCATTCACGCAATCATTACTGATAACTGACTTCCACATTTATTAGGTTTCTTTGAAGACCTTTGGTTTTTGTGGTATTGTAAATAAATATGCTTTTGTTACACTTAACTTGTCTGGTCTCCCTTCTTTGTTGCAGCCTATGAGCCAGGCCGTAACAGTATGTTGGAGCCATAATAGACTAATTAATAACCTACATTTAGGGTTAATACTTTGACTAAATACTCAGATCTTGAACTTCAGTAACAGTTTTAAAACCAACAACATCCTCTGTACAAGTGAAAGTCCTGTCCAAGAAAGAGAGGTGACTAGTGAAGAGAAATGGAAAAACAAGAGGATGTTGTTAAGGGACGTGAAAACAGATTCAAACAAAGATAATTCAAACAAGACAGAGCAAGTTTCAGACAAACGCAGCAAACTGCTCCAGAGATTCTGTTTGGAAAACTGAATAGTATAATTTCACGCTATAAAATAAAAGATGAAACAGTAAGATAGTTTTATTTACGGTTGACTTCCTGTTCCCTTGTCTCCTTTCCTTTGTGTCTACCTCCTCCTTCCTCTTGTCCCCGACAATGTTTAGACACTGTTCTCACTACAACACAATGCACCACAGAAACAAAACAGCTGGAGACAATTAGAAAACAATATGGAGGGACATCTCCGAGAACATCTTTAAAAAAACTAAATTATTTAATCTTTGTGGAAACATGTTGATTTCTTTTAGTTGAGTTTTACATTCAGAATAGGCAGTTGTGTTCTTCACAGTTTAATGATAGTGATAAAAGTGTCACTTTATTGCATATATTCATTTGTTGCAATATAATGGCATCCCTTAGAGACCTACATAGACCAAATGTTGTCTTTTATACGGGGGGGCGATATTTAGCAGGATAATGCAGGTCAAAAACATATTTGAAGTGGTATGCATCAGCTGGGAGCTACAGATTAACTGAGGGACAGCTCAGTACTGAGTGTCAATGTTCTCAAATTATTAATCTGTGATAAACGTTATGGTTTGATTAGGCACCAAAACCATGCAAATGTAGATGTTACATGTTTATAAGTCCTTAGAGCTTAAAGGTGGGGTAGGTCATTTTGGAGAAACCAGCTCGAGTGCGCAAGAATTTGAAAATACACAGCCGGAAAAAATCTGCCACTTCCTTACAGAGCCCCTCCTCCAACACACACGAACGCCCACATGACCAATGAGGGCACGAGATAAGTTTGTGCACAGATGGAAGGCTGACAGGCAGGGAGGCCATCCAGTTATTTTAGTCGGGCCGGCTAAAATAATTGGTCGTGCTTTTTACAGTACTACGGCTTCCACAGATGACATTTTTTTATGGATTTTTTGTCAAAGCACTTAAGATATTCATTGCTATCGGGATGTTAAGAGCATTCCATGGAATATAACAAAAAGTGTATCTCGAGCCGGTTTCTCAAACTTACCTACCCCACCTTTAATGATACAGGTATATCCTCATGCTTAAATATATCTCATGAGTTGTTGCATCATTACCACTTCGTTCTTACAAAGATTTGCTGCTAAGTTTAAACATGTTGATCACTGAAGAATTGGTCAGAATGAGCTTGAAAAGGCCATACTGTACTAATACCCCTAACATCTTGAGGAACACTATATTCAAAAGTCATGCTGTGATTTGGTACCAAAAACGTCCGACATTTGGAGATTTACAGTGTTTGGAAAGCGGTTGTATCCCTCCGTCCTTAGTTGGCAAGTTTTATGAGTACAATTACCTATTTTCTATTTTCAAGGTGCTGGTCACCCAATCATAGGACTGGGCAATATGAATGAAATCCAATATCACGCTATCTCTGAGCAAATACCTCAGTATAGATATTGCGTGGTTGACTATTGATGCTTTCATTAAACAATTACAGTACACAATGAGATTTTTTGATAAATGTGGATATGATGACTTAATTTGGTGAAGACAGATAATGAAACAGTTAAATTAAGTTTGAAAAAAAGCATCACTTTACCGTAATGCAGCCTTTGAAGTGGCCCTTTTATGCTCATTTTCAGGTTCCTCATATCTAGTGTCTGTACTGTGACATGTCTGCATGCTTTAATGTTCAAAAAGCTCTTTATTGTTCTCATACTGCCTGTGCTGCAGCACCTCTTTTCACCCTCTGTCTGAAACCAGAGCCCAATTTGCTCTGATTGGTTAGCTGGCCGGTTCTTTTGCGATTGGTCAACTGTTTAGAGACGTCCCGCCCCTTAGCCTATCACGTACAATGTGTTGGAGCGCTAGCCAATAAAAGCACCAAAAAAAAAGTTATACATTGATGTCCCAAAGGAGTCAATGGAGGCACAGAACACAGGGATTTTATCCTTTGCAGACCATTTACATGCACACAAACCTATGTAACACACTACAGGAAAGGGAAAAACCCCATAAAGTAACAATAAAACACAATATTCAGGATATATGTTATCAAAAAAGTCCAGATATGTATTTCCCCGTCACACACAAAGACCTGCAGTGTGACTCGCTGAGGTTAGCAGATATCAGACCATCCCCACATAATTAGGCTCAATGACTCAAGGATTCATGGTGCTCCAAACCCTGACATATTAGATTAGTATAACTCAAAAGCAGCATCTGTTTCTGACCTCTGTGGATTACTCCGAGTGAAGTTCACTGTCAACAGTTTCATTTAAAACTTCTTCTTTTGACTGAAACCATCTATTATTAAATTAAAAACTGCAGAATGTGGTCTTCTCTTGGAATTTAAATCATGACTTCAGGGACTTTAAACTGTTTCCTCTGGCTCTTTTGATGTTATTGGGTGCTTTGGACTCCATTCATTTATTGTTTCATACTTTAAAAAAGTGTCTTATCTATTTGATTGACCGCCCTTATTGAGCCTATCATCCTCGCTTTATAAAGTCCTGCTTATCTAATGGCCTATCTAATGGTATATGTATATATTTATATATACATCTTTCTTCTCATTATTTGTGTTGCTTGCAAGGTTTCTCCTGTCATTTTCTGTATATAATATGTTAGTGAATATGATATGCAGTGCTGTACCACTTTTTAAAAAATCGAATTAAATCTTTCGTGAGACTCAAACCGACTGTACGCTTCATATCAAGTATCTGCACAAAGAGAAACTTAAGAAAGCATTAATGTCCCTTTTTTACGAGGAATTATTTACCCACAAAAAGACACCTGAACGAGTGAATTCTGACTCAACATAAAAACCAAATGCCTTTACAGATTATCTTTGCAGCAAATGGAGGAAACTTACATATCAGAGGTATTTTATCTGATACTTCATCGAAGAAAAGTGCTCATTATTTCACTTGTCTTTTTAACTCCTGTCTATTGATTGATGTCAATTGTTGGGGTCATGCAAGAAAATGCTAATATGAGAGGCTTCCTAATGTCTTACCAGAGGCATCATGGCGGAGGCGCTGGGGGACACCTGTCCTCTGTAATGGTTGTGGAGCTCCACCAGCAGCTCCTCCTGCTCCTCGTTCAGAAAGCTCCAGGCTCCAGGAACCAGCAGGGCCCCGAGCAGGAGCCAGGCCCAGAGAGGAGCTCCGCTCGGCGGGCAAAGGCTCCGGCACAAAGACCCCCTCCTCGACCTGGAGCTCCATGAGCCTTCGTCCTGAGTAGTAGTCCTTTGGGTAGAGACCCCCTGCTGGGTGGAGACCCCCTGGTGCATGATGGGAAACAGTATCCTGAGGGACGTATCCTTAAGAGGTCAGTCCAGGGTCCAGCAAAATGTGTATGTGTGTGACAACTGTATTTGTCTGTGTGTGTGTGTGCGTGTGTGCGTGTGTGTGTGTGTGTGTGTGTGTACAATAGGCCAATTGTTTGTGTTTCTGTGAGTGTGTGTGTGTGTTTGTGTGTGTTCAAGAGTCAGTAAAAGTGTGTGTTCCCTTGTCAGTGCCTCTCACTCTCAGCTCTGCAGATCTCTCTGTTTCTGACCCGGCTTTAAGAGCAAGAGGATCCTCCCCTACTCACACACACACACTCACACACACACAGTTCACATTTCACACACTGCTCCGACTGGTACGCAAAACAAACGCACCCCCCCGCTCAATCCTCTTACCCTCCATATTCTCCATGTCAAACTCTCTCCTCCTCTCTTCTGTTCTTTCTCTCTTTTCTTTTCCCTTTGTCCATTTGAGATTTATCGGCACAACATCCAGGGGATAATGTCGGCTCAGATTTAATCACAATAAATATGCACATTCAGTGAATATGGCTACATTTCTTTTAAATGGAGGAAGGATACTGGACACTGAACATATAAAACTATACACAGACAAACACTGTCACAGCAAAAGTTCACAAAATTAAAAAAAGATGTAAGGATAACCAGGATAACGTACTTAAAGAGGCCCTATTGTGCTTTTGGGGGTTTCCCTTTCCTGCTGTGTGTTATACGGGTTTTAGTGCATGTAAATGGTCTGCAAAGGCTAAAATCCCTGTTTTCCCTACAGAGGGAGTTCCAGAATAGGGCCCCTTTAAAGTATGAAAATGTCCCCTTTAACTGTAATACTATTATATATTAGAATAGAAAAGAATAGAATAGAATATATCTTTATTGTCATCATACAAAGTACAACGACATTTCTTTGGCAACTCTCACTGCAGTAGAAAATAGACACAATAAATAAATAAGAGTGGTAAAAGCAGAGGTAATAGTGATGACAGTTAAATGATATCAAATTCAATGTCAGTAGGCGCTTTCACACCAAGTACTTTGCCGTACTTAGTTCATGAGAACTCCTTAGTTCTCGTGAACTAAGTACAGATTGCGTTCACACCGGAATAAGTTCCCTGAGGGATGATTAGGCAAATAAAGCCGCTGACGTCACTTCTTCTTCTTCTGCTTTGGGTTTACTGGCAGGCCGCAAACAACTTCACGGCGTATACTGCCACCCGAAGTCCCCGGCCGGAAGTCCCCGGAGTTGGGGACTGCGGGACTACTGCGAGTCCCAGCAGCTTCTACTGAAGCCTTCCGAGTAAATCGCCAGAACGCCGACACCTCCTCATCTCCACCGCTCCCATGTTTTCTTTTGTGTTGCCATAAGTTAGTCTCTCTGCGTTTCTGCGCTGGGCTAATGCTAATGCTAATAATGCTAATGCGAGGATAATAAAATGGCGGCTTCAGCAAACTTTTTGTTTTACGGGGCGTGGTTTGCAATCCGCCCAGCCAATCAGAAATGGGAACCTTTTTCTCTCATGAAAGTACCTGCTCTCTAGCAGGGACTGAAAAGGGGGTAAAAAGGTTCTCATGAACTGATTTTAGTTCCCGATTTTTTTGGTGTGAACGCGACATTTCTGAACTATATCGGAACTAAAGTGGGAAAAGTACTAATGTGCATATTTACACTTACAGTCTAAATATATATTAGTAAAATAGCCATAAGTATTTATAAATAGTAGTGGTTGCAGACATATTATATCATTAGATTACTATTAATCATTTATACATTTAAAAGTAGATTGTACTGTTGAAGTTGGTCGATGGGGATTTCATTTTGAACTTATAACTTTTATAAGCAACCTGATTATAATTAAGGATTCATGTGAATACTATTATTTTCTTAAGTAATCAATTGGTTGTTTGTTTAGTTTGTAAAATAAGCGAAATAGTAAGAAAAGCTGTCATAATTACCCAAATGCCAAAGGGAATCCAAACCCCAACATTGTAACTAAAAGATAGAGAATATTAGAAGAATTAAAAGTAAAACTCAAATTATCTTCTCACTTTTTCTTCCACTGCTTTTGCTTCTCTCTCTTTAAATTGTTTTATTATGTATTCATTTTGACTACTTTTGCTTTCCTTTGACAGTCAAAAGTACTGAAAGGAGGGAGAGTATGAGGACAGCGGTATGAATATGACGCACACACATTTGTTTCATTGACATAATCAAATTTGAAGTACTGGAACATTATTCATTTTTATGACGTGACAAAACTCTGGTGAAGGTGTGGTTAGGTTTAGAAAAAGACGAGGGTTAGGTAAGTACTCATTGTGTGTGTGTGTGTGTGTGTGTGTGTGTGTGTGTGTGTGTGTGTGTGTGTGTGTGTGTGTGTGTGTGTGTGTGTGTGTGTGTGTGTGTGTGTGTGTGTGTGTGTGTGTGTGTGTGTGTGTGTGTGTGTGTGTGTGTGTGTGTATGTGTGGCCTAGCATTACTATACTTGTGGGGACCTAAATCTGTTTACACAGTCATGTGTGGGGACTCGCCTCCCTTATGGGGACATAATGGAGGTTCCCATGAGGGGAATCATTCATTTTAGGGTGAAGACTTGGTTAAGGTTAGGGTAAGGTTAAGGGTAAGGTTAAGGGTTAGGGTTAGGCATGTGTTGGTTATGGTTAAGGTTAGGAGAAGTCTCCGGGAAATGCATGTAAGTCAATGTAATGACGACAACATTGATGTGTGTGTGTGTGTGTGTGTGTGTGTGTGTGTGTGTGTGTGTGTGTGTGTGTGTGTGTGTGTGTGTGTGTGTGTGTGTGTGTGTGTGTGTGTGTGTGTGTGTGTGTGTGTGTGTGTGTGTGACACATTTCAAAACACTTCTCAGCTGTTGCAACTCTACTCAACGATATTTTATCTCGACCAAACTTCACATGTTTTCTTTTTCTGAGCCAAATTCCGAGCGCCAACTACTGGCATCAGGAAACTACTATACCATCAAACTTTAAGCAACTAAAGTTAATCAGATCCACCTCTAACTTTGCCCGTGAAGTCTATACATATGCACACTGAAAAAAACTGAAACTGTTAGGTTAGTTGAAAGCAATAATATTAAGTTAAACCTATATGAACTTAACATAATTGCTTTCAACTGTGAATGTGAAATCTGCTGCGTCGCGTTCTTCACGATGTAACAGGAAGTTGTTCTGACTTCACTAGACATTACCAAAAAACTGTAATACACTTCTATACAAATACCAATCATCTAAATTATTATTAGATAAATACTCTTTTCGTTTTTCCTGAGCAATCCTTCTGCATTTTGATCATGTGTTTAACTTGTCTGGTCACTAAACACTTTGTCTATTTTTGTCTATTACGTCTCTTGTAGCACTTTGGGATTACTTTGAGCAATGAAAGGTGCTTTACAAACAACATTTATTAATATTACTGTTATTGTTATCTAGCTGCCTTGATATTTCTTAGATGTTTTTGCTGCGGTGTTTCTGTACAATTGAAATGTGAAAGTTGGACACCAGTGACTTCTTTTGTTCAAGCCCGATTGTTTCCCTTACTTTACTTTAATCCATGTGAATAACAAAATACAGGTGAAAGATGAAGTTTAAGGTACACTTTTTTTACAGTAGTAAAGCTGTACTTTATGACGTTTTGGTTGCAAATCAGCACGATGGGTTGTAGCTGCACCAGTGAGACAATTACACATCGAATTGTGAAATGTTTGTGGTGATTTGCTGCGGGGGAAACCATACAGATAGTGCTGTATCCTCATGGTTGATTGTACTTATTGTGGGTGGCTTTGGATGAAAGGGTCAGCTGTAATGGAATGTACAAAAAGGATTGATGTGGGTACGTTTCAATACTTCATAGTACTGGTACATTTCAGTCAGTACCTTGAGTACAGATGCACAGCCACACCCTTCATAACCAAGGAGCTCATTTGTCATTAGGAACTTGTAGTTATGCTCACAAAAAATAGAGAAAACCCCCAATGTGTTAGATGCAGTTAAAGCTTTGTCCTTCGTCAAACAGCTTTAAGCTCACACCTTAAAATATGCTTTTGTTTGTTTAGTTTTCTACAGATGTCTTATTATATTTGTTGCCTGGCAGCCTGTAGAAGAAGAAGAAGAAGAGACGCTGAGGTCTGAAATCTGTGATCAATGAAGAGAGAAAACCACATCATGGACAGGGAGGAGTCACAGCTGTGAGTTACAAGTTCCCAACACACACTCAAACTGGGCCCCGGGGACAGAAGACTAGGACAACTGGACCAGAAACACTACAAACAGGTTTTCTGTCAGTAACCAGCTTACAAAGACTGCTTATCTACAACTGAGTTAACCTTTTCAACATAACTTCTCTCCATTATTCTAGCAATACACCATCTGTTACAGCTGACTCGGCTCCAGTGTTCCCATTGGCTGGTTTTATATGATGTGTTAAAATACCCTTAAAGGTAGGGTAGGTAAGTTTGAGAAACCGGCTCGAGATCGCTAGAATTTGAAAATACACAACCGGAGAAAATCTGCCACTTCCTTACAGAGCCCCTCCTCCAACACACACGAACGCGCACATGACCAATGAGGGCACGAGATAAGTTTGTGCACAGATGGAAGGCTGACAGGCAGGTAGGCCATCCAGTTATTTTAGCCGGGCCGGCTAAAATGATTGGTCGTGCTTTTTACAGTATTACGGCTTCCACAGATGACATTTTTTTATGGATTTTTTGTCAAAGCACTTAAGATATTCATTGCTATCGGGATGTTAAGAGCATTCCATGGAATATAACAAAAAGTGTATCTCGAGCCGGTTTCTCAAACTTACCTACCCCACCTTTAAATGCATCCCTGTTTCCCATTATCCCTACTTCTCCTTAAAACTTAGAAAAGCTAAATTAAGGAAATGTGAATGTTTATTGAAATCAGACGTCTGTCCCCTATCGAACGTCAAGCATCAGTTTCTAAAGACTCAATGCAAGAATCTCAACTTTTCTCTTGTGCTTTTCTGAATGAGTTACAAATTCTTTAATCGTTTTTTCTTTTATATTTGTCTGCCAATGTTGAATCAGAGTAGGAAATCCTTTACTCGTCCCACAGCGGGGAAATTAACATTGTTACAGAAGAGGATTGAAGATAAAAGCCAAAATATATTAAATAGGGAAGCAAGCTCACTTTATTAAAATAAAATCAATAGTAGCAATTAGAGACTCGCGATGTGGACGCTTTCGTAAAGGCTGTGTTTTCATACTTTCGGCCAAGTACATCACATCATAACACACACCCAGCTGTACCCACAGACTCACATTTCACTGTACGACACATTCCAAAGAGTGTGTGAGCACGCATGAGGGTTGGATGTATGAAACTGAATCCTGTGGGTCACCGTTTGCTCCGTTACACCGACCTCATGTTGTCAGTCTGCAGGGAGACTCCGCACATGTGTGTCCTGACCTCCATGTTACACACACACAAACACACACACACACAAACACACACACACACACACACACACACGCACACACACACACACACACACGCACACACACACATCAATGTTGTCGCCTGAGGGTTTGTTAAGACCTTGCATTGACATAATAACACTATAACCGTACATCTGAGTTTAATTAAAAGCGTCCATGTTGTAAGTCCACGTTACGATATATCGTAACCCCTAACCCTAACCCTAACCCTAACCCTAACCCTAAACCCATTTTTTCAATTTGTGTATAAAAAGAACCTTAATTTAAAGAAAATCGCAAACGTTGTTCCCGTTGTTTGAATTAATGATGAAGCACGTGCCTTAAAGAGATGATCTGAAAACATGAGATCAGAGTGGAGCGATGAGGAGTCTGTACCCTGCCTAACATTAATTACACTAACAAACAGAGATGTCATATTTCCATAATGTTTTCCAGGTTTTGAGTTTCGACTGCAGATATTTTAATGACCTCATGTCCTTGTATTCTCGTTTTATGTAGTGCTTTAGTTCCATAAACTTAGGGTTTATTTGCAGAAACAAATATAGGCCAATCGGATTGTATTTTGTCCTTAAAGCTTTTGTGCTCTCCAGGGACAGCTTGTATCTGTTTTTGCAAATGAACACTTCCCATCTGTCAAGTGGATGTAAAAACACATTGATTGGCATTTTCTTTTACTGGTTTTCTGGAAATGTGGTTAATATTTGCATGCAATTTTGATGGAAACTGAAACTAAAACTACCCTTGATTGTAAATTCCTCGAAAATATAATTAAAGGTTGTAGTTCTTTCCCCCTTAAGACTTAAACTGATTCAGAAACTGCCAAAATGAACATTGTTCGGCTCAATTATTGAATTCCTGGCAGTTCAGATGAGAAATTCCATAAAGAAAATAGTTCACCGTCGGGGACAAAGATGACTAGATCAAGAAGCTTCGAAACCTTTTCACACTTCGAGACAAAGATATTGTTCATGATGATATCGACTGTAATTTAAACACAGTGAGAACAAGATCTTTACATTTAAAGCAGCACTTAAAACAAAAACAATCAAAAGATAACAAAGGAAACATTTCAAGACAGACAACAGTTTCTTGGATCACATCCTCTAAGGTCTTTGTTCCCTGAGACTTGCAGGGTGGAGTCGCAGAGTCTAGTGTCTGCTTACTCTTCTGTCTCGCAGCTGGAAGATGGAGACGCGCCAAAAACAAGTTTACTCATGTTCGCTGTAATGTCCGTGTTCTCCTCAGTGAGAGAGGATGGGAAATGAGACGGTTTCTGCAGAGCTGCTGTGAAAACACTCGATGTGTGCAGAGAAAACTGAATCAGCAGGGGAAGAATTATTCATTCAAACCTGATCTGAGTCTCTGACAGATCTGCAGGTGAGGATTGTGCTGGTGCACTTCTCTCCAGATGTATTTAAACAGGGCTGCACTAAGACATGTGATACCTTTATTAATGCTAAGGTCTTTTTTAAGGGTGGTGCAGGAGCAAAACAATATTTGTATTAAATATAGGTTCTACCTTTAATTTCGCTTATAAGATAAAATGCACCTTGTTGGCTTTGTTGTCTAAAATAAATTCATAGCCAAAGGCATTGTGATAAACTACAAACACAAGCAATAGAAAAAGGTAGATCAATTATTCCAAATGCTTTTTTTAGATTATAAATAAATACATAGGCATTATAAAAATGATGTAAGGAATTGTAAAAGCCTAAAAAGATACCAGTATGGCAGTATTTGTATAAAGATGATTAGAAAAAGGAGAGAAACTGGACGATAACAAAGAACTGGAGCTCCTACAGAAGTCAATGTCTGCACATTTAATGCATTAGTTATTTGGCCTGAATAAACTCAACATGTTCCAGTGTTTTGTTGAAATATAGTGAATACTTTTGTGCATTTACTTGTTTAGTCTAAGGGCATTAATTCTGTCTCGTACATACTTTCTTATCTATTGAAACAAACATGGTTGTAAAACTTGCAATCACAACTTTCCTATGTATTACACAATTGCCTAAAGAGCATTTATCCGGATACACAATCATTGGAAAGGGCCGGTTGTCAAACAGTGGGTACACAAACCCTGAAAGTCATTATTTTTGTTATTCGAAATTGGATCCGTTTGTTTCAAAAACGTTTGGTAATTCGAGAAGAGACATTTGATTGAATCTACGTGATGATACCAAGCCAACAGGAACTCAGATGGCTCTGCTTTGATCAATTTCACTGTTTGAGATTATAAAACAGTGCAGATGTCGGTGCACTTTGACCTCATATTCCCCTCAGGTTTATAACGAGATCTGTA
>NW_022987565.1:892871-905371 GCF_902827165.1 Trematomus bernacchii
CTGACACTTGGTGAGTTCCCTGGAACACCGGGGACACATATTCATGTATAAAAGACGTACAAAAGTACATTTTGCATGATAGGTCCCCTTTAATGTTAAAAAGTCGAATTTTTACTAATGGTTTCACACAGGACACTTGCTAATGTGTCTTTATTATTTTGCCACAAATGGGTTTAAATCGGAGTAACTATTAAGCCCACGGCCTTTAATACAGATGGAGACAAAACGCCAGTATTTGACGCCCTGGGAATTAGACCAAACTGGTTTTACGGACACTGAGCTTTAATAGTTTTACTGTTTTTTGTTCACTGTCTACAGATCTTAGAGGAACCAGGAGAAAATCTCTAAAGGAAAATGTTGGGAGAATACCGAATTCCAATATCAGAGTACACATGATAACAAAGGTATCCCAGCTGTGTACATGACAGGATGTATGATTACCTAGAAGAGCATCAGGACTGTTTTCGGCATATGATAGCTATGTGATTAACATGGTGATTCAGCCTCTATGGAGATAGACATATGACAAGCATGATCATTTCTGACGTGGAGCTAATCTGAACTAAACATTGAATACTGTTTTATATTCCTCCATCTTGTGACTGTGTAACTCCCTCTCTTGGATATCAGCATGTGAAGGACACTGTTCAGGAACTAGTTGATGCTCTGTATGTGATGACTACTTCCATTCTGGAGAGGATCAGAAATACATGGATCCTGAGATTGAAGATCAAGCCGGGGACGAGTGAGATTTTTCTAGCAGAAATATTTCAACAGTTTGCTTTGTGTCAATGGACCAGGACTGAATGTCTCTTCGTGTAACAATAACAGGAAGTTAACCTCCAACATGGCGTCTCTGTAACCATCTGTGTCCAGTCAGAGTGGAGCCACATCACAAACCCTGATCAAATTACGTTTATGATTATTATCAAAAGGTGCAGATGTTGGTGTTAAGCCCTTAAATCTCATTTCCTCCCTGGCATTAACATGAGGTCTGTATCAGAATAAGGATACACGTGGATGCAGGATGCAGTTTTAATGCGATCCATCCTGGTTTAGGGTTTCCTCGTTCTGCAGGATCTGATTCACTTCAGTGCAAGACCTTAGACAGGGGTAAATACAGAGAGCAGTTTGGCCACATTATTTAGAAAGAGAAACCTTTGGACAAGCCTTTCCTCTCCATAGAAATAGCATGTTCTTATAGAAACACTACGATAAGGTGAAAGCTGAGGGTAATGTGACTTCTTACATTAAAATCAACTTCTCTCAGCAACAATAGCTGAGTGAAGATCAGAACTGTAGTCATCTCCAATTGCTGCTGCTAATTCCTGCATCACCTCCTCGGACAAATAATGTTTGTGTACAAGTTTGCATATGATAACATTGTGGCCAAAATTCCTTTAACTCCTTTAAGTACCAGGTGTTAATGCAATGGCCTGTGATCAGTTATCATTATCTATATAAAGTATTCAGATACAGAACACAGCTTAAAACCAGGTGCAGTTCATTTCTATTTCTTATTGGGTTTTAAAAACAATCCAACAAACTATTGGTAATCTTTGTTGTTCTTTTTGAAGTGGATGGAGTTGACCTGCTTATTGTTTGCTTACTTTTTTAGAAAAACTCTACTATCTTCTTCTACTCCACTGCATTTACTTCACTATATACAGTATATCAGACGGCTTAAGTTACAAGTTACTCTACATATTAGAGTACGGCAAAGTTTAGGTCAATTTGAAGTGTTGAAGTGAAATGATTTACACATTACTGAAGATTTTATGTTTTCTTTTAAAATAATTGTAATATATAAACTGTTGACATACAGCGTTTAATCTTTTAACATAGAACAATTACATTCAGCTCTTTCTTCTACAGTGACCTTCCTGTGTCCTCCTCCTGTGTCGCAGAGAAATGGAAACTGCCACATGGATGCAAGCTTGAAATTTGAGAGTAAGTACCCCATAATAACTTAAAAAAGAAAAGTCAGCAGAATCCTGCAGATATTATTCTTCATGGCGACACACCAATAACAGATATTCTGAATTTGAAAACCTAAGCTCCTGTGACTGAACACTTTCTGGACTTAAAGGTCTCCTATCATGCTATTTTTAGGCATATATTCTGGGTCTCAGATATATACAAATATATAAAAAACATGTCTATGATGTGTTTTTGCTCAAAATACCCTCTGTTTCAGCCCTGTTAGAGAAATGCTGATTCAGGGTCCTTAGCTTGAAAACAAGAGCGGAGCTAATGCCTGCTCAGAATTACACGAGATACTCAGCTAAATGCTCCCGTGATTAAATGCCATATCATGTTCCAAACCACATCAAGGATTATTTCTGAAACAGTATGGAACTCAAATGCTTTTTCTCTCTCAGGTTTACCACAAGGTGAGGGGTGGCGGCGTGTGGCACAGTGGGTTGTGCGTTGGTGTTCGGATCAGGGGGTCACAGGTTCAAACCCCTCTGCAGCCAGCATGTCGTTGTGTCCCTGGGCAAGACACTTCACTCCAAATTGCTCCTGTGGGGATTGTCCACAGTATTGAGTATGTAAGTCGCTCTGGATAAAAGCATCTAACAAGTGACATGTAATGTAATGTGAGTTCCTTTTTTTATTTCCTGCTTTTTTACACATACTCTCTCCAGTACAGGTTAGCTCTGAGTGTTAGCAATGCTTGCTAATGTAAACAAACACCATATTACGTCCAAAACACGCCAGGCATTGGGCCGTGGGCGTAAAGCCAGCCCACATTTCCGATATTACGTCATATCGGACGCAAATCTGGATCAGCTCAGTTGTTCCCCCATTTTTAGAGATTTTGGTACGGAGGAAAAGAGAGAGGGTTTTATTTTCTGACACTTTGTGTCCCTGACACACCGGGGACACATATTTATGTATAAAAGACATCAAAAAGTGCATTTTGCATGATAGGTCCCCTTTGAGGCTGAAATTTATAGTAAATATATTTAGAGTAGTGACATGTATCCAGCTGGGAGGAGAGCAACATGACACTGGGACTCTAGACATCACCTCCCAAACCACAGTTCATTAAAAGAGACACAGAGAGAGGACGCTCCTCCTGTCTGGGAAACGTGTTGAAATAAAAGATCTAACTGTAGAGATGTCAGAAGATTTAAAACATCTTATTTACAGTTAGCTCAACACTTTTGGGAAAGACACTTTTTCTCGTTCTTTTTGAGACTGAGATAGATATCAATCTCATGTCTGTGTTAATGAAGAGCTGGAGTCATGAGGGGTTTACCTAGCTTAGCATACATCTCAATCTTTATTTATTTATATAGCACATTTAAAACAACCTCAGTTGACCAAAGTGCTGTACAGGGAACCAATACAATATAAATAACACAATAGGAGCATAAACACTTGAAACGTATGGACACAGCTAGCCTGGCTCTCTCCAAAGCACCTGCAGCTCCGAGGGTGTATTCTCATGTTTCAACTCTGGCTTTAAATTCTCCTCAAGGAATTTGAAAGTATATTTCATTGGAGGTAAAAGCTCAGTGACCGTCATGTTGCTGCAGAGCTGCAGTAAATCCCCTCCGACTGACTCACAGGAGGCTGAGCAGCAGATTGCATCAACACATGTTCAGAGAGCCAGGACCACAGGCTTTGTTTTAATAACACTCTCCAAAATCAAATGTTTGCATAGTGATGTGCACAAACTGAAGTGTGAAGTAGACAAAAACATGCAATAAGACACACAAGGTGGACAGGTGGCACTAGAAATGTTAACATGCTGAACTTGCAGGTGCAAACACTGAAACATGTCTTTAAATGTTAATATTTTTGCTATAGAAGATTGTATGGAGGTTGCAGTTTAAATTGAAGTGTTCAAAGGAATCTGCGCTGCAAATATCAACCCAGAACGGAAATGGAAAGCAGCAGAAATATAACTTGTCCTGGGAAACAGCTTGAAAGTATAGAGTTTAGTTTAACTAAGGCTATAATAGAAATGGATGAAAAGGCTGCATGTTAAACAGAGGGATAGAGAATAGGGAGGCAGTTAAATATGTTTTAAAGTTTGGTCTTAACTCAAGTAAACATGCACAGTTAGTCATCATGCAGTCACAAAAACAGATCCAGAGACACACCCTGTCGGGGGGGGGGGGAATAAAGTAAGAAAGCAAAATAGAGTGGCGAAGTCACGTCCATCTACTTCCGGTCCATGGGACCTTATTTCTGAAAAAGTATGTATTGAAGTCAATGGAGAGAGAAAACGTATCTTTCGATCCCGTTTGAATTGTGCCATGAATTACACATATGATGTTTGTCAATCATAAAAAATCATTTCCATGTCAAAAAAGTCACAGTTTGTCGTAAAACTGTTGAAATATAAGACTATGAAAAGTACGCAACTAGAAAGACTACAAATCCCAGAGTCGCGTAAGTGATGTCATAATTGTTTTCCTCCACTAAATAAGAGATAGCTAAGATAAGATAACTTTAACAAGATGCCTGTGTGCTTAGTACCAGGTTGTTATTATACCAGCAATGGGCCTTGCTCGTTCTTTCGCTTCCCGTCTGATGAAAGGACCAGGAGTGGCTGGATCAAGTTAGCTACCTAGCTAGTAGCAAGCACGTTAGTTAGCATTACAGCCTTAGCCTTGTCATTTTTATTAGCCTTAACATGAAGTAACATTAAGTAACCCAAAATGTTAAACAGTAGAGTAGTAGTCATATTTCGTGAACCCTTTGAAGAGTACTGTCACACCGGTGTGATCATTCTATAATACACAATTTAAGCCCGGGGGAGAAATGCTAACGCTACATTAGCATCGGCGATCTTTTCTACTTCATGCTATCTGCACAAATGGTTGACATTAAACATTAAAAAGATCAGGCAGTTCAGAGAGAATCAAAGGAAGGCAGGCAGCTTTGCATGACTTTCTTCTGGACGTCTTTCATTGTGGTGATAGTGAGGGTAGTCAATCCCTTTTTTTGGCAAGACAGTAGTGACGGCCATCTTGGTGACGTGTGTTGTTGGGCGAGACCAGAGATGTAGTTCATTGAGCGTTTCACACACAAAAAAGTGTTACTTCACAGTTTTACGACACATTTTAATTTTTTTGACTTGCAAAATTATCTTTTAAATGACAAACATCATATGTGTAATTCGTGGCACAATTCAAACGGGATCGAAAGATAATCTTTCTCTCTCCATTGACTTCAATACATACTTTTTCCGAAATAAGGTCCCATGGAGGTCCACCGGAAGGGGAGGGACTTCGCCACTCTATAGACATGTAGGAGGAAAGAAGGAAGGAAGGAAAGAGCCAAGCAAGGAAGGGACGCGAGAGAGAGCGTCCCTTCCTAGAGCTAAAGGACGCGAGAGGGAGCTAAAGAAGGAGATAGGGAGCTAAAGGAGGAGAGAGGGAGCTAAAGGAGGAGAGAGGCAGTTCCACCCTGAGTGACGGAGGAGGGGATTTCTGCTGAAGCTAAATGACAAACAGATCCAGTCAGAACTTAATGCAGTTACCTCTCCTCCACACTGACCTCGGATTACATACACACACAGAATATATTAAGGAGTTATTATTTTCTTCATTGTAGCATGAAAGTAATGGCAATTTTGAAAGCCTATGTTGTTGTTTTTCGTGAAGGATTGTGAGGTCTGTTGATGTCGGCAAAAAGCTAACAGCGCCCATACCAAGTTGCCAAAAGGCAGCCCCTCGCTCAAATGTCACCTAGAGGTCTGGAAATGGGTAGGCATGGGTAGCATGGTGAGAAGCACAAAAAAGCCTTTTGGAGGTATATCTTAAACCCAACAGGAAGTCGGCCATATTGTATTTTATGTGCCATTTTATTTTCATTGAAGGAACGAATGAAAGGAGCAATAACATACCTTGAGTATGGAAGGTAAAAAGCAGGGGAAGTAGACCTTGAAGGAACAAAAGAAAGAAATTAGGGTATTTTTAATAGTAGTTTAGTGACCTTGAGGGGAAAAAGACCTGAGGATGAGGAGAAGAAAGAAAATAAGGATCTTAGTAGTTCAGCGACCGGAGGAGACATGAGGATCTCTCTGTTGTTGTTTTCTGAAACTCACCCCGACTCATTAGCCTCACTCTAAAACTGTGCGGTAACAAACAAGTCTGTAATTAAACCAGCGGTTCTGAGTCCATTTAGCTTGAGTGGGAGCAGAACAGCTGGAGAGAATATTCACACCAAGAGAAACACATTAATTATGACCTTATATTAAATATAACCTTATATTAATATGACTTTAGAGGCAGTGGTCTTTATCTTTGAGACTATTAAGGTGAAATAAAAGGAGAAGGATGCTGACAATAGTTTAATTTTTCACATGAGAAGCTATCAAAAATAGAAATGTTTTACAGAAATGACTTTGTGCAATGAATGAATTTGAAATATGTTTTCCTTAATCTTTCATGCCTTCTCACAATGGTGTTAACATGCTGCCTCCACCTGGCAGCGGCACACATTCACACATCTGCAGACACACACTTATAGGACATATACAACCCCACTGCGTGTGCGCTGAGGCAGGACATTGTAGATTTTTTTCTAATTCAAACTTCGTGAAAACTCTTATTTTCACACATTTCTTAAGTATGAAAACAGCAGATACAGAGTCATAGTAAACAAACAAGGCCATAACAAACCGAACAACCAACCACAACCTTTCTAATAAATAAAAAACTATATTTCACCTTCAGTTTAAATATCAGAGTTCTTGGAGCACCTTCATCACAACAAAACTGTTTAGGAATGATTTGTTTTCTACTACTTCTAATCAGATGGATATTTCATGGTAAAACTTCAAAAACATGGATAATGCTCGTACACCCTGAATAAGCTGTGTGTGTCTTTAGAATTTCACACAAGAAATAGTCCCCTGATGGAAAGCTTTTAAACGTTTTGCAAGAAAAATGTCTTCATAACTTTTACAGTATGTTCCCGAACAAGAGCAGCTTCCTTCCTCTCATTCAAACTCACCAGCACTAATGACCTCTACTTTTTTTGGACGTAAACTGGTTTGGAAATAAAATTAAGTGTTTTTGTAAGCCGACCCTGAAGTTAGCATCTCTAGATTTGAGATTTGTGCAGAAATAAGATCTGTGGCAAACACACGGTTATGATACTTCCACGTTTCGTTCAGCAGAATCATCATTATTGAAGCGTAAATGCAATCCCCAGAAGTACATCACAGTCACATGACTTCATGTCACCGACGCTAAGCTAAAGGCCGCTAATGATTGCCATGTTGGCATTTCAACACTCGTTAGCAACCACTGATTTTTTAGACACGTTTGAGCTTCAGACATCCTAAGTGGGATATTTGTCGTAGAACAAAATGTGAAAATCGCCCTCAGATTGTGTTAACACCTTATTTCAGACATCCAATCAATAACACATAAAAAAACCCACACTGAAAAACTGACACGTTGGCTTTAAGGGTATTGTGTCAACAGATTTCACACAAGTGTATTAAGTTAGTTTAAAGCAACAATATCAAGTTGAACATAATATTTTTCAATTCAACGTAATATTGCTTTCAACTAACCGAACACAGTTATGTGAAATAACACATTTAATTAAAGTCAATGTTTCAGTTTTTTCAGTGGATTGACTTTGAGACACGGGAACCAGAAGAGCTAAAACGCTGACTTATCCCCTGGTTTAAGGACTCATTCCTGCACCACTCTGCTGGCTTTCCAACTCTGCCTTTTTTTGGAATTATTTCACTATATCTGTTTTATTGTGTTGCACTGTTGGAGGAGCCTGTGACCTGAGATTTTCATTGTCATATCTACACTGTAGCTATGTACACATGACAATAAAAGCCTTGAATCTTGAATCCTCATAACTCCAGTAATCAAACACCACAGGGAACGTTGCTGTCTCTGTTCCCCTTGAAGCTGACATGTTGTACAAACACATTTTCACATTAACACAACAACAAAAGCAAGAGGCACGCTGATCAAGTGTTACAGGAGGTCATGTGATCCAGGTGAGTGTCAGGTGTTATCAGTGAAGACTTGTCCCAGTATGGAGAGCCGGGCGCTGAACGGCTGAACGGGACAGGACAGCAGAGGGGAGGTCTTCTTCTCGCCTGGTTTTAAAGCAATGCTCTCTGATGGTCCGTGGGGAGGGTCTTCAGTGTGTTTGGCGGCGGGCTTTGATCTGGACTTCTTCTTCTCTTTGGGCAGGCTCAGCAGGATGTCTCTGAGCTCCTGGCGGTCCTGGGCGTGCCGGCTGCAGCAGTACAGCGCCGCCGGGTCCAGAGGGTGGGCTTCGGTGTTGAAGATGAACCCCCCCGCCCCTAAAACACACTGCCCGTCCTCGCCCCCCTCCTCCCAGGACCCGTCCCCCTCCGCTGCCCCGCCGTGCAGGAAGTGGGCGGGGTCAAAGAGCAGGTACAGGTACTTGATGGTTTCAGCGAGAAAGAAGGACTCCATCCTGTTGTCCAGCTGGTGATCCCGCAGGTCTTTCACCTGCACGGAGAATATCTCATTTTAACACCTTAAAACATGTATTTTGAAAGATTTATGTTCTTGTTCAGCTAATTCAAAAAGTATAATGAAATATGGCCCACAAATGAGCCTTGTGCTATACATGTAAAAAGTATTACACAGTATGTGTGTGTTAATAAAAAAACAAACACTTTCTAAGTTGAGAAAAAGCCCAATAACTTATTTACATAACAAGCTTGAAATAGACCCTTCCTATTTCCTCTTATAAGCAATCTGAGGCTTCTGTTTTCAGGAATGAACTGCCAAACAAATAAATGAAACCGTATGGAGAGCTGAGATTTAAGCAGTTTTTTTCAATATTTATATTTGATTGATTTCGCTAACTTAACTTATAAGGCAATAAACCTCCAGTGAGTGGCCCAGCCCTTCGTATATTTTTCTGTATTTGACCCTCGGAGAGAAAAGTTTGGACACACCTGTTTTAACACAAAAAGTACACCTAAGGGCCATTGTGTAGTATTTAGGGGGGTCTTCTAGCATAAAATGTATAATTGTATTGTTATTTTCATTTGTGTAAAATCACCTGAAATGAAGAAAATGTTTTTGCTCCTTAAATGATCCCTTCATATCTACATTGGGAGTGGTTCCCCTTCCACGGATCCTGATTTGGTTCAACAGTAGCTCAGACAACATACCTAACTCTGACTCTAGAGGGAGCTATTCACATTTTCACATGACCTTTTTGTCGAAAAATGCATGTAAAACTGTGATAAAACTGTGAAAATACGAGTTTCGTTGCTTGTTTGCTTCTAAAGTAGTAGGTAAGTAAGACTTGGTTTATAAAGCACCTTTTAAAGTTATTTATTTATATTTAAAGATAATGATAGAATAATCACGTTTTGTTAACGATTTAAAAATATTGCAATTATTGCAACATGAAATTTGGTTCAGAGGACCAAAGAGGATGAACCGGAGTAACTTTGATTGCTCTGACTGCAATTTATGATCATATACTGTAGCTGCAGAACTAATGCTTACTAACACACACACACACACACACACATTATACCTGGTCAAAACATCTGCATGTTTGCATTGCCATACAAGCATGCTATGTTGTTGATGAGTTCTTATAACCTATAACCTCTAACAGATCTTACGCTGGCGTATCCGCAGGGCGTCCTGGTGATCTTCTCGATGGACTCCAGGGCGTCGAGGCCCAGCTGGAGGTAGGTGTGGTCGCCTGTCGCCCTGAACAGGTACATGGCGCTCTCTATCAACTCTGAAACAAATGAAACACCACACAGAAAATCTTACTCTATATGTGTTTTAACAATCAGGGAAGTTTAGTGGTCAGCTGCTGCAGAGAGCAGAGTCTGCCATACTTTAAGGTTTAAGAAGAATTACACACCTGAAAACATTTATTTTACACTTTTGAATCATTCAGATTGAAGTTAAATCTAGGTTATTTTTTTAATAAGTCTTAAGAAAATGTAACCAAAATAGAGACGCTCGAACCCTGGAAGTCGAACAAACCCATTAAATCCCATTAAAACCAACATTATTTATCCTGTAGCCATAACAGCATCATTTATAAGTTATAATATATCAGGCTTTTAATGTAGAGCCATAGCTTCAACACTGTAGTTTCCACTACTCTCCACCAGACTGAGACATTTCTTATGTTTGCCCAAAGGTGCCAATACGTGTTATTGTCCTAGTCTCCACTAGGGGTATCGCTGCTGTATAATGTGTTTGATTCGATGCATCAAAATCAATGTTGTTGCAAATCATTGAAGACTTAATTAAACATAAAATAATTAAGTGTTGTGGGGACATTATGTTAACAAACTAAAAGTCAAAAGGGTTAAAATTGTTTGATTGAATATTTCTTAGTTATTATCAGGACTGATGTTGGTTTTAAAGTAATAATAATAATTATATACATTTATGGCTGTTGTTTGGCAACAGCAGTAACAGTTTTAAAGGGAAGTGTTAACATGTCTAATGATGTCTCTGTGTGCTGATATTTTTACACTCTTTATTTGCAGCTGATTGCAGGTAATAGGTGGGTGGTCTGACCTGGTCTCAGTGGGTATCCCTCTCTCTTGTCCACAGTGTAACCCTGAGGGATGCTGTAAAACTCCGGCAGACCTCCAAACTGTCTCCACACGGAGTAATAGTTCTGGAAAGTTCTCACTGCGCTGTCCAGGTTCCCCAGGAGAGACTGCAATCAATATGTATATGATGATATGTGTAAGCCTATGTTAGGAAAAGATTGCATGTGTTAGAAGTGAACTGTTTGTACCTGAAGACCGGGCCAGAAGGCCTCCAGAGACTGAAACACGGGCATGGAGACGGTCCCTTTGTGCATCTGGACCCACAGGTACCAGTCGTCAAACCTGGTGTAGTTCTGAATGGCTCGATCGTACTCTGAGAATACACATCACATGGATGTTAAAGGTCCCCTATTACACTGTTTTTCATCAATATATTAAAGGTCTCAGATATATACAAAACATGTCTCTGAAGTGTTTGGCTCCAAACACCAAACAGATCATTGCAGCATCCCATAATCCCCTCTGTTTCAGCCCTGTTTCAAAAGTGCTGATTCTCTGTCTGTTACTTTAGATGAAAATAAGGAGCCCCTCCCCACGCCCCTCTGAGAGATATTTGGTTACAAAGAACACAATATATAGAAATGGATCAGGACAAAAAGTGAGAGAATCTTTGTTCCTGAAACTTTCTGAATCTCTTTACACAGAGGGGACACATGTTGATGTAGAAGAGACATGAACAAGTGGATTTTGCATAATAGGTGACCTTTAATTTAAATGTATTTAGCCTTTGTTTTCCATTATCTTTCCATCTGTCTCACCCAGGAACATGTTGAGCAGCTCCTCGTCCTGCAGCAGGATGGCTCCTTTCACCAGATACTCAAAGTAGGAGTCCACCCCCGCTCCGATACCGGCGTCCTGAGCCACCCACTTCTTAGACAGGATGTCAATGTGGTTCCCCACCTGGACAGAGAGACAGACAGGTAGGAGGGACAGACAGGTGTCAGAAAAAGTATTCAAATACTTTAGCTTTCTCCATTGAAACCTGTACTTCCACAGGTTTGTATTTTGATGGCTCTTATATGCTTTTCTGTACTGTTAACATTCTGTTAACAGAATGTAAGTTAAAAATCTGTTTTTATGCAACATTTAGCTTGCATACTTTATTATATAATTTTGTAACCTCTCTTGAACTTAATGAGAGAACTCCATAGAGATTTCAAATTTCTTTTTTTAAGTGAGTCCTGACCAAAAAAGGCTGCAGATTAAATAAAAAACCACAGTTACAAATACAAAATCAAGCATGAGGAAACCACATTCACCAGATCACCAGTACCTTTTAAAATAATCATCATCATGTTTTTTATATATTTTTATATATCTGAGACCCAGAATATATGCCTAAAAATAGCATAATAGGATACCTTTAATATATTAATTTAAAAAACGGGGAGGAAGATACATTTCTGCATCTGAAGTAAAAACAGACGTAGTTACCAGCCCGATGTCAGATCTGGTCTTCCACAGGGCCCTCAGGGCTTGTCGGGCTGTGTTCTCAAACGTTGGGTCTCCTGTTAGTCGGCTCAGCGTGGCGAACTCCAGGATGAAAGTTCCCACGCCGGCGGTGCAAGTGACCGGCGTCTCGGTGGCACTGACGCCCTTCAGCAGGTTCACCGTACCGTACGGCATGCCCGTGGGAGTCTGGAACGCTGAAATCACAAATTAAAGGTCACCTATTATGCAAAATACACTTCTTCATGTCTCTTCTACATCAACATGTGTCCCCTCTTCTTCATGTCTCTTCTACATCAACATGTGTCCCCTCTTCTTCATGTCTCTTCTACATCAACATGTGTCCCCTCTGTGGAAAGAGACTCTGAAAGTTTCAGGAAAAAAGATTCTCTCTCTTTTTGTCCTGATCCATTTATATAAAAACCTGTCTGAAAATGAGCTGATCAGATTTTGGCCACTTTATGATGTCATAACG
>NW_022987565.1:910371-944547 GCF_902827165.1 Trematomus bernacchii
AAAATATTTGTTGATCTTATTTATTGGTATTTATTATTTTTGATATTATTTATTTAAATGTATCATTTATTTTATGTATTTTTGTATTGGTTTTTCAGTTGAATTATACGTTCAGGGTAATCAAGAGTTAAAAAGATACTGTTCAAATTATTATTTGTATTTGTTTTAAAGTTCAATAAATGGATTTTTTCAAAGTCAATGAATAATCGTATTTAATAATCGTGATATCAATTATTGACCCAAATAATCGTGATTATGATTTTTGCCATAATCGCACAGCCCTACAATGCAGTACTGTACATCAAATATACCTGATATTTTACAAAGTAAATGGTTAGTAAATTGGCCCCACATTGAAAAACTAAAACTTTTAAGGCTCCTACTTATATTCATTAGTCATAAAAACCGGATAATATAATATTATTTAATAATAGTATAGTGTTGTAATTGAGTACATTTTGCTGATAATACTGATGTACTTCTACTTAAGTAACATTTTACTTGGAACAGAGTATTTTAAAATGGCATTTGAACTTTTATTTAATTAGTACAAGATCTGAGTACCTCTGTGCACAATTAATACTTTACCTTTTCATTCCTTTAAGTACATAATGCATACTTTTTACTAAGGATCTGCAGTACATGTAGTTTAATATTTGGCTTTGTGGTTTGGTACTTTTGTTCCTGATGTGTTGCAGTCGTGTTACCTGACAGCAGCCATCTTTTAGTAATACTTTTGTACTTTTACTTGAGTAACTTTTGCAATGCAGGACCTTTACTAGTAACAGAGTATTATTACACTCTGGTACTTCTACTTTCACTCAAGTACAATATCTGAGTACTTCTCCCGAACAATGAACACTTCATCTTTTCATTATTTTACACAATGCATACCTTTACTAGGTCATTTGAATGCAGCACATGTAATGTAGTATTTAGACTTTGTATTTCTCAGGATGTGTTGCAGTAGTGTTACCTGTAATTTCCCAGTTTGGGATAAATGAAGTATCTATCTACCTGACAGCAGTCATCTCCTCCTCAGTGAACTGACGCGCATCGCTCAGCAGCCACACAAGCACGGTCACGCACACGGAAGCGCGCATGTAGAGACACGAGTGGACCCTCGGGAGCAGGTGAACACTTTATGAAAAATCTAAATATCACAAATAAAACGAATGAAACACACGAGCACAGGTGGGTTTCTGCTGTTGTTTTTCTTCTGTCAGGAAGTGAATGATGTGCGCATGCGCCGTGCGGTTGCGTTGACGAGGAAACTGAGCTGCGTTCAAGAACAAAGCGTTTATTTTTTCACAACGTTGGTGATTTTAAAATACGACTGATAAACAGAGGAGACTTTTATAGGATATTAGATAACTGATAGCATGACAAAACACGAGTTAGCTCCTGTTTTGATGGTAATGCCTCCAAAACAACAGTCATTTTAATACGTTTTAGTAGTTAGAGCTGCGTTCAAAACAACAACGTTCAATTAATGTTTATTAAAAATACATTCATGACTCGAGTCTAGTTAATCGCCTATCTACAGAGTTGGGAAGTAACTGAGTACATGTACTCAAGTACTGTACTTAAGAACACTTTTGATGTATTTGACTTGAGTATTTCCATTTAACGCTACTTTATACCTCGACTAAATGCATCTTGGAAAATGGTACTAGTGGACCAACTCTAGGTCACAAAAGAGTCAAATTATTTAAATATTTAACAAAAAGTCAATCAGAACTTTGTTTTTCTTCAACAATAAAATGCTACTTGATGCAACAATATTATCTAGAAATGTCCCAAATATAAATACAATTATAAACACACATAAAGGCTATTTTTTTTTGCACAATGATTACTTTAACTTATTAAACTTGAAGTACAATTTGTACTTTTATCTAAGTAAAATTGTGAATTCAGGACTTTTACTTGTAATGAAGTATTTTGACAATAATGTATTGGTATTATTCAAGTAAAGCTTCTGAGTACTTCTTCCACCACTGCCTATCTGACACAATGTCAACTAATTATGCAAATTCCTTCCTGTTTTATTGCCTGAACAAATCAATAAGTGGTTACAGTCAAGTACATTTTTTATTTAGTTGATGAACTATTTCAGTTTACATTTGTGTAGCTAACAATCTTAATTCAATGAGAGAAATCCAATGATCTTCAATAAGATGCACATTAATTTATTTGTGAATTATGTCCTCGAACAGCTAAAATCTGAGATGACGCCAGCTCACTTTACATATGTCTGTATTAATGTCTATTTGTTTATTTTATTTTAAATATCCTACTACTTATCTGGTTATCACTACTGCACTCTTTTACTCAAAGGTGGGGTCGGTAAGTTTGAGAAACCGGCTCGAGATACACTTTTTGTTATATTCCATGGAATGCTCTTAACATCCCGATAGCAATGAATATCTTAAGTGCTTTGACAAAAAATCCATAAAAAAATATAATCTGTGGAAGCCGTAGTACTGTAAAAAGCACGACCAATCATTTTAGCCGGCCGGGCTAAAATAACTGGATGGCCTACCTGCCTGTCAGCCTTCCATCTGTGCACAAACTTATCTCGTGCCCTCATTGGTCATGTGCACGTTCGTGTGTGTTGGAGGAGGGGCTCTGTAAGGAAGTGGCAGATTTTTTCCGTCTGTGTATTTTCAAATTCTAGCCACTCGAGCTGGTTTCTCCAAAATTACCTACCCCACCTTTAAGTGTAAGAGTTTAAAAATCTGAATCCGAATAACTTTATTACTCCCACAGAGGGAAAAGCAAAAGTAAGGAGACAAAATAGCAAAAATATTAAATAAGAGATATGCACTATAATAACAATATTAAACATAGAAATTACACAAATAACAATTTATAATTCACCCATCCAAGTACAGTAACAGTTTAAAAAAAGGATAAGTGTACCATGTAGAAGTGCACATATGATATCCCACAAAACTATAGTTTTTGTTTTATTACCACCTCTGATATAATAAGTATTGACACTTATAATATCAGTTTGACTTCGTTAGACGTGTGTGTGTGTGTGTGTGTGTGTGTGTGTGTGTGTGTGTGTGTGTGTGTGTGTGTGTGTGTGTGTGTGTGTGTGTGTGTGTGTGTGCGTGCGTGTGTGCGTGCGTGTGTGTGTGTGGTTTTATTTCTTGAATGTTTAGAAAGTAGGGGAACGTTTAAACTTTGTTGAAAAATAGCTGTAACAAGTTTTTTTAAAACAGATCTCCAAATGGTCTTTTCAGCTGTATGGTTATTATTTGCCTAATATGCAAAGGATTCTTGCCTCTGACCAATTTGTAATCACAATTTAAATGAAAAGTCAATTTATAGCCTAAATGTGTGTGTCTCTACAGGGCTGAGCGCTGTCTCCTCACATGCTGAACGTCAGTACCATTTTGTTTCTGAAGCAAAGACCATGTCTGAAGCACAGAGATACTGCAGAGAGAAACACACAGACCTGGCCACTGTAGACAGCATGGAGGTTGTGGAGCTCCTGAACAACATGGCAGGCCAATACAACCAAGTGAGGTCACTTTTCTCTGTCTTACAATTCAAAAGAATTACATTTCTTTTAGAGTCAAATTTAAAAAGGAGAGATTATTACAGAAAGCTAAACCTGTTTTAAAGTCCTATGGGAACCTGAGTATTAAAACAAAGTTGAAAATGTTTTAAGCCAAAGCTATAGCATAAAACCCTGTAATAAAGTGGAAGAGGTTCAGAGTAACAAGGCTGTAAATGAATGTTGACTCGAGGGGATTCCCATCAGATCACCATGTACCAAGGCTGCTCTCATAAAGGCACAACAAACCTTCTCTTTATTAAACATACACATTTTCTTAAGCAGCAGCTTTAAAAGCTTCAACAGGATGTAATAATTATAACAATTTCTTGCTTTCAGTCAGCCTGGATAGGGCTGTACGATGACCGGGACACCTGGAGGTGGTCGATGTCAGACCCAAGCTTCTACGGACCGGGGGAGACGGAGTTCAGACCATGGGGGGATAATGAATCAGACTACAAAGGATTCTTGCCTCTGACCAATTTGCATGGAGCCAGAGGACGCATCAGACTTCATGATGCATCATCATGAAGTCTGATGCGTCCTCTGGCGCTTATATTCAAATAGCTGATAATATGAAACACTATCCGCGTTAAACACTTGCAATCTGAAGCCACACAATAAACCAAACAAAGATGGACGTAGTTGTGATGCTGATCATGGCTGCTGCAGGCAAGTGTTTTATGTATTTGGATATATTTTTATTGTTTTATACCTGTACAAGTTTCACGCCATGTGGTTGAAAAATGATATTAAATGTGATGTGTACAGATGACTGCCATGAGAAAATTAGCTGTAGAGGACATTTTTGACACTAGATACACTGTTTGAATAAGTGTATTGTAGGCTAGACATTTGTCATAATGTGTTTATTAAGGTAATCACAATTTAAATGAAAACTCAAGTTATAAATGAATGTGTGTGTCTCTACAGGGCTGAGCGCTGTCTCCTCACATGCTGGACATCAGTACCATTTTGTTTATGAAGCAAAGACCGTGTCTGAAGCACAGAGATACTGCAGAGAGAAACACACAGACCTGGCCACTGTAGACAGCATGGAGGTTGTGGAGCTCCTGAACGACATGGCAGGACAATACTTTAAACGCTAGATCAGGGTGTTCATTTTTAAACACATTTAATGTTGCTTTCAGTCAGCCTGGAAAGGGCTGTATGAGGACGTGGACACCTGGAGGTGGTCACTGTCAGACCCAAGCTTCTACAAACCGGGGGAGATGGAGTTCAGACGATGGGGGTCTGGACAACCAGGCAACACTGTGACAGAACGATGCTCAATGATTTGTTCTCCTCATGGACTATGGGATGATGTTGTTTGTGACAACCGCTACTGCGCAGTCTGCTGTGAGGTCACAGGTAAGAATATTAATTTCAGATGAATTTGAAGCTTCTGAAAGTATATTATTATTATTATTCTATATCTGACAAATGGTTCCCAAACTTTTTTATATCTGAACTCTTACTTATATTTAAATTCATGTGGAGAGACCGTTTAAAAACACTTTCAGATTATAATATCATACATGTTTATTTAATACATGTGTTCATTTATTGGTGTAATTCCTTATGTCTAGATGATTTGAATGTAATATTTTATATTATAAAGGCATCAATACCACCACAGATGTGTGATTGATGTCAGGCTGTATGTCGTGGTGCCTCTACTCAGCACTTCTCTGGGGTCCATTTTCAGGACCGAATGTGAGATTTCTCTCCACTGATGGTGTAATGACATGGACTGAGGCCCAGAGCTACTGCAGAGAACACCACACAGACCTGGCCAGTGTGAGAAACCCGGCGGAGGAGCAGCAGATTGTTGAGCTGTTACCTGGAGGGATATATTGGATCGGCCTTTACAGAGACTCCTGGAAGTGGTCCGATGGAAGTTTCCCCTCCTTTAGGTACTGGGCAGAAAATGAACCTAAACACAGAGCTTTTAAGGTTTGTGTGGCTGCAGCTTTCCATGACTCTGGAAAATGGGAGGGCTTGTACTGTGGGTTGAAGAAACCATTCATTTGCTAAGGACGTGAGTAACACGAAGATTCACTGTTAAATTCCATAATTCCGTCAAATAAGCTATAAAGAAAACAAAATAATTGTACATATAATTCATTTTCACATTGTTAGGGATGCTAAATTAGGGAATTGGCTTCCATAACATGAGGATTTGATGCTTTATTTCATATATTGTCATAAAAGTCATATGTTTTGGGATCAGACCAAGTTTTCTTCCTGTAATATGTAAGAATGTCTTCCAATGATTTCATTAAACACAATTATGCCGTCACCCAAATGGGGATGAAAACTTGAAGCAATTTCCCTAAAGATATTTATAACTATTTTAATTACTGTAACAACTTCTAGGGGGAAAATATTAATTATTGCTTTTTCTATCTTTCTAAATATTATGATTTGATGCTCCTTTTTTTTGTCATATATGATAATATATATATATATATGTAATTAATTAATATTTTGCTGTTTTTAAAATAGAAATGTCCTCATGAAAAGCACTTTGGGATGCACCTTGCATGAAAGGTTCCATATAAATAAAGTAGTTATTATTATAAATGTCTTTCTAAGGTTTAATTTTTTCAGATCAAGTAAAGGCAACGTGTCTTGATGTCATTGCGTCTGTTACCGTGGACACGGAGTAGTCACAACACTCCTGACGTTAGCGTGCTAAACAGATCTTCAAACAAAACCCTTTTTATTTCTGTTTTGGAGAACTGAGAAACGGCTCTGGTGTCCTTGTGTTCTTCCTGCCCTGCCCTGCTGTGTCTTGTGTTTGAGATTAGTTTTGCATGCTCATACCATCCTTACAGTGTTAAACTCTAACCAAAAGTAAAGCTGTTTTACTGTCAAACTTCTTTATAGTAAAGTACTGTTAACAGTTAATTGTGAATACAAAATGAATTATTACAGGGTGATACAAATTATATCATAACGTATAGACTTAAGGAGCAAGTATTGATTACCTTTCATTTTGATACTTTGAGTACATGTTCCTGATTATAATCACAAAATGCAAGTATTTTAATTGTAATGTGGTATTTTGACAGTGTTGATCTCATCCAAAGAGAACATGCGTATTGTTCCAGGTTTAACCTCTGGGTAGTTTTATTGTGCTGCTTTGACCTTTCTTACTTTATGCAAACAGAGTGATTTGAATGTTATATCAAAGCAAAATCAGCATACCCAAATGAACACTCTCAGATCTGATTTCAACACTTTGTGTCAATGGGTCCACACCACATAGTGTACATTTAACCCTTTTTGCAGAGTAGGAACCTTAACTACAATTTATTGTAATTTTTAACTCTATTTGGAGATCAAATATATATAATATAAAAATAATCACTATGAAGAATAAACTATATCCAATAAAGAGATGTTATTTATTTGAATTGTTTATTCAGTTATTTCTCACATGTTGGATTATTGGCTGGTATTGGTTATTGGCCAGAATGGTAATTTCCCTGATTTTAGACAATTTATGGCCTCCTGATTCTCTATATAGATATAAAGATATTTGTTCTCCTTTATTCAAGAAAATATATATTTACTTCTAAACGTGATTTTATGCGGGGTGGAGGGAGTTAAATATTAGTTAAATATAACATTAGTGCGTGTGATTGTAGTGTGTGTGTCTGTGTGTGTGTGTGTGTCTGTGTGTGTGTGTGTGTGTGTGTGCGTGTGCGTGCGCATGTGTGTGTTTGTGTGTATTGTTATTTTTCTTTGTCTAAAATTAGTAATTATGTCAATACTTAAAGTGGAATTTGTACAAATGTGTGTTTTTTATGAAATGTGGTTGCTTATGGTAATATTCTTTTAATTTAAAATACAGAATACCTTTGATCATATTTTGTTTTCATCCTATCCAAAGAGAGGAGATGTATTGTGCCAGATTTAGCCTCTACTTCATTTCTACTGAAGGAAGCATCTGCATACTCCCTCAAAACCCTGAATGTGCCTTTCTAACTTTATGCAAACTCGAAAGGACTTTAATATTATATCTGATTCCTTAAAACGACATGAGTGAATGGGAATGGACGCTCATCGCTCTTTGGGTCCGTAATACAATAAAGGGGACATGATCAAATAGGAATATAATTATCTTTTAAATAACGTTAACTAAAGGGAACAATCTATTTGACACAGCTGAAGCTCTGGCCTTCCTTAAAAACTAACTCATTTAATAAAAATCACAGTTGTATTACACACAATGCACTGTTTTTTGAGAACAACAATTCGTAACTAATGCACCATAATACATTCTGATGAAAAATAAAAATGATTATGAATACAAATAAAATAAAAGAAGCCTCCCGTGAGTTACTACAAGCTATAAAGTAGATTTTAAAAACGTTTTATAGAATAAAAGCTCAATGCTGGACGTTGTAGAAATGCGTGTGTACAAAGGAGCCTCATTCACTTTACATTGGGGTTGTTTGCGTGGTGCCGACACGTAAATGTAGCAAAGTTCGTGACTCCACCACGCACTGCGGTGTTAAGGAGTCGTGGTGGAGTCACGCATTCTGGTGAGACCAGGTTGGTAAATAAATAGTTTTTCGGGGTTTGGGTGTTTTGTTTGATTTTAAATAAACAAAGTGTTGGCTTTCAGAATATGAAACTTTTATTTCCAAAATCACACGATAAATACATTTTTTAAGCTTGTAAAGGGAAGATGACAGGCACCTCTCACTCGCCACTCTGCTCTTCCTCAGCGCCGCCCCCCTCCCTCCGGCTGAAATTATGAATGTAAGCGTATACTGTAGTAATCATAGATAACACCGCAGGGCCCGTTACAGTTTGTTTTCATCTGATTTCAAATAAACAAAGTCTTGGCTTTCAGAATATGAAACTTGTTTCGGCAAATTCAGATGATAAATACAACTTTGAAGCTTGTAACGGCATAATTACAAGCGGAGAACGGAGTAACTTAACGTCACAGCAGGCATAACAACAGCCGGTGTTTCTCGTGAGTGTTTTCCCCGGGAAACAAACACAATACACACAAAGACCAGTAATCCAAACGAAAATATTTTCCCTCCGTACTACTTTGATCATTTGCTCCGCTAATAATCAATCAGATCGATGGATAATTTTGAGAAAAAGGCCTTCAAAGTTTCCTCTTCTCTGAAAGAAGAGGAAACTTTGAAGGCCTTTTTCTCAAAATGATGACTCGGTGATAGTCATTATATAATGTGACATATTTCGCTTAATATTTGGAGTACAACAACAATCCTGATATCATTAGAAAGCTAGGAATCTCCTCTTTCTAACAGTGTATACAACTCAAAATGTGTCTTCGGGTCAATGCGACTGATTTCGATAGAGCAGGTCACATATACACTTGGTATTAAGATGGTTTTTGAATGGCTGCCAGAGTTTATGTTGTTCATTTCACTCTGTAAGTGATGTTGGTCACCACTGTTTCTGTCAGGTGTGAACCAGGCTACCCACTTGAGTTTGAAGGATTTTTAAAACAGTATATTTATAAATAACTATCACTTTTGTTATCTGACTTGGTTTGGACTGACCTGTTAGTCTTATTCACTGTCAACAAAAAAGTGTGTGTGTGTGTGTGTGTGTGTGTGTGTGTGTGTGTGTGTGTGTGTGTGTGTGTGTGTGTGTGTGTGTGTGTGTGTGTGTGTGTGTGTGTGTGTGTGTGTGTGTGTGTGTGTGTGTGTGTGTGTGTGTGGTTTTATTTCTTGAATGTTTAGAAAGTAGGGGAACGTTTAAACTTTGTAGAAAAATAGCTGTATCAAGTTTTTTTAAACAGATCCCCAAATGGTCTTTTCAGCTGTATGGTTATTATTTGCCTAATATGCAAAGGATTGTTGCCTCTGACCAATTTGCATGGAGCCAGAGGACGCATCAGACTTCATGATGCATCATCATAATAGATTGATTTACTAGCATAGTAATTGGTTTTATTAGACTGTCAATATGTGTTTTTATGAAGTTGGTGTCTAAATCATCTGCATATAGCCTTAGAACCTTTTAACCCTAAGATTATATTTTTTACCTCAACCTCTCTGTTACCTTTCGCACCTTCAATTATATTGATGAAAAAGTTTGCTTTGGCCTGTCTTATTGTTTGAGTTACCTTATTACGAGCATGAGTACATTTATGTCTGTCAGTGGATAGTCCGGATTTTAAGCTCTGCTTTAATAGTTGGTCTCTAGATTTAATCAAATTCCTGCACTGTAGATTCAGCCAGGGAAGATGATGTTCCTTCCTGTCCCTAACTGACCCTCTCCTTGAGAAGGAAGACATTGCATCATTAATTTGAGATATAAACAGATCACTGTTTTCACCAATGTCTTCAGAGGACAGAGTGTCCCCCCAATTAATCATTTTCACTGCCTCCATAAAACGTTGTTGCAGGTTTTTGGGGATGAAGCGTGAACCCAAGGCAGGGGTTTTAGGTGTGGCCATGAACAGGGGCGGACTGGGACTATAAATCAGCCCGGGACTCTCGACCGGCCCACTTCGGTACCGCCGGCCCACCTCGGTACCGCAAGTTAATACCGCGAGGAAATTGTCGACGGGGGGGGGGGTGCTAGTGACTTATCCGACCGGCCCACGTCGTCCGACCGGCCCACTTCAGTACCGGCCCATCGGGATTCGTCCCGAACGTCCCGATGGCCAGTCCGCCCCTGGCCATGAACCTTTTGTTTGTGAGTTTCCTGGCAAAAAGAACAAGATTATGGTCAGAAAGACCAGTCAGGAAGTTGTAGGTTTTAACTATTCTGTCAGTTTTGTTTGTAAATAATAAATCTATCATAGTCTTGGAGGTTTTGGTTATTCTAGTCGGTTGATCCATTAGTTGTATTAAGTTGTGTTTATCCGTGATCCGTTTTATGCTTTTTCTATTTTGTCTGTCATTCCAGTTGATATTACAGTCTCCTAAAATAATTAGCTCTTTGTTGGAGTCACAGGAATTCAGCAGGAGTTTTACCTGGTCATAGAAATCCACCTTAGCGGTGGGTTGTCGATACAGGCAAATCATGGTGAGGGACATTTCCTCAGATAGTGTGATTTCCACACCAACACAATCAAACTCAATATTAGCTGGGAGTGCAATCTCCCTACAAGTAAAGGTATTCCTCACATAAAGCAACACACCCCCTCCTTTTCCCTTCAGTCTGTCCTTCCTAAACACATGATATCCTGACATAGATACAAGAGTGGATGGTGACGAATGTTTTAGCCAAGATTCAGATATTCCCAAACAGTCAATATTGGACTCAAGGAGGAGATGTTCTAGTTGTTCATGTTTATTGCAGATGCTGCGGAAATTTAAATGTCCACTGAATAGTCCCTTCGGCTTGCACCGAAGATCCCACACTATTTTAGCTTGATTCACTGTTTGAAACATTTTTGTGCAACAGTGTTTTTTGAACACAGGATTTCTAGGCTTTACCCCAGTGCCGTTGCTGACAGTGGAGCAGTCAAAGCTAGCTGGTGTTTTATGGATCTCGGCACGGAGCCATCGGCGCTGCAGTCCTCCGATGGTGTTGCCATCAGCGCGAGACCACCGAGACCCGCCGGCAGAGCTAGCTGTTCAGCTAGCCGGCTTCTTCTGAAGCCAGTCCGGTGGTGTCCGGTGGTGTCCGGTGGTGCGGTGGTGTCCGGTGGTGTCCGGTGGTGTCCGGTGGTGTCCGGTGGTGCGAGAATCTCCGCTGCTAGGCCGCTAGCCCTCGGTGTGGATCCGTAGGTCTCCGGTGGTGTGGAAGTAGGGCTGTGCGATTATGGCAAAAATCATAACCACGATTATTTTGGTCAATGATTGATATCACGATTATTAAATACGATTATTCATTGACTTTGAAAACATCCATTTATTGAACTTTAAAACAAATACAAATAATAATTTGAACAGTGTCTTTTTAACTGTTGATTACCCTGAACGTATAATTCAACTGAAAAACCAATACGAAAATAAATGATATCAAAATAATAAATACCAATAAACAAGATCAACAAATATTTTGGAGCACACTTCAACAAGCTACTAAACATATATAAATATGATAAATACAAATAAATTAGAATAAAATAAATTAGATCAAATATGTCCCAACCTAGCAAAGCAAAATAATCATTTTTTTCGATTATGTTGTTTTTGTAATTGTGGCAGGCCAAAATCGTAATTGCGATTAAAATACGATTAATGGCACAGCCCTATGTGGAAGCTATCCGTCCTCCTCTGAAGCCAGCCGGCGGTGTGTGGATCTCCGCTGCTCGGCCACCAGCCCTCGGCGTGGACCCGTAGTCCTCCGGTGGTGTGGGTAGAGGTCCTGCTGCTAGGCCGGCAGCCGTCGGCGCGAGACCGCAGAGACCCGCCGGTGGTGCTAGCTGCTCAGGATGGAGGTTGTGAAGCTCCTGAACAACATGGCAGGCCAATACAACCAAGTGAGGTCACTTTTCTCTGTCTTTCGATTCAAATGAATTACATTTATTTTAGAGTCAAATTTAAAATCGACAGATTATTACAGAAAGCTGAAAACAGAGTTGTAAAAAATATTAAGCCCAAGCCAGCGTAAAATACTGAAATAAAGTTGAAGAGGTTCAGAGTAGCAAGGCTTTAAATGAATGTTGACTTGAGGGGATTCCCATTAGATCACCATGTACCAAGGCTGGTCTCATGAAGGCAAAACATGTCTCTTTAATAAACACATACATTTCCTTGAGCAGCTTTAAAAGCTAGATCAGGGTGTTAGTTTTTAAACACATTTAATGTTTCTTTCAGTCAGCCTGGAAAGGGCTGTATGAGGACGTGGTCACCTGGAGGTGGTCACTGTCAGACCCAAGCTTCTACAAACCGGGGGAGATGGAGTTCAGACGATGGGGGTCTGGACAACCAGGCAACACTGTGACAGAACGATGCTCAATGATTTGTTCTCCTCATGGACTATGGGATGATGTTGTTTGTGACAACCGCTACTGTGCAGTCTGCTGTGAGGTCAAAGGTAAGAATATTAATTTCAGATTATTTTGAAGCTTCTGAAATTATATTATTATTATTCTATATCTGACAAATGGTTCCCAAACTTTTTTATATCTGAACTCTTACTTATATTTAAATTCATGTGGAGAGACCGTTTAAAAACACTTTCAGATTATAATATCATACATGTTTATTTAATACATGTGTTCATTTATTGGTGTAATTCCTTATGTCTAGATGATTTTAATGTTATATTTTATATTATAAAGGCATCAATACCACCACAGATGTGTGATTGATGTCAGGCTGTATGTCGTGGTGCCTCTACTCAGCACTTCTCTGGGGTCCATTTTCAGGACCGAATGTGAGATTTCTCTCCACTGATGGTGTAATGACATGGACTGAGGCCCAGAGCTACTGCAGAGAACACCACACAGACCTGGCCAGTGTGAGAAACCCGGCGGAGGAGCAGCAGATTGTTGAGCTGTTACCTGGAGGGATATATTGGATCGGCCTTTACAGAGACTCCTGGAAGTGGTCCGATGGAAGTTTCTCCTCCTTCAAGTACTGGGCAGAAAATGAACCTGAACACAGAGCTTTTAAGGTTTGTGTGGCTGCAGCTTTCCATGACTCTGAAAAATGGGAGGGCTTGTACTGTGGGTTGAAGAAACCATTCATTTGCTACGGACGTGAGTAACACGAAGATTCACTGTTAAATTCCATAATTCCGTCAAATAAGCTATGAAGAAAACAAAATAATTGTACATATAATTCATTTTTACATTTTTAGGGATAATAAATTAGGGAATTGGCTTCCATAACATGAGGATTTGATGCTTTACTTCATATATTGTCATAAAAGTAATATGTTTTGGGATCAGACCAAGTTTTCTTCCTGTAATATGTAAGAATGTCTTCCAATTATTTCATAAAACACAATTATGCCGTCACCCAAATGGGGATGAAAACTTGAAGCAATTTCCCTAAAGATTTGTATGACTATTTTAATTACTGTAACAACTTCGAGGGGAAAATATTAATTAATGCCTTTTCTATCTTTCTAAATATTATGATTTGATGCTCCTTTTTTTTGTCATATATGATAATATATATATATATATATGTAATTAATTAATATTTTGCTGTTTTCAAAATAGAAATGTCCTCATGAAAAGCACTTTGGGATGCACCTTGCATGAAAGGTTCCATACAAATAAAGTAACTATTATTATTAATGTATTTATAATGTTTAATTTTTTCAGATCAAATAAAGGCAACGTGTCTTGATGTCATTGCGTCTGTTACCGTGGACACGGAGTAGTCACAACACTCCTGACGTTAGCGTGCTAAACAGATCTTCAAACAAAACCCTTTTTATTTCTGTATTGGAGAACTGAGAAACGGCTCTGGTGTCCTTGTGTTCTTCCTGCCCTGCCCTGCTGTGTCTTGTGTTTGAGATTAGTTTTGCATGCTCATACCATCCTTACAGTGTTAAACTCTAACCAAAAGTAAAGCTGTTTTACTGTCAAACTTCTTTATAGTAAAGTACTGTTAACAGTTAATTGTGAAAACAAAATGAATTATTACAGGGTGATACAAATTATATCATAACGTATAGACTTAGGGAGCAAGTATTGATTACCTTTCATGTTGATACTTTGAGTACATGTTCCTGATTATAATGACAATATGCATGTATTTTACTTGTAATGTGGTATTTGGACAGTGTTGATCTCATCCAAAGAGAACATACGTATTGTTCCAGGTTTAACCTCTGGGTAGTTTTATTGTGCTGCTTTGACCTTTCTTACTTTATGCAAACAGAGTGATTTGAATGTTATATCAAAGCAAAATCAGCATACCCAAATGAACACTCTCAGATCTGATTTCAACACTTTGTGTCAATGGGTCCACACCACATAGTGTACATTTAACCCTTTTTGCAGAGTAGGTACCTTAACTACAATTTATTGTAATTTTCAACTCTATTTGGAGATCAAATTAAAATTATATTTGTTCGTTTTTTCTCAACACAAGATAGTTGTTAACCACTGTCACTCCCATATTTACACTGTAATGTGTAAACAGAGGTGGGAAGTAACTAAGTACGTTTGCTCAAGTACTGTACTTAAGATATAATACCAACTTTGATAACACTTTAATGCATCAATAATTATAATCAAAACATATAATATATCTTTTTCTGAAATGGGCCAATCTGCAAATGAGTACTTTTACTTTTGGTACTTTAAGTATATTCTGATGCCAATACTTTTCTACTTTTACTTGAGTAACATTTTGAATCCAGGACTTTTGCTTGTAACAGAGTATTTCTACACTCTGGTACTTCTACTTTTACTTAAGTACAAGTTCTGAGTAATTTTTCCACCTCTGGGTGTAAATAAGCGCCATAGATCTTCTTCCTTGGGCCTCTCTTCCATCCAGCCGTTGGTTTAACTTGTCCCGACCGAAGCGTGAACCTTTTTTTCTTTGTGTCCAAGAAAGACCACTCTCTGCGCGCCTGCATTGTAACAACATCACCATCAAAAACAAATATGGCCTCTCATCAACTCAGCCTTCGAACCACTACAGGAAGCCACCATCTTCTCAAAACTCAACCTCAGGAACGCCTACCAGCTGGTCCGTCAAGCAGACAAGTGGAAGAGGCCCCACTAGGCCATTTAGAGTATCTAGAGATACCATTTGGACCAATGCCCCAGCTGTCTTCCAGGCTCTGATGCACGATGTCCTCCGTGACATCCTGAACCGTTCAGTTTTTGTGTATCTTGTTGTCATCTTAATATTCTCACGTACCATGGAGGAACACACCCAACATGTGCAGCAGGTTCTACAAAGGCTCCTGGAAAACAAACTGTTTGTCAAAGCAGAAATATGCTAATTTATTTTGGATTCAGTTGATTTTCTGGGCTACTTCATCGAGCCAGAGCAGGTGAAAGCAGACCCAGAGAAAGTACAAGCTGTGGCACAATGCCCCAAACCTTCCAGCAGGATGCAGCTCCAGCGTTTTTTGGGGTTTACACATTTTTGTTGTCGATATATCAGAGACTGTCGTGTGGCCATTCCTCTCAACCAACTCACCTCCCCAGCAATCCATGTCTTGTGGACTCCCCAGGCTGATCCTGCCTTCTCAGAGCTGAAGAGACATTTCTTGTCAGCCTCTATTCTTACTCATACTGACACATCTCTACAGTTTATTGTTGAGGTAGATGCTTGAAGACTGACAACTGCTGAGCGCAACTATGATGTTGGCAACAAGGAGCTGCTTGCTGTGAAGCTTGCACTGGAAGAATGGAGGCACTGGCTGGAGGGCTCTAAACATCCATTCCTTGTGTGGACACACCATAGGAAACTGGCCTACATAAAAACTGCCAAATGATTAAACTCTTGTCAAACCTGCTGGGCTTTCATTTCTGGCAGATTCAACGTTACCTTTACCTATCGTTCCGATTCTAGAAACCTACAAACCTGTTTTTCCTGCGGCAGCTGAAGAAATTCAACCTGCCAAAGTCGATGATGGTTTCTACACCACCATCATCGAGTCCATCCTCACCTCCTCCATCACCATCTGGTACGCTGCAGCTACAGCTAAGGACAACGGAAGGTTTCAGCGTATCATCCGCTCTGCAGACACAAACTGTTTACCCCTCTCCCCTCTGGAGGAGGCTGCGCTCCATCAGGACCAAAACCTCTCGCCACCTGAACAGTCTCCTCCCCTCTGCTACCGGTCTCATCAACAAGGACCGGGACCCCCACGGACACTGACTTCTACCAACCCCAGAAAAACATTATGTATTACATTAAGTCACATCGTGCGAATCCTACAAATGTGGTGCACATTTCTTCTCCACACTACCTCTTGTATATCAGCACAGCTCTCCACTTTGGATATAGTACAGAGTATCTTTCATGTTTTATTTGACTGTACCCAGTTTCTTAGAGAATTATATTTTCTTAAAAGTTTTTTTAAATAGCTGTTATAACAGTTCTATTTTATTTTTATTTTGTTCACGTACATATTCTTCTTTCTTCGTCTTTGTATGCATCACATAAACCAAAGCAAATTCCTCATATGTGTAAACCTACTTCAGAATTCTGATTCTGATTCTCAAGTCCTTTTCTGCGACTGGGTCCTGTATTTAACATAACCCGAACAATTTGCCTATGCAAACATCTGTTGCGTCTGACCTTGCATGAAGTTAGATGACAATAGCTTACTCAAAGACATTCATGAGAAACACTATGAGCTGTAACAACAGTTGCAGTCAGAGAGCAAACAACGATGGACGTAGTTCTGCTGCTGATCATGGCAGCTGCAGGCAAGTGTTTTATATATTTGGATATCTTTTTATGTCTTTATTGATTATTTCATGTAAACCTGAGGGGTGGGGAGATAAATAACTAGAGAAGACATTTCTGATTCTATTTGACAATTACTTGTTTTGCATTCTTAACACCTTTTATATTGTTTGAAAGGTACTTGCTTAAAAACAACTAAATGAAGTTCAGCTGAAAGCTACATATTTCACTGTGAATTGTTTGAAGTAGAAGTCAAAATGTATAATGATGCGCCATATTACAGTAAAGTGTGATTCAAAAAGTCAAGTTATAGCCTAAATGAATGTGTGTGTCTCTACAGGGCTGAGCGCTGTCTCCTCACATGCTCAACGTCAGTACCATTTTGTTTCTGAAGCAAAGACCATGTCTGAAGCACAGAGATACTGCAGAGAGAAACACACAGACCTGGCCACTGTAGACAGCATGGAGGTTGTGGAGCTCCTGAACAACACGGCAGGCCAATACAACCAAGTGAGGTCACTTTTCTCTGTCTTTCAATTCAAAAGAATTACATTTCTTTTAGAGTCAAATTGAAAAAGGAGAGATTATTACAGAAAGCTAAACCTGTTTTAAAGTCCTATGGGAACCTGAGTATTAAAACAGAGTTGAAAATGTTTTAAGCCAAAGCTATAGCATAAAACCCTGTAATAAAGTGGAAGAGGTTCAGAGTAACAAGGCTGTAAATGAATGTTGACTTGAGGGCATTCCCATCAGATCACCATGTACCAAGGCTGGTCTCATAAAGGCAAACAAAACCTTCTCTTTATTAAACATACACATTTTCTTCAGCAGCAGCTTTAAAAGCTTCAACAGGATGCCATAATTATAACAATTTATTGCTTTCAGTCAGCCTGGATAGGACTGCACGATGACCGGGACACCTGGAGGTGGTCGATGTCAGACCCAAGCTTCTACGGACCGGGGGAGACGGAGTTCAGACGATGGTATCCTGGGCAACCATACAACAAGCACAATATACCATGCACATTGTTTTATCCTGATCGAACATGGCATGATGGTGATTGTAATAAGCGCCTCAAGGTGCTCTGCTTTGATGTCACAGGTAAGAATATAAACTTTAAATTAATATTACACATTTAAAATCATATTTTAAGCTTCTGAAATACAATGCATTGGTCTTTATCTAACTAGCGGTTCCCAACCTTTTTTCTTTGTGACTTTCTTTCCTGTGTTAGCAGTTCCACTAAAGACATTTCCCTTTTCACTCAAATTCTCACATGGTTTCATCTGAAAGATAACATAAAAGGAAATGATGTATATACATTTTTTTGCAAACTTGTTTTAGGTACGTTTTACATCTTATACATCTGTACTAAACAGAATAAGAACAATATAGAATCAATATAATTTGAATGAAGCTTTAACCTGTAACAGAGTATCTTCACATTGTTGTTCTCCTGCTTTTACTAAAAGATCTGAATATTCCACCACTGATACTACTAAAGTTTCTTGCCAACATTCATGTGTTGAAAAACCCCAGAACTACAAATTACAAAGTACAAATGTGTGGGATTTAAATGTAATATTTTATATTATAAAGGCATCAATACCACCAGAGATGTGGCATTGATGTCAGGCTGTATGTTGTGGTGCCTCTACTCAGCTTCTCTGGGGTCCATTTTCAGGGCAGAATGCAACATTTGTCCTCATTGAGAGCCAAAAGACATGGACTGAGGCCCAGAGCTACTGCAGAGAACACCACACAGACCTGGCCAGTGTGAGAAACGAGACAGAGAACCAGCAGATTGTTGAGCTGTTACCTGCAGGGTATTATTATTGGATGGGCCTTTACAGAGACTCCTGGAAGTGGTCCGATGGAAGCAACTCCTCCTTCAAGTACTGGGCAGATAATGAACCTAAACTCAGAGCTTTAAAGGTTTGTGTGGCTGCAGCTTTCGACAACTTTGGAAAATGGGAGGACTTGGACTGTGGAGTGAAGAAACCATTCATTTGCTACGGACGTGAGTAAAATTCACAGCTGCGTCAAAGCAAGTGATGATATTGAGTCTGTTGAAAAAGAAGACACCATAAATGTTGTGACTGATGAAGTTTGTTTGTGTTTTTAGCTGTTGTGCCTGTTTCAATGAAAGTGATAAAGGTGAGAGTGGAGAAACCAAACGGTGTGGATCTGAACGACCCCGCTTTTCTGGATGCGATGTTGGTGGAGGTAAATCATGTTTTCTACTTTTATGCAAAAACATCACCAGAAAGGAAATTCACATGACATGAGAACAAGAGACAAAAGAGATAGGAAACAAATAAATATCTATTAAAGAATAATGAATTCAACGAAAGAAAATGTAGTAAATGAATTTCAATATGAATGAAATGGACCAAGATGAACATGAATGAAATTCTATATCCATTATACATTCAATACTTTGGCCACAAATAACAGGACCCAAGCATTTAGTAAGAAGACGTGTAAATATGTGCAGAAGTAAATAGCAGAAATTTAGCCACATGCCACCAAATGCATTAGGAAAATGTACAAATACTATTCCATAACCTGAGGTAAGCCTTTACACTGGAAGAAATAAGGGGAACAACTACCATTTCAGATGAGTGAACTAAAGATAAATCATCTGTTTTTATTGGAACGATAATGATAATGAGTTTTTGTGTCTCAGGCGAAAAAGAACCTAAGGGCCCAGGGATTGGACGACAACGTCCAACTGGCCTGGAGGAAGCAGCCGGATGGACAAGTCTTCCACAAGGAGGAGGAGAAGAAGAGGGATGAGCTCTAAAGCTGAATTGCTGTGTCGGCTTTTATCAGAGAAAAGTGTATTTCTTTCCTCAAAGTCCTCGTGTTACAGAATACAGCTGCAACAATGATCTGAATAATCTATCAGTAGTGAGATAAGATAAGAGCTGTAATGTTTTCTCTTGTTATATATGGTTTTGAAGTTAATATGTTTGGGGTTTTAACTGTTCATGTATCTGCTTGACCTGCGAAAAACTGGATTTCTTTCCTATTTTGTGACATTTTATATGTTTTTTTCAGATAAAATATAATAAGACATTTTAAAATAATATAAGATTTAATAGAGGGCAATTCCAGGAAATCTTATTACCAATTAACATGATGACCTCTAATGCATCTTTAAAGTCATTTTCATTAAACAAAATGTAATTCTTCATTTGAAACTTATATTTGATCCTAAAAACGTGTTTTTTAACTCACTGTTATTAATATCTTCAAATGAGTTAAACATTGTGTTTATTGCTCCTTTTCTTTAGGGATGCAAACTTTAAGAAATGTTCCTAAAATTGGTGAATCAGCTTCCAGAATATGAAGATTTAATGCTTTTCTTTGTGCTATGTGGTCATAAACTGAATCTCTTCAGGTTTTAATTCCCTCTGGCTGTGGGATATATAACAGGCATTTTACTCTTTTGTGTGACATTTGATAGATTAGATATTATTAGATTATAAATTAAGATATTAAATAAAAATGATTACCTTTAACGTTTATACAAATTAAATATCAGTTTTCGTTGCATTGCAACCACAAAAAATGTAATGTAATGCGAGAATATCTTCAAATAATCTAAATAGAAAATAATTAATTGTATTATTTTCATCCTTATTAAGGATATAAACTTGAAGCAAATTTCCTTAAATTATCTATAACCGTTTTACGTTACTCAAACATCCTTCTGGCAACAATGCTGAATATTCGCTGGTTCCAGCTTCTTAACTATTATTATAAGATTTGATGTTGTTTTTTGTCATGTATCTTCATGAAATTAATATACTGTTTACAAAAAATAATCACTATGAAGAATAAACTATATCCAATAAAGAGATGTTATTTCTTTGAATTATTTATTCAATTATTTCTCACATGTTGGATTATTGGTTGGTATCGGTTATTGGCCAGAATGGTAATTTCCCTGATTTTAGACCATTTATGGCCTCCTGATTCTCAATATAGATATATATAGATATTTGTTCTCCTTTATTCAAGAAAATATATATTTACATCAAACATTATATACACACAACACCTTGATATCACATCAGGGGTACATACTGTAGGTACAAATACAGTACAAAAAAGTGAAAACAAACATACTGTATAAAGAAATACATTTAATTTAAAGAACAAATATTGATGGATCATATATTATATAATGTATTAAATTCACATTTAAAATATCCTCCTCCTGAAGTTGTATCGTCTGTCCCGTTTCATGTTTAGAGAGATCACGTAACGTAAGACGTCTTTACGTCATCACGCATGGCTGTTACCATGGACACGGAGCAGTCACAACCGACGTTAGTTAGCTACACAGAAGAGAGACTCCAACTAAGCCGTTTTTATTTCTGTACGACGGGATGAGTAAAATACTTTATTTATTCTATTACGCTGTATATTTGAATCGTTTTTCTTAAGTTACAAATGTATCCCTTATGTTACCTTAACAGTAGAGCTTATTGTTATTGTAACACTAGCTAGAGGTGGAAGAAGAATCAAATAATTTACTTTAGTAAAAGCAGCAATACTTTTACAGTTTAAAAATACTATACTGCTGCTATAAAACTACTTTAAAATGAGACAGTACTTGAGTCAATATACTTAGTAACATTACACCACTGAAGCTAACGTTTGCCTAATTCCAAATTGAAAACTCCAAAGGTGTATGAAAGTGACCGTTGATTGTTCCCGCTGGTGTTAATGTCTTCATGAATTAATTAGTAAGTTAAGATGGACCTCATTGTGTCAAAGCACATTAAGTTATTTTGAAGTATCTGTGAAAATAAAACACTAATTTAGTACATTTACTTTAGCCTGTCGCTTAGGGGCCGGTGTAAGAGCCGTTTTTAATGAGAGTTCATGTTTGGGTTTTGGGCTGTCACAATTGGGTGTTATTCACTGTTTGTGCCATAGGGTGTCGCTGTCCGATTCCCCATGGCACAGGTATTTAAGGTTTGTTTTGTCACCTGATTGAGGTGTTTTACTCATTTCATGCAGTATTTTTACAGTGTTGTTGATCTCCAAAGAGAACAGATGTATTATCAGGTTTAGCCTCGGGGTTGTTCTATTGTTGTGCTGCTTCAGCCTTTCTAACTATATGCAAACACATAATGATTTGAACTTTATATCTGATAACTGTAAGCACCAAACATGCGTGACAGCAATCTGCTCACTCACATGCCCTTATTTATCATACTAGAATTGAATTAAAAAACATAGAAGACAATAAATAAACTATTAAGCAATACTACAATGTACAAATACTCAGTAACCAGTAAAAGTCCTGCATGTAACATAATTTTGAATGAACAAGGGTATAAGCAAAAAAGTGCCGACACTGCTGCAGTTTGACATTTCATTTCATGGTTCTTTATAACGCTAGAGTTGCTTGTCCGGCAGTGGCTCAGTCAGTAGGGGCTTGGACTGTGAGCCGTAGGGTCACCGGTTCAAGTCCCCGACCAGACCTAAATATGGAGTATGGACTGGTACTTGGAGAGGTCCCAGTTCACCTCCTGCCCTGCTGTGGTGCCCTTGAGCAAGGCACCGGACACCCCCCTTCCCCCCTCACTCCCATTGCTCCCCGGGCGCTGTACAATAGCTGCCCACTGCTCCTAGTACTAGACTCCTGGTACTAGGATGGGTTAAAAGCAGAGAACACATTTCACTGTGTGTGCTGTGTGCTCTGCATGTGTGACCATTAAAGAGGGTTTCATCCCTCCCAATTCTATAACTCTATCTATATCATGAAAAGCTTGGAAACTGGTGACATATTAATACTGAAGCACTACAACTATTAAGACAGATAGAACTAAATTATTTCCATAAACAGTGCAGACGTCTCAAAAGTACAAGCTACTGTCGCAGTAATGTATTTGTTCTGGTTTTTCTAGTATATGTTTGGTATTTAAATGATGTACATGTACGGGAATATTTATGATTTAGGAGTGTATTTAGTATATTGTAAATATAAAGTATAATACTATCAAGAATAATTGCAGTATCATACTACAAAACATCTTTACAGTATCAAACTGTAACCAAAACAGTAAAGCTGTACTCTAACATATCTTTACAATAAAGGTACTGTTACACCCACTGTACCCATTGTACTGTTAACTGGGAATATACAATGAAATGTCTAACAGGGTGTTTACAATTATATCATAACATATAGACTTAAGGAGCAAGTATTGTGCATTACCTTACCTTATAATCACAAAATGTTGTGCTTTTACTTACATAATGTGGTATTTTGACAGTGTTGTTGATCTCCAAAGAGAACAGATGTATTGTCAGGTGTAGCCTCGGGGTTGTTCTATTGTTGAGCTGCTTCAGCCTTCCTAACTATATGCAAACACAGAGCGATTTGAATGTTTTATCTGAAATCTGTAAGCACCAAACATCAGAATCAGAATCAGAATCAGAAACGGGTTTATTGCAGGTAGGTTCACACGTACGAGGAATTTGACTTGATGTCATCAAATATAAATCAAAAAGTACACAGATAGCGAACTATATTAAGAACAGTGTAAAACAATATGGATAGATAGCAATAAAATAAAGCAGTAATTTACAGCGAAATAGAATGCAGTGAATTATAGAATATGAAATATGTGCAGTAACCAATATTTGAACAATATTTGAACATTGTGTGCATTAATGTAATGCGTATAGAGTCTGCGTTATGACTGAGGTAAAGTGTCAGTGGGGGGGCCGGGCCTTGTTTAAGAGGCCGGTAGCGGAGGGGAAGAAACTGTTCTGGTGGCGAGAGGTTTTGGTCCTGATGGAGCGCAGCCTCCTGCCAGAGGGGAGGGGGGTGAACAGTTTTTGTCCAGGGTGGGAGGGGTCGGCCACTATCTTCCCTGCACGCCTCAGGGTTCTGGAGGCGGGAAGGTCGTGGAGGGATGGCAGATTACAGCCGATCACCTTCTCTGCAGAGCGGATGACCCACTGCAGCCGGCCTTTATCCTTGGCTGTGGCTGCGGCGTACCAGATGGTGATGGAGGAGGTGAGGATGGACTCCATGATGGAGGTGTAGAAGTTCACCATCATCGTTTTTGGCAGGTTGAATTTCTTCAGCTGCCTCAGGAAGAACATCCTGTTCTGCTCCCATTTGAGGTCCTGGGCGATGATGGTGCCCAGGAAGCAGAAAGAGTGATGGGGGCGGGTGGGGCTGCGTTCTTCCTAAAGTCCACAACCATCTCCACCTTCTTGAGATCGTTGAGCTCCAGGTGGTTGTCCCTGCACCAGGTCACCAGATGGTCCATCTCCCACCTGTAGGCAGCCTCGTCCCCACCAGACATAAGTCCGATGAGCGTGTTGTCGTCTGCGAACTTCAGGAGCTTGACAGACTGGTGACTGGAGGTGCAGCTGTTGGTGTACAGGGAGAAGAGCAGAGGTGAAAGAACGCAGCCTTGAGGGGAACCAGTGCTGATGGTCCGGGGGTCAGAGACGTGTTTCCCCAGCCTCACGTGCTGCTTCCTGTCAGACAGGAAGTCTGTGATCCACCTGCAGGTGGAGTCGGGCACGTGCAGCTGGGAGAGCTTGTCCTGCAGCAGCACCGGGATGATGGTGTTGAAGGCGGAGCTGAAGTCCACAACAGGATCCTGGCGTAGGTTCCTGCTGTGTCCAGGTGCTGGAGGAGGAAGTGAAGGGCCATGTTGACAGCGACGTCCACAGACCTGTTGGCTCTGTAGGCGAACTGCAGGGGGTCCAGGATGGGGTCTGTGATGGATTTTAGGTGGGACAGGACAAGGCCCTCAAAGGACTTCATAACCACAGAGGTCAGGGCGACGAGTCTGTAGTCGTTTAATCCTGTGATCCTTGTTTTCTTGGGAACCGGGATGATGGTGGACAGCTGGTGGACAGCTGTCTGCTCATTCTCATGCCATTATTTATGAAACTAGACCTGGACTAAAAAAACATAAAGAACAATGAAGCAAATATAATTTGTTCTCATAATTTATATTTGTTAATCTTGAATATCAAGCCATGCCAGAGACATGGATCTAGAGATGGAAATGTTAATCTGCTTTTCGTTCCACCTCTCTTGTCCGGACTCAAATACAGTGGAGGAAATACTTATTTGATCCATTGCCGATTTTGTACGTTTACCCACTTACAAAGAAATTAACAGTCTATCATTTTAATGGTAGGTTTATTTGACTAATAAGAGACAGAATATAAAAAAGGATATCCAGAAATGTACATCATATAAGAGATATCAATGAATTTGCATTTAATTGTGGGAAATAAGTATTTGATCCCCTTGCACCAACAAGAATTCTGGCTCCCACAGACCGGTTACATAAGTCCATTCCTTTAAGAAAGTACTCCTAATATCAACTTGTTATCTGTATAAAAGACACCTGTCCACAGAATCAATCAATCAGATTCCAACCTCTCCACCATGGGCAAGACCAAAGAGCTGTCTAAGGACCTCAGGGACAAGATCTTAGACCTGCACAAGGCTGGGATTGGCTACAAGACCATCAGAAAGCAGCTTGGTGAGAAGGAGTCAACTGTTTGTGCGATTATTCGTGAATAGAAGAAAGACAAAATGACCATCAATGGCCCTCGGTCTGGGGCTCCACACAAGATCTCATCCCTTAGGTATTGATGATCTTGAGAAGGTGAGGTATCAGCCAAGGGGGAGGAACTTGTTAATGATTTCAAGACAGCTGGGACCCGACAGTCACCAATAAAACTATTGGTAACACACTACACCATAATGGAATCAAATCCTGAGTGCCTGCAGGTCCCCCCGCTCAAGAAGGACCATGAAAGGCACGTCTGAAGTTTGACAATGAACCTCTGAATGATTCAGAGAAGGATTGGGAGAAGATGATATGGTCAGATGAGAGCTAAATCGAGATCTTTGGCATCAACTCGACACGCTGTGTTTGGAGGAAGAGAAATGCTGACTATAGCCCAAGAACACCATCCCCACCATCAAGCATGGAGGTGGAAACATTATGCTTTTGGGGTGTTTCTCTGCTAAGGGGACAGGATGACTTCCCTGCATCGAGGAGAGGATGCACGGGGGCCATGTACTGTGAAATCTTGGCCGATAGCATTCTTCCCTCAGCCAGGACACTGGAAATGGGTCATGGATGGGTCTTCCAGCAGGACAATAAACCGTAACATACGGCCAAGGCAACACAGGAGTAGGGATGCCAGCGATTATTCGATTATTTGAATATTCGTTACAGTCTCCATAATCGAAGATTATTTTTAAAATTCGATTTTATTTATATATTTTTTTATTAATATTATGTTTTTCTTTTTTTTTCCTGGTTTGGTTTCAACCAAAATATAGACTAATGCTAATAATAGTACTAGTATTAATAATTGTAAATGACCATTGATCACACCACCAGTTTGTTTTACTGTAAACTTGGAGGAGAAGCCAGCAGCGCCGACTTGTGTTCTTCCTGCCCTGCCCTGCTGTGTCTTGTGTTTGAGGATTAGTTTTGCATGCTCATACCATCCTTACAGTGTTAAACTCTAACCAAAAGTAAAGCTGTTTTTACTGTCAAACTTCTTTATAGTAAAGTACTGTTAACAGTTAATTGTGAATACAAAATGAATTATTACAGGGTGATACAAATTATATCATAACATATAGACTTAAGGAGCAAGTATTGATTACCTTTAATTTTGATACTTTGAGTACCTGTTCCTGATTATAATCACATAATGCAAGTATTTTAATTGTAATGTGGTATTTGGACAGTGTTGATCTCATCCAAAGAGAACATACGTATTGTTCCAGGTTTAACCTCTGGGTTGTTTTATTGTGGCTGCTTTGACCTTTCTTTATTGCAACAGAGTGATTTGAATGTTATATCAAAGCAAAATCAGCATACCCAAATGAACACTCTCAGATTCTGATTTCAACACTTTGTGTCAATGGGTCCACACCCACATAGTGTACATTTAACCCTTTTGCAGAGTAGGAACCTTAACTACAATTTATTGTAATTTTTAACTCTATTTGGAGATCAAATATATATAATATAAAATAATCACTATGAAGAATAAACTATATCCAATAAAGAGATGTTATTCTTTTGAATTGTTTATTCAGTTATTTCTCACATGTTGGATTATTGGCTGGTATTGGTTATTGGCCAGAATGGTAATTTCCCTGATTTTAGACAATTTATGCCTCCTGATTCTCTATATAGATATAAGATATTTGTTCTCCTCTTATTCAAGAAAATATATATTTACTCTAAACGTGATTTTATGACGGGGTGGAGGGAGTTAAATATTAGTTAAATATAACATTGTGCGTGTGATTGTCGTGTGTGTGTCTGTGTGGTGTGTTGTGGTGTGTGGGTGGCCGTGTGCGTGCGCATGTGTGTGTGTATTGTTATTTTTCTTTGTCTCAAATTAGTAATTATGTCAATACTTAAAGTGGAATTTGTACAAATGTGTGTTTTTATGAAATGTGGTTGCTTATGGTAATATTCTTTTAATTAAAATACAGAATACCTTTGATCATATGTTGTTTTCATCCTATCCAAAGAGAGGAGATGTATTGTGCCAGATTTAGCCTCTACTCTTCATTTCTACTGAAGGAAGCATCTGCATACTCCCTCACAACCCTGAATGTGCCTTTCTAACTTTATGCAAACTCGAAAGGACTTTAATATTATATCTGATTCCTTAAACGACATGAGTGAATGGGAATGGACGCTCATCGCTCTTTGGGTCCGTAATACAATAAAGGGGACATGATCAAATAGGAATATAATTATCTTTTAAATAACGTTAACTAAAGGGAACAATCTATTTGACACAGCTGAAGCTCTGGCCTTCCTTAAAAACTAACTCATTTAATAAAAATCACAGTTGGTATTACACACAATGCACTGTTTTTTGAGAACAACAATTCGTAACTAATGCACCATAATACATTCTGACGAAAAATAAAAATGATTATGAATACAAATAAAATAAAAGAAGCCTCCCGTGAGTTACTACAAGCTATAAAGTAGATTTTTAAAAACGTTTTATAAGAATAAAAAGCTCACTGCTGGACGTTGTAGAAATGCGTGTGTGCACCACGACAAAGGAGCCTCATTCACTTTACATTGGGGTTGTTTGCGTGGTGCAGACACGTAAATGTAGCAAAGTTCGTGACTCCACCACGCACTGCGGTGTTAAGGAGTCGTGGTGGAGTCACGCATTCTGGTGAGACCAGGTGGTAAATAAATAGTTTTTCGGGGGGTTGGGGTGTTTTGTTTGATTTTAAATAAACAAAGTGTTGCTTTCAGAAATTAAACTTTTATTTCACAAATCCACACGATAAATACATTTTTTAAGCTTGTAAAGGGAAGATGACAGGCACCTCTCACTCGCCACTCTGCTCTTCCTCAGCGCCGCCCCCCCTCCCTCCGGCTGAAATTATGAATGTAAGCGTATACTGTAGTAATCATAGATAACACCGCAGGGTCCCGTTACAGTTTGTTTTCATCTGATTTTCAAATAAACAAAGTCTTGGCTTTCCGAATATGAAACTTGTTTCGGCAATTCAGATGATAAATACAACTTTGAAGCTTGTAACGGCATAATTACAAGCGGAGAACGGAGTAACTTAACGTCACAGCAGCATAACAACAGCCGGTGTTTCCTTCGTGAGTGTTTTCCCCGGGAAACAAACACAATACACGCAAAGACCAGTAATCCAAACGAAAATATTTTCCCTCCGTACTACTTTGATCATTTGCTCCGCTAATAATCAATCAGATCGATGGATATTTTGAGAAAAAGGCCTTCAAAGTTTCCTCTTCTCTGAAAGAAGAGGAAACTTTGAAGGCCTTTTTCTCAAAATGATGACTCGGTGATAGTCATTATATAATGTGACATATTTCGCTTAATATTTGGAGTACAACAACAATCCTGATATCATTAGAAAGCTAGGAATCTCCTCTTTCTAACAGTGTATACAACTCAAAATGTTGTCTTCGGGTCAATGCGAACTGATTTCGATAGAGCAGGTCACATATACACTTGGTATTAAGATGGTTTTGAAATGGCTGCCAGAGTTTTATGTTGTATCATTTCACTCTGTAAGTGATGTTGGTCACCACTGTTTCTGTCAGGTGTGAACCAGGCTACCCACTTGAGTTTGAAGGATTTTTTAAAACAGTATATTTATAAATACTATCACTTTCGTTATCTTACTTGGTTTGGACTGACCTGTTAGTCTTATTCACTGTCAACAAAAAAATGTGTGTGTGTGTGTGTGGTGTGTGTGTGTGTGTGTGTGTGGGTGTGTGTGTGGTGTGTGTGTGTGTGTGTGTGTGTGTGTGTGTGTGTGTGTGTGTGTGTGTGTGTGTGTGTGTGTGTGTGTGTGGTGTGTGTGTGTGTGTGGTGTGTGTGTGTGTGTGTGGTGTGGTTTTATTTCTTGAATGTTTAGAAAGTAGGGGAACGTTTAACTTTGTAGAAAAATAGCTGTATCAAGTTTTTTTAAACAGATCCCCAAATGGTCTTTTCAGCTGTATGGTTATTATTTGCCTAATATGCAAAGGATTGTTGCCTCTGACCAATTTGCATGGAGCCAGAGGACGCATTCAGACTTCATGATGCATCATCATATAGATTGATTTACTAGCATAGTAATTGGTTTTATTAGACTGTCAATATGTGGTTTTATGAAGTTGGTGTCTAAATCATCTGCATATAGCCTTAGAACCTTTTAACCCTAAGATTATATTTTTTACCTCAACCTCTCTGTTACCTTTCGCACCTTCAATTATATTGATGAAAAAGTTTGCTTTGGCCTGTCTTATTGTTTGAGTTACCTTATTACGAGCATGAGTACATTTATGTCTGTCAGTGGATAGTCCGGATTTTAAGCTCTGCTTTAATAGTTGGTCTCTAGATTTATCAAATTCCTGCACTGTAGATTCAGCAGGGAAGATGATGTTCCTTCCTGTCCCTAACTGACCCTCTCCTTGAGAAGGAAGACATTGCATCATTAATTTGAGATATAAACAGATCACTGTTTTCACCAATGTCTTCAGAGGACAGAGTGTCCCCCCAATTAATCATTTTCACTGCCTCCATAAAACGTTGTTGCAGGTTTTTGGGGATGAAGCGTGAACCCAAGGCAGGGTTTTAGGTGTGGCCATGAACAGGGGCGGACTGGGACTATAAATCAGCCCGGGACTCTCGACCGGCCCACTTCGGTACCGCCGGCCCACCTCGGTACCGCAAGTTAATACCGCGAGGAAATTGTCGACGGGGGGGGGGGTGCTAGTGACTTATCCGACCGGCCCACGTCGTCCGCCGACCGGCCCACTTCAGTACCGGCCCATCGGGATTCGTCCCGAACGTCCCGATGGCCAGTCCGCCCCTGGCCATGAACCTTTTGTTTGTGAGTTTCCTGGCAAAAAGAACAAGATTATGGTCAGAAAGACCAGTCAGGAAGTTGTAGGTTTTAACTATTCTGTCAGTTTTGTTTGTAAATAATAAATCTATCATAGTCTTGGAGGTTTTGGTTATTCTAGTCGGTTGATCCATTAGTTGTATTAAGTTTGTTTATCCGTGATCCGTTTTATGCTTTTTCTATTTTGTCTGTCATTCCAGTTGATATTACAGTCTCCTAAAATAATTAGCTCTTTGTTGGAGTCACAGGAATTCAGCAGGAGTTTTACCTGGTCATAGAAATCCACCTTAGCGGTGGGTTGTCGATACAGGCAAATCATGGTGAGGGACATTTCCTCAGATAGTGTGATTTCCACACCAACACAATCAAACTCAATATTAGCTGGGAGTGCAATCTCCCTACAAGTAAAGGTATTCCTCACATAAAGCAACACACCCCCTCCTTTTCCCTTCAGTCTGTCCTTCCTAAACACATGATATCCTGACATAGATACAAGAGTGGATGGTGACGAATGTTTTAGCCAAGATTCAGATATTCCCAAACAGTCAATATTGGACTCAAGGAGGAGATGTTCTAGTTGTTCATGTTTATTGCAGATGCTGCGGAAATTTAAATGTCAGCAGCAGATTGTTGAGCTGTTACCTGGAGGGATATATTGGATCGGCCTTTCCAGAGACTCCTGGAAGTGGTCCGATGGAAGTTTCTCCTCCTTCAAGTACTGGGCAGAAAATGAACCTGAACACAGAGCTTTTAAGGTTTGTGTGGCTGCAGCTTTCCATGACTCTGAAAAATGGGAGGGCTTGTACTGTGGGTTGAAGAAACCATTCATTTGCTACGGACGTGAGTAACACGAAGATTCACTGTTAAATTCCATAATTCCGTCAAATAAGCTATGAAGAAAACAAAATAATTGTACATATAATTCATTTTTACATTTTTAGGGATAATAAATTAGGGAATTGGCTTCCATAACATGAGGATTTGATGCTTTACTTCATATATTGTCATAAAAGTAATATGTTTTGGGATCAGACCAAGTTTTCTTCCTGTAATATGTAAGAATGTCTTCCAATTATTTCATAAAACACAATTATGCCGTCACCCAAATGGGGATGAAAACTTGAAGCAATTTCCCTAAAGATTTGTATGACTATTTTAATTACTGTAACAACTTCGAGGGGAAAATATTAATTAATGCCTTTTCTATCTTTCTAAATATTATGATTTGATGCTCCTTTTTTTTGTCATATATGATAATATATATATATATATATGTAATTAATTAATATTTTGCTGTTTTCAAAATAGAAATGTCCTCATGAAAAGCACTTTGGGATGCACCTTGCATGAAAGGTTCCATACAAATAAAGTAACTATTATTATTAATGTATTTATAATGTTTAATTTTTTCAGATCAAATAAAGGCAACGTGTCTTGATGTCATTGCGTCTGTTACCGTGGACACGGAGTAGTCACAACACTCCTGACGTTAGCGTGCTAAACAGATCTTCAAACAAAACCCTTTTTATTTCTGTTTTGGAGAACTGAGAAACGGCTCTGGTGTCCTTGTGTTCTTCCTGCCCTGCCCTGCTGTGTCTTGTGTTTGAGATTAGTTTTGCATGCTCATACCATCCTTACAGTGTTAAACTCTAACCAAAAGTAAAGCTGTTTTACTGTCAAACTTCTTTATAGTAAAGTACTGTTAACAGTTAATTGTGAAAACAAAATGAATTATTACAGGGTGATACAAATTATATCATAACGTATAGACTTAGGGAGCAAGTATTGATTACCTTTCATTTTGATACTTTGAGTACATGTTCCTGATTATAATGACAATATGCATGTATTTTACTTGTAATGTGGTATTTGGACAGTGTTGATCTCATCCAAAGAGAACATACGTATTGTTCCAGGTTTAACCTCTGGGTAGTTTTATTGTGCTGCTTTGACCTTTCTTACTTTATGCAAACAGAGTGATTTGAATGTTATATCAAAGCAAAATCAGCATACCCAAATGAACACTCTCAGATCTGATTTCAACACTTTGTGTCAATGGGTCCACACCACATAGTGTACATTTAACCCTTTTTGCAGAGTAGGTACCTTAACTACAATTTATTGTAATTTTCAACTCTATTTGGAGATCAAATTAAAATTATATTTGTTCGTTTTTTCTCAACACAAGATAGTTGTTAACCACTGTCACTTCCATATTTACACTATAATGTGTAAACAGAGGTGGGAAGTAACTAAGTACGTTTGCTCAAGTACTGTACTTAAGATATAATACCAACTTTGATAACACTTTAATGCATCAATAATTATAATCAAAACATATAATATATCTTTTTCTGAAATGGGCCAATCTGCAAATGAGTACTTTTACTTTTGGTACTTAAAGTATATTCTGATGCCAATACTTTTCTACTTTTACTTGAGTAACATTTTGAATCCAGGACTTTTGCTTGTAACAGAGTATTTCTACACTCTGGTACTTCTACTTTTACTTACTAAGTACAAGTTCTGAGTAATTTTTCCACCTCTGGGTGTAAATAAGCACCACAGATCTTCTTCCTTGGGCCTCTCTTCCATTCAGCTGTTGGTTTAACTTGTCCCGACCGAAGCGTGAACCTTTTTTTCTTTGTGTCCAAGAAAGACCACTCTCTGCGCTCCTGCATTGTAACAACATCACCATCAAAAACAAATATGGCCTCTCATCAACTCAGCCTTCGAACCACTACAGGAAGCCACCATCTTCTCAAAACTCAACCTCAGGAACGCCTACCAGCTGGTCCGTCAAGCAGACAAGTGGAAGACGCCCCACTAGGCCATTTAGAGTATCTAGAGATACCATTTGGACCAATGCCCCAGCTGTCTTCCAGGCTCTGGTGCACGATGTCCTCCGTGACATCCTGAACCGTTCAGTTTTTGTGTATCTTGTTGTCATCTTAATATTCTCACGTACCATGGAGGAACACACCCAACATGTGCAGCAGGTTCTACAAAGGCTCCTGGAAAACAAACTGTTTGTCAAAGCAGAAATGCTAATTTATTTTGGATTCAGTTGATTTTCTGGGCTACTTTCATCGAGCCAGAGCAGGTGAAAGCAGACCCAGAGAAAGTACAAGCTGTGGCACAATGCCCCAAACCTTCCAGCAGGATGCAGCTCCAGCGTTTTTTGGGTTTACACATTTTTGTTGTCGATATATCAGAGACTGTCGTGTGGCCATTCCTCTCAACCAACTCACCTCCCCAGCAATCCATGTCTTGTGGACTCCCCAGGCTGATCCTGCCTTCTCAGAGCTGAAGAGACATTTCTTGTCAGCCTCTATTCTTACTCATACTGACACATCTCTACAGTTTATTGTTGAGGTAGATGCTTGAAGACTGACAACTGCTGAGCGCAACTATGATGTTGGCAACAAGGAGCTGCTTGCTGTGAAGCTTGCACTGGAAGAATGGAGGCACTGGCTGGAGGGCTCTAAACACATCCATTCCTTGTGTGGACACACCATAGGAAACTGGCCTACATAAAAACTGCCAAATGATTAAACTCTTGTCAAACCTGCTGGGCTTTCATTTCTGGCAGATTCAACGTTACCTTTACCTATCGTTCCGATTCTAGAAACCTACAAACCTGTTTTTCCTGCGGCAGCTGAAGAAATTCAACCTGCCAAAGTCGATGATGGTTTCTACACCACCATCATCGAGTCCATCCTCACCTCCTCCATCACCATCTGGTACGCTGCAGCTACAGCTAAGGACAACGGAAGGTTTCAGCGTATCATCCGCTCTGCAGACACAAACTGTTTACCCCTCTCCCCTCTGGAGGAGGCTGCGCTCCATCAGGACCAAACCTCTCGCCACC